>NC_134478.1:51797845-51964521 GCF_964194025.1 Convolutriloba macropyga
GGTTTTCATTTTTATGGCGGCGTAATTATGTGAAATCTTTTCCCTGAGTTGATTGTACTCAAACAATTTTTGCAGTTCATATTCGACATAAGGGAGTAGCTTTAGAGACGCTGCAACTCCCTTTTTCTGAGTTGGAGTTTAGTTCTCTTTAAATATAAAAAATTGTTATGTGCTTTTTTGATAGAAACATTTATGTAAATAGGTGGGGCATTATTTCGAAAAAATTGGACGCTGTTTTTTTCCTGCGTAACGTCAGATAATAAGCCAACGTGCTTATCATTAGGTTATTTCGCTGTAAGTGCAATCAACAGTTTGTCTAACAGGTCACGTCGCATGATTTTGCCGGTTGTGTTTTTTAATATTAAACTTAGAAATTGAACTCAGAAATTGTTCACTTTCGAGACCATGATCATACAATTTAAAAGTAAACTAATTTGTGTTAGGGGCACTGCACACCCTTGAATTGTCCCTTATCAGCTCAGCTGTGACGAAACAAGCTTTGCTTATTCTTAGCAAGCAATGTTTTAGGATGGATAAATGTTAAACTATTTAACAAAAAATAAAAAAACAAGAAAAAATAATCAAAAACAGATTCTAAAATTCTAAATATTTGTGGATTGGAGTTATACTTTCCTAATAAATGAAGAGTTGGTCAAGGTGAATAAGAACAAAAGCGCTATTTCATAACTTTTGTTCTTGTTTTCCGTTTTAACAGGGAATTTTTGAGAAAAGATTATACAATATTGTAGTGAAGAAATCAGTGAGGCCGATTTTTAATCTGTTTTTAGGCACAGTTAAGACATATCTGAGTATTTGACAACAACTTTGATAATATCATCTCTAGTGACTTCAACAAATCATATTTTTTCTATTTTGATTTTTAAATGAGAAAAACATAAACAAATAATTAAATACGTCAAAATCAAAGTGATTGGAAATTATTTTTCTGCTCGTTACTCGAACAAGTTTAAATTGAAAACGGTTGAACATGTTTAGCAACTAGAGTCGAAGAAACAATGAAGAAATGAGACTATTATAAGGACATCAAGCCAACAAAAATAGCAAGTCATTAAAACATTGAAGATAAATTTCGATTTTTCGTCTAAAAATTGAACGGATATTTTTATGATTTGCTTTAATTTTTAGCGATCTGCAGCTCGGTAACAATCTTAGCAAAAACAAAATAGTTCATATCTAGATACACAGAGATCGAATTTACAATTCAAGTAATAATACTTACTGTGCGGCAAAAAAAAAGAAAAATAATAACTGATAATACGCTGTAAAATTTTAAAAGGAGGACTTGTTCAATAATTTTTTCATGCGTGAGGTCTATTTTTTGTGGTTTGCTTTGGAGATTCACCTATAGTTACCATTGAAAGTAAAATAAAAATGCCTATTAAAAATCCGATGTTTAAGTAGTCATGTGAAAACTCTTTGCAGTTTGAAAACAAGCTGAAGCGTTTCATTTTTTGGTAGGTATTCGGTAGTCCTTTTAGTAAAATTGTTCAAAATCAAAAAAATGAAAAATGTTGTTTAATGGTTATCGTTTTTAAACATTTGTCAAAAATTTGAACACAACCCATGGTTTCTATGACAAATTATGGAGAAAAAAACGTATGCAGTTAACAAAAATCAACTACTTGTTGCTAATTTGTGTCTTTTTTTCTAATTTGCAAACTCAGAAACGATATAATGTTTAGAGTTTATCGACAGTTCTTGTTTTAAATGTCGTATGATCAAAAAAGGTAGACATAGAACTATTGAGTTTCTTAGTCTGCAATCTAAAGGCACGTTGAAAATCACGGTGCACGCAAAGTAAGCCGAAGTTAAAGTAAGCCGATGTAAAAACAACGAAGTTTTTTTAATAGTTCTGTACTCTATCAAAATTAGTACATTGTTAACAGTTACAATCAACTCTGCGCATATTTTTATAGTACATGATGTATTCCAATTTACCAACGAAACAAAAATAATTCAGTTTTTAGACATCTAGTGGGTTCGGACCTAAGTGGATAGCTGTCCATGGCCATGCCTTTCATTTTCATCCGCTGTGGGATGTAAACTGGAAACTGCGGGCCAGTTAACAAGGTTTCTCAAGGGTCATTAACAGCGCAATTTAAAATACGGTTATCCCAAATTTTTTCGGCTTACATGATCTCATTTTCAAAATTCGGCTTGCTTACCTATCGGCTTGCCTAACTATTGTCTTGCTTGACCACCACTAAAAAACTATATTTATCCTCAGTTCTTGAACGGTTCTTTATCGTAAGATCTAATTTAATTTAGTTGATTTGGCGGTTTTCACACTCTCTATAATTAATCACAAAGCCAAGAAACGGAAACTAAAATGCAAATATTTTAATGAATATTAAAATTTTTGAAAATTTTTTGCTGCTTAAGATTGCAGCAGTGTGCCAAGGCTACTGCTAGAAAAATCAAAACTAGAAAAAATAAAAATTTCCGAAAGTTTTTACGTCAAGGAAAACTTTTTCTTCACAGCTATTTAACATGATATCCAATTTTTTGGTGCTGCCTAGTTTATTATAATATATGATGAGAAATTCAGCCAAAATTAGCCTTCAAAATCTCTTAGGAGTGAAAATTGAAAAAGTTGAATAAATTTCTGACAATAATAGTTTAAACATTGATCGATTTCACACACCTGTTCACAAACTCTCTTCTTTCTCGTCGCGGTTCTTTAACTATAAAAATTATTACGCTCAATAACAAAGAGTTGGCGTCAATTGTAGCCGATTTCTTGTAGCATCACTTGTAGCGGAAACAAAATGAAATATCAGGTACGTTTTTTGCTGCCGATAATGCAAAAGATAAATTATTTCAATTTTGCGCCACACTTACTTCAAATTTCTTTTTAAGTTTTCTCCAACCAGAATTGCCATTTTCTGCACCATTCTATCAACTAGTCGTTTTTCTTTAGCTTACTTTTCATCCATTTTTTCTCAATCTCCGAGATACAGATTGCGAAAATTTGAAATTTTAAAATTATTATGCAAATCTTCATTTTAGAAGAGAAGGTTCAGATATGTCGATAGGAAGTTATCAAAAGTTTTACTTTCTAAAAGTTTTTCAGTGCCCTTGTGTCTCACAAACTAAAACAAACCACGAACATTAATTTCGAGTTTTCTGCTAGTTCTGGGTTTATCCAGCTACGCTTTTCTTCACTTTTAGAGACAAAAAAACACAATTAAAACAATATATGTTCGAAAATAATGCTTTGCTTTAATATTGGACATCAACGTACGAAACAAAAACCAAAGCTTTGTTGTGCCTCTTACAACGAAAATTTGTTTGGAAGCGTAGTTTTGATATTGATTATGTGAAAGAACAATGATACGCAACAACGAATTGCATCATTGACTTTTATTATTTTTCATGCTTTATGACTTTTTAAAGTTTTAGTTAAATTTAATTTGTCAGAGGAGGATACAGCAAAACAAAACTGATCTGTCAGTAGAGTTTTAGCGCAGAAATTTATCTCAGATTTTTTGCTTGCCAGATTAAACTCCGTTTCATGCATAAAATTAGTGGCTAAAATAATTCCGGTAGCCTAAATAGTTGATCTTTGTGCGACTTCAACTCATTATTTGGCAAGAGTTTTCCTGTTAAGATGCGTAGCAAGTAACCAACAAGCTAAGCGATATAAAGAAAAAAGATAAAATTGAAGCTAAAATCTTGAAATTTTCTAGACAAAATAATCTCATTGGTTCAAATTGAAGTTCTACAAATAATAGCAATATAACCAGTTAGCAAAATCTGACGCACAAAATAATTTTCTAACTTTCTGTAAAGTTTCAAATTTAACAAAAACAGAGGCCGCCGTTTTTAAATTCTCATTAAAAGCATTAACTTTTAAAGTTCAGTTAGCTTCAAAATACATTGTCTTCAACCAGAAATGGAACATAATTTCTGTGCTGCAAAGCTTGTAACCAAATTTGGGTGTGTTGCTCTTTTGGCAGTGTTACTACAGAGCGCTGTTGTATTTCCATATATACAACTGAGCGAATTGAAAACTCACCATACTGAATTAGAGAAAGTTCAACGAGAAATTGCTGACAAGGTGAGTAAAATTTTGGACCTAAAGTTCTTTACAAACCATGTAGTCTGAAGTAGACTTTAGACAGTTGGAAACTAAGTTTGGATCTTCTGCATATACGAACACAGTTTTTGGAGACCTCTTTGAAACTTTTTTCAAAAGAAATTTTTTGTGAGTGGATACAACCATTTTGTCTTTATGCCGATCATTTTATAACCAGCACCAAACTTGGCTTGATCTTATGAAACGCCAAATTAAAAGTTTTCTTATTAGGACATAAATATAGTAGTCGAAATGAAAACCTATTGTAACTAAAATCCATAATTTATTATATACAGCTATTATAAAAACAAATTTCTCTAATTAAATGTATATAGATTTCACTATATGTACTTACGAAAAATAGGAAGTAGATTTCGAAAATTTGTCAGCAGTTTCCACGACCCCCCGCAGTATAGCAAATTCACTCAGGTCAACAAACAATTTTTTATAAAACTATGTTAATACCCTAAAAACATTTCATATTTTCTGTTCACCTTTTTCTCTCTACACCATGTTCTTAAATATTAACACTAGCGTTTTTTAGTCTGTTTACGTATCAATGGAAGTTGTTTCTCTCAATATCAACCTTAAATCAACCGATTTTCCTAATTAAAATTTGGAGAACAGTTTTATTTTCGGGAAAAGTTTTGCTCAACATCTGATTTTTTGTTCAGTTTTCGGAAAAAATGTTACCCATTCATCCTGCTGAGTTTTATGACACGAGATAGAATTTTTAAAAAAATCCTATCAAATCACCGTCCACAAGAAACTAATTGCGAAATCTCTTTGAATCATACTGATTCTCGGTGGCTATTTAACAAGAAAAAAGTTAAGAATTACCATTAACTAATCTGAATCGCGGAGAATAACACATTTTTGGTTTAAAAAATTCTGTTTGCTCATGGATCATTATTTTTCTATTGCCTTTAAGGTCAGACCTGAAGTTGAGGAGCAATGGGGTGCTAAATTTCCAGATTTCGATGTTCTGAGTTACAAAACATTGGATTCTGGTGACAAATATTTCTTCATGAAGGTACAGAAAATTTGTTTTATTAAACTCTTTTCATGGCACCACATGTTCTCCATTTCTACCTCCCCCTCCAAGCTTAGTGCCAGCGGGTCATTTGCACACCCCGGCCCGCGTGATCGACAACCTTCCCGGGCCGAGGAATTTAGCCAAAATTATGTAAGATCAGCGGCAACTAGCGTTGACAAGTCGGAAAATTCACCGCAATTTTCTTACATAAATTTGCGTTGAATGCGTTGAATTTTTGTCTTCAAATTCAACACATTCAACGCAAAATTATGTAAGAAAACTGCGGTGAATTTTCCGACTTGTCAACGTTAGTTGCCGCTGATCTTACACATTTAGCGTTGAATTTAGCGTAATTCTTACATATTTAGCGTAGAATTTAGCGTAGATCTTACATATTTAGCGTTGAATTTAGCGTAAATTTTATATATTTAGCGTAGAATTTAGCGTAGATCTTACACATTTAGCGTATAATTTAGCGTAGATCTTACATATTTAGCGTTGAATTTAGCGTAGATCTTATGGGCATTGTCGACATGAGCCAAGTTGAGTTCCTCGCTATAAAAAAAACAACCATGATCAGACGCCCTAAGAAGATACTCAGCAATAATCAGACATTGATTGGTCAAATAATCAGCCATAGATATCTGCCAAGATATCTGGTTCATGGCCACCCGGGCTGAAGATTTTGCCAAAAAATAACGGAGAAAAGAGTGCAAAAATAATATTTTTACACTAGTGGTGCCCCCTTAATAAGGGCGGAATTACCTGTTAAAGTGTAATTTTAGTGGTGTAATTTTAGGATTTAACGGTGGAAGGAGAGTGGAATAACTTACTTTTACACTCTTTGGTAAGATCTGCGCTAAATTCAACGCAAAATATGTAAGATCTACGCCAAATTCAACGCAAAATATGTAAGATTGGCGTTGAATGCGTTGAATTTATGTAAGATCTACGCTAAATTCAGCGCAAAATATGTAGGATCTACGCTAAATTCAACGCAAAATATGTAAGATCTACGCTAAAATTCAACGCAAAATTATGTAACATCGGCGTTGAATGCGTTGAATTTATGTAAGATCTACGCTCAAGCGTTGATCTTACATAAGTTCAACGCATTCAACGCCAATCTTACATAATTTTGCGTTTTTTTAGCGTTGACACCTCCGCCCGGGTTCCTCGGATGATGTTTCAGAAAATAGAGGGTTATTTGCCATCCGGACATCAGTCGATGCGACCCAAAGTAATATTCTGGGAACCTGGGTTGACGAGTTTCGGCAACGTTATAAGATAAACGATAACTAGCGTTGACAGATTGGAAATATCATCAAAAACTTCCAGCCTATTTTTTCGATAAATGTAATCAAATTATGCCCGGGTTGAGGTTTGGCCAAAGTAATGTAAGATTAGCGGTGAATAGCGGTGAAAAAACTTTTTTCACCGCAAAGCGCCCGCATCTTTTAGAGTTGAATGCGGTGAATTTGCAATTTTTAGCAGTGAAAAAATTTTTTTCACCGCATTCACCAGGTTTCTTACAAAAAAGAAAATTCCGTACAGGGGTTCTAGCCTCTCACCTCCTGCAATTCAACAATATCTTATTCCACTACGTACTTCATGAATATTTCCTGTGAATATAAGATAAGCGTTTAAATTAGCGCGGTGATAATTTGTAAGATTTGCGATTTCAGCGGTGAAAAAAAATTTTCACCGCATTCTGCTGGTAGCGGTGAATTTTTTTTTCACCGCATTCTGCTGGTAGCACTGAGAATTTTTTTCACCGCATTCTGCTGGTAGCGGTAATTTTTTTTTCACCGCATTCTGCTAGTAGCACTGAGAATTTTCTTTCACTGCATTCTGCTGGTAGTGGTGAAAAATTATCTTTCACCGCTTAAGCGGTGAAAAAAAATTCACCGCTTAAATTTTTTTCACCGCATTCATCGCATTGAACGCAAATCTTACACTTTCACTCAAAATCACCGCAAAACTTACCTTTTTTTAGCGATTTTCAGCGGTCACACCTCGACCAGGGGATACCCAAAGGCAGTTGAGCGGAATTCGTTCCCAATTTTATCCAACTATGTGATAATTTATGTTGTTTTTGAATAAGAAAGCAACACTTGCTCCACTTCAAAAGTTTTGAAGATCCAATTAGATATATTTTGAATAAACGATCTTCTCATTTTTCGTTGTATATTTAGAAATTCGTTTTAATTTTCTTTTCGTCCCATATATCAATAACTATATTACTGTTTTTTTTTATAAATAATTTTAGGAAATCAACATCAACAAACAAAAACAACTTCTTCTTCACTCTTGATGACCGTTTTTTGACTACTTTAATCCCAAAGTCTTCTCAAATCACAAAAAGAGTGGTGAAACCGTTTTACATTTTTCATAGTTGACTTTGAGATCATCTAACATAAAAGGTTTTTTTTTCATATTATACACTCTTATGAAATAATAGCCCCCCATTATTGTATTTTTTATCAGGATTGCAGGGCTATAGATCATCTGACCACTATCTTTGGGGCTATCATGGGAAAGACGCAATAAAACAAACTGATATGTGAGAATAAAACAAACTGATATGTGAGCTGACTTTTTTGAATCAGTTTGACGGAGCAACAAATTAGAAAGAAAATGAATGAGAGGTAACGACAATCAAATGCAAATGAGGTCTGGTTTAAAAATCTAACTTCAAATTTTGAGTTGTACACATGTTATATGAATTAAAGAATCCAAACAAAACATTAATGTCTTGATCTATGTTGTAAATAGGGTTACTGAGTAAGTTAGAAGTCTGATTTTTAATCCTTGTTGGTGTAACGTCGTTTGCATGCTGGCGAATTAGAAAATTTGTAAGTAAATGATTTTTCGCCCAGGTTGTTTTACAGCATTGTTTGTTTGCAAAATTTAGATCTCGTTTGTTGGACAAATTTTGTTTTTTCTCTCTTCTGTTTTTAACCAATTCGCATTCTGCACTGCTGTGTTCTGAAGTGAACATTTTGCGTTTACTCCCTTCCTTGTTACTAGAAGGCCCGCAAAAATGTTACAGGAAAGACAATTAAACAAAGAAACATACAAAAGTTCATATTGTTTAGTACCACCCGTACTGGAACCCATGTCACTCGTTGAATAGCCATAGGAACCGATGTGTTTGGTTTCAGTATATTGCCCCCAAATTCAGCATTTTTTGTTCAAAAACTTTTCTGGCTTGGCTGTATTGCATATTTAAGGAGAGACAAGGTTGCACAGATAACGAACTTATACATGGTGGCCTATCGTAACGCATGGGCCACGTTCGGCTGCATGTTTAAGGAGCGTTAAAACAAGCGAAGATGAGGAACTTAAACATGCGAGAAAATAGCAAGAAGAAACGAAAGAGAGAAAAGATGAAGAAGATAAAAGAAGAGAGCGGCTAAAGGCAGAAATAGAGATAAAAAAACGCAGAAAAAAATAGAAGAGAACGGTAAAAGAAACACACAAAAGACATGAAAAGAGAGAAAAGAAAAAGAACAGAAAGAAAAAGGGAGAAGAAAGGAGAAAAAGAAAATGAAGATAAAAAGAGACAAGGAAGAGATGAAAGACAGAAAGAAATGACAAAAGAAACAAAAAAAGAGAAACGAGAGAAGAGAAAGACAGAAACAAAGAGAAAAGGAAGGAAGAAAAATAGATAAAAAAATGAGATCAAAAAGTCAGGAAATCAAGAAAACAAAAGACAGAATCAGGAGAAAAGACAGAAAAAACAACAGAGAGAAGCGACAAAACTGACACAAATGAAAGAGAAATAAAAGAAACCAAAAAAAGAAAAGATGAGAAAAAATTGACTCAAAAGAAAGTGAGAAAAACAAAAGAGAAACGAAAGAGAAAAGAAACTGAGAAACCAATGTCGGAAAAAAGACGAAGTGAAAAATGAAAAAAAACAAGTAGGGAGAATTAAGAGAGAAAAGCAAGAGAGAAAAGGGGAGAAAAACGACGGAAAAAGAAGAGATATGAAACAGAGAACAGAAGAAAACGAAAGAGAGAAGAGAGAAAAGGAATGACACGAGAGTGAGAGAGAGAAAAAGAGAAAAAAGAAATTCAGAAAAAGAACAGAAGACAAAGCAAGCATAGAAGAGAGATATAGAAAAACAAGAGATGGAAGAATCAGTGCAAAAAGACAAAAAAGCTAGAAAAAAGAGAGAAGAAATGCAGACAACAGAAAAAAATTGAGAAGAGAAAAAAATAGAAAATAAAACAGGAGATGAAAGCAGCAGAGAAAAAAGGCAGAAAAGAAAGAGGAAAGAAACAAAAAAAGAAAAAAAAGGAGAAAAGATAGCAGAAAAGGGGAGAGGAAGCTTTCTAGAGAAAAAAACGAAACAAAATAGGAAAGGAAGAAAAAAGCAGAAAGAGGGACAAAAAATTTTCTGGAGAAAAGAAAGACAGAAATGAAAGACAGGAAGGAAAAAAGCAAAAGCGAAATGAAGAAGAAAGCAGAAGAGAAAAGAAAAGCCAGAAAAAATAAAGAAATAGGAAAGACAGAAGAAACGAAAGCGAAAAAGTTGTGAAAAAAAGAAAACGAACGGAAAAGAAAGAAAAAATCAAGGAGACAAGGAGAAAAAGACAGTAAAAAAGACTGAAGAAAGAGAGAGAGAGAGAGAGAGAGAGAGAGACGAAAGAGAGAAGAGCATGAGGATGAGGAAAAAAAGTAGGAGAAAAAAAAGAAATAAAAGTGATGAGAAAAGAAATAGAAAAAGAAGAAGGAGAGAAAACACAGGCAGAAGAAAAAAATCAGAAAAAAACACAAAGGGAGCAAAAAAATACGAAAGAGAACACAAAGACAGAAAAAAACTAAAAAAAGAGACAAAAGAGAAAAGAAAGAAAAAGACAGAAAAAACGAAAGAGGAAAAACGAAAAAAGCAAAAGAACGACAAAAATAAGACATATAAGAAAGAGAGAAGCAAGAGAAAAAGAAAAAACAGACAAAGAAATCTGAAGAGAGAAAACACAGAGAAATAAGAGAGAAAGAAACAGACATATAAAACACAGAGAAAAAGAAACGAGAAAAAGGAAAGCGAGAGAACAAGAACTAAAAAACAAAAACCGACAGAAAAGAAAGCGAGAAAAGCAAAAGAGTAGCATAAAAAATTTGAGGCAGAAAAAAGAGAAAATTTTTTAAAAAAGAGAAAAAAGAACAAAGAAGAGAGAAACGGATGAGAAAAAGAGAGAAAAGACAAGAGAGCAAGAGAGAAAAGGAAAGAAATATGAAACAAAGAACAGAGAGTAACCTCATGGAAAAGAAAGAACAGGAAAAACACGAGAGATTGAAAAGAAAGAAGAAAAAGAAAGAAAAATTGTGAAAAGGAATACAGAAAAAAAACAGAAAAAAACAAGAAAAAAGAGGGACACTTTTTAGAGAACAAGAAGCGAAACAAAAGAGGAAAGTGGGAAAAAAGCAGAAACAGGAACAAGACGATTTCTAGAGAAAAAAATTGAGAAACGAAAGACAGGATAGGGAAAAGCAAGAGCGAAAAAAAACAAGCAACAGAGAAAAAAAAAGCAAGAGAGAATAAAGACACCAAGAAAAGAGAACCGAAAGAGAGAAAAGCAAGAGAGAAAAGAAATACAGACAGAAAAGAAACGCAGAAAAAACAGGATCGAAAGAGACAAGAAATGAAAATGAAGCAAAAAGACAGAAAAGAAAGAGAAAATAAGAGGAGAAAGAGAGAAAAAGTTTAGAAGAGAAGTTGAAAAACCAAAGATGAAAGAAACAGAGAACAAAGACAGAAACGAAAAAAAAGAGAAACGGTAAAGCGTGAAAAAGTCAGAAAAAAAATCAGAAAATAAAGGGAAAAAACAAGGAGAAAAAGAGAGAAAAAAGACAGCAAAAAAAGACAGTTGACAGAGAGAGAAAGAGAGTGAGAGAGAGAGAGAGAGAGAAAGAAAAAAGACCCGGATTCGAAAGACAGAATAGTCAAAAAGACTTTAAAAGAACAAAGAAAAACAGAGAAATTATTAAAAAAGAAAAAGGAAGAGAGAGAGAGAAAGAGTGAGAGAGAGGGGGACCGACAGAAAGAGAGAGAGAGAGAGAGAGAGAGAGAGAGAGAGAGAGAGAGAGAGAGAGACGAAAGAGAGAAGAGCATGAGGAAGAGGAAAATCCAAAAAGTAGGAGAAAAAAAGGAAACAAAAGTGATGAGAAATGAAATAGAAAAAAAGAAAGAGAGAAAAAACAGGCAGAAGAAAAAAATTAGAAAAAAAAGAAAAAACAAAAGGGAAAAAAAATACAAATGAGAATACAAAGACAGAAAATAATTGAAGAAAGAGACAAGAGAAAGAGAAAAGAAAGAAAAAGACAGAAGAAAAGAAAGAAAGAAACGAAAAAAGCAAAAGAACGACAAAAATAAGACAGATAACAAAGAAAAATGCAAGAGAAAAAAAAACAGTCAGAAAAATCTGAAGAGAGAAAACACAGAGAAATAAGAGAGAGAAAAAACAAACAAATAGAATACAGAACAAAAGAAACGCAAAAAAGGAAAGCAAGAGAAAAGGAAACAAAAAACAAAAACAGACCGAAAAGAAAGCGAGAAAAGCAAAAGAGTAGCGAAAGAAAAAAAAATTTGAGAAACTTGAGGCAGAAAAAAAGTTTTAAAAAAATAAGAAAACAAGAAAAGAGAAGTAAGAGAGGAACGGATGAGAAAAGGAGAGAAAAGACAGAAAAAAAATAGATATGAAACGAAGAACAGAGAAAAACCTCAGGGAAAAGAGAGAAAAACGAAAGACACGAGAGATTGAAAAAAAACAAGAAAGAGAAAAAAAATGTGGAGTGGAAGGCAAAAAAACAGAAAAAAATAGAAAAAAAGAGGGACAATTTTTAGGGAACAAGAAGCGAAACAAAGGAGGAAAAGAAGAAAAAAAAAGAGACAAGAGGATTTCAAGAGAAAAAAAATGAGAAACGAAAGACAGGATAGCGAAAAGCAAGAGCGAAAAGAAAAAAGCACCAGAGAAAAGAAAAAATGCAAGAGAGAATAAAGACACAAAGAAAAGAGAACCGTAAGAGAGAGAAAAGCAAGAGAAAAAAAACTGAAAGAATTTAGACAGAAAAGAAACGCAGAAAAAACTTTAATGAACGAGACAAGAAATGAAAATGAAGCAAAAAGACAGAAAAGAAAGAGAAAAGAAGGGGAGAAAGAGAGAAAAGGCATAGAAGAGTTGAAAAACAAAAGATGAAAGAAACAGAGAACAAAGACAGAAAAGAAAGAGAAAAGAAACAAAAGTAAAAGCAGAAAAAGGTGGAAAATTTTTTTTCAAAGAAGGAAGCCGAAAGAAACAAAAGAGGGAAAAATGAAAAGCAAAACAGGGACAACATTTTTTATTGAAAGGAAAGAGAGAATAGAAAGACATAAGCAAAAGAAAAGGGGAAAGCAAGAGCAAAAGAAAAAGACAAAATCAAGAGAGAAAAGAAAGAGAAAAGCAAGAGAAAAAGACAGAAACGAAAAAAAGAGAAACGGTAAAGCGTGAAAAAGAAAAAAAAAATCAGAAAATAAAGAGAAAAAAACAAGGAGAAAAAGAGAGAAAAAATACAGCAAAAAAGACAGTAGACAGACAGAGAGAGCGAGAGAGAGAGAGAGAGAGAGAAAGAAAGAGAAAAGACCGAGAGTCGAAAGACAGAATAGTCAAAAAAGACATGAAAGAGAACAAAGAAAAACACAGAAATTAGCAAAAAAGAAAAAGGAAGAGAGAGAGAGAGAGAGAGAGAGAAATAGTTAGAAAGTGGGAGACCGAGAGAAAGAGAGAGAGAGAGAGAGAGAGAAAGAGACGAAAGAGAGAAAAGCATGAGAAGGAAGAAATTCGAAAAAAAGTAGGAGAAAAAGAAACAAAAGTGATGAGAAATGAAATAAAAAAAAGAGAGAAAAGACGGTCAGAAGAAAAAAATCAGAATAATAAGAAAAAACACAATGGGAGAAAAAAATACGAGTGAGAATACAAAGGCAAAAAATAACTGAAAAAAGAGACAAAAGAAAGAGAAAATAAAGACAAAGACAGAAGAAAAGAAAGAGAGAAACGAAAAAAGCAAAAGAACGACAAAAACAAGACAGATAAGAAAGAAAAAAGCAAGAGAAAAAAGAAAAACAGTCAAAAAAATCTGAAGACAGAAGACACAGAGAAATAAGAGAGAGAGAGAGAAAACAAACAAATAGAGTACAAAACAAAAGAAACGCAAAAAAGGAAAGCGAGAGAAAAAGAAAAAAAAACAAAAACGGACAGAAAAGAAAGCGAGAAAAGCGAAAAATTAGCGAAAGAAAAAAAACTTTAGAAACTTAAGGCAGAAAAAAGAAAAAAAATAAAAGAGAAAACAAGAAGAGAGAAGTAAGAGAGATACGGATGAGAAAAGGAGAGAAAAGACAGGAAAAAAAAAGATTTGAAACAAGGAATAGAGAAAAACCTCAGGGAAAAGAGAGAAAAGGAAAGACACAAGAGATTGAAAAGTATGAGGAAAGAAAATACAATTGTGGAAAGGAAGGCAAAAAAAACAGAAGGAAACAGAAAAAAGGGGGAAACTTTTTAGGGAACAAGAAGCGAAACAAAGGAGGAAAAAAAGAAAAAAGCAGAAAAAGGGATAAGACGATTTCCAGAGAAAAAATGAGAAACGAAAGACAGGATAGCAAAAAGCAAGAGCGAAAAGAAAAAAAGCAGCCAAGAGAAAAAGCAAGAGAGAATAAAGACACCAAGAAAAGAGAACCGACAGTAAGAAAAGCAAGAGAGAAAAGGCAGAGAAAAAATACAGACAGAAAAGAAACGCAGAAAAACAGGAATGAAAAAGACAAGAAATGAAAATGAAGCGAAAGGACAGAAAAGAAAGAGAAAGGAAGGGAGAAAGAGAGAAAAAGCATAGAAGAGAAAATGAGAAAGAAAAGGTGAAAGTAACAGAGAACAAAGAGAGAAAAAAAAGACAAAAGAAACAAAAGAAAAAGCCGAAAAAGGTGAACATTTTTTTAAAAAAAAGAGAGTCGAAAGAAACAAAAGAGGGAAGGAAGAAAATCACAACAATGACAACATTTTTTATTGAAAGGAAAGAGAGAATAGAGACATAAACGAAAGAAAAAGGAAAAGCAAGAGCAAAGGAAAAGGAGAAAATCAAGAGAGATAGAGAGAGAGAGAAAGAGAAAAGCAAGAGAAAAAGACAGAAAAGAAAAAAAGACAAACGGAAGGCGTGAAAAAGAAAGAAAATGATCAGTAAAGAAAGAGAGAAAAGCAAGGAGAAAAGGGAAAAAAGACATCAAAAAAGACAGTACACAGACAGAGACAGACAGACAGACAGAGAGACAGACAGACAGACAGACAGACACACACACACACACACACACACACACACACACACACACACAGAGAGAGAGAGAGAGAGAGAAGAGACCCTGAGTCGAAAGACAGATTAGTCAAAAAAGACATGAAGGAAAAAAACAAAAACAGAGAAATTAGCAAAAAAGAAAAGGGAAGAGAAAGAGAGAGAAAGAGAGAGAGAGAGACCGAGAGAGAGAGAGAGAGAGAGAGAAAGAGAGAGAGAGAGAGAGAGAGAGAGAGAGAAAGACGAAAGAGAGAAGAGCACGAGAGAGAAGAAAATCCAAAAATTTAGGAGAAAAAAAAAGAAAACAAAAGGGATGAGAAATGAATTAGAAAACAAGAAAGAGAGAAAAGACAGGCAGAAGAACAAGAAAAAAAGAGAAAAGAACACAAAAGGATAAATGAAAGAAATAAAATACAAAAGAAGTGTAGAAAGTAACCAAAAAAGTCAAAGGAAAAGAACAAAAAGAAAACGAAAGGCAAATGAAAAGAACAAGAAAAAAGAAAAGAAAGAGATTAGACAGAGAAAAAAGACAAAATGAACAGAAAGACAAAGAATTCGAAGAAACGAAAGAGGAATGAAAGAGAAAAAATACCCATTAAAAGAATCGCAATATCTTTTTTGAGGAGAAATAAAAAATTTTACACAAAAGCTTGGCTCTGCCGCCGTAGTATCTAGCTAATAAAAGTCATTTTATGAAGACAATTTTCTATATTGGCTTTCAATTCGGTAATTGTTGTGATGCGTGGTGTCAGCAAATGCCTCTCATGGACTACTTTTGTATAATTAAACTTTCGCTGATCGACTCATTTCTTATTAGCAGTTTTTCAGTCTTTTCCTCATTTATGCATCCGATGTTTTTCGGTCGTTGACTCTTTGGGCACAGACAGTTTTTAGGTCAATGGCAGCTGTTCGGTCAATGACTTAATTTTGCATCCGCGGCTTTTCAGTCATTGACCATTATGGCATAGAAAGCTTTTCGGTTATTGGCAGTTTTTCGGTCAACGACCTAATTTTGCATCCGCTGCTTTTCAATCCTTGACCTTTATGGCATAGGCAGCTTTTTGGTCAGTGACTTTTAGTCAGTGGAGCGTTTCCGTCAATGAACATTTTGGCAATGGCCTGTTTTTGGTCACTGACCTTTTTCAAAATGCATACAAACGCTATGTCGCGTTACTCTTAACATATAGACATATATAAATATAGATAGATAGAAACTTAAGAGATAACATGGAACACGAAAGAGCATGAAATAGGAGGGAATTGGAGATAGGAGAAACGGGTGCAGGGTTAATTGGCAAAATTTCCAAATAACTACGCGCCCCGCCTGCTCCTTAGCTCAACTCATTGCGCTTCACCTTCTTCATCCCCAGACCCAGGTTAAAACCCGACTGTTGTCAGTCGTTTTTACAGAGCACTATCTTTAAGGGCCGCTAAAACATGCAGAGATAGGCGCTTAAACATGGTTTTCAGTGGCTCTCTGTCGACGTTGAAGTAATGCATAGATTCTGAGACACAGAGTCAGGGAGGACCTTGACATGAAACTTGATTTTGTTGTTTATGACCTTTATTTTGTTTTTCTGAGTGTTGTTTTTTCAATATACGATGCGGCGTTGTTTAATATCGTCCTCTGTAAGTTCATCCCCTAATAATGTATTATTAAATAATACACCGAGAAAAATTGGTACACTTCAGTCGGGCAACCGCTATGCAATAGGGAATTGCTGACAGTATCCGATTCGAAAGAGATGTCATGATCGTTAATTAACAAAATTTAATTGACAAAAGTTAATTGATTTAAAGTTAAGTTAATGTTGTAAATACGTTGCAAATCAGTAATTACATGTCTGGAATCATTCAGAGGATTTCCATGTAAAATCTAAAACGTGCATGATCTAGGATTCCCAAGAGTTTGACGTAAATTTTTGTGCCCGAGTAAATTTCCCCCAAAAATTGGTTGATCCAAGGGTCATTTTAAATCACTGATCGAAACTTGAGATAAAAACTTGGTTAGTGGTTTTCGACTTTATCAATACCTTAAATGTGAAAATAAATTGAGTATAACATTTTTTTTTCAGATTCAACTTGGTGTCTTGCAGGTGAAAGCAATCCAAGGCGAGGATGGCTACATCAGCTTCCAGAATTACAAATATGTCCCAACAAAAGACCCGATTGAATACTTTTAAATGATATACTACCCTCTGAAACAAAACCAGACAGACTGAATAAAATACATATTAAAAAACGGTAAAAACGGTAAATGTTGGCAAGATTTAGCCACGTTATTGGCTACACAATATCATGATATGTACGAAAGTTCAATGATATATCCTTGCATGACTGTCAAGAAACAAAACGCTGGCCGGAAAAAAATTATCCATGACTTGGCAAAATTTGCTGAGTTGTGAAAATTGGAAAATTGAACGGCATCATATAATCAGATTTATCATTAATTATGAGATTCAACAAAATTAAAAATCCAGCATTTACCGAGAAGTATTAGGAAGCGTCAAAAATGTCGGGAAATTGAGCTCCCGATAGTTTATCTTATCAAGATTATATTCGTTATGAGAGATGGTCCGTACCAAAAAATAAGGATAATTTTGCCTATTTTGCCTCTTCAGTTATAAAGCCTATCCTAATACTTAGACAAAGCGCCTCACATTGAGTGTCTGATATTGCGACAAAAGAAATGAACGGTGATAACAAGAGGTAGCTATACTACATATGTTGTCCGTTTCATAAAATTCCTCAAAAAAGTGCAATCTTCAGCTATAACCACGTAACATTAATTACGCCTCATTCCAATAAACTAATAAACTGTGGCAAAACATTCTTTATTCAAGAAAAATAATGTTTAGATGTTTCTAGTTTAGAAAGATTTTTCGAAATCTTGCATGATGGGACAAGATGTTTCACGTTTCGTTTCACTGGGTCACTTCTTTATGTTGTGAGAAAATGCTGTAACGGGTCTTTTCTGCTTCCTCGCCTATTTTATTTTAACCCTGCCTAACAGATCTCTCAAAAGACCGGCAGCATTGCCCGGCTCTGCACATTTTCGTAATTCTGCACATATATCTATACGCATTTTAGTTTGGCGCTTTCTTCAAGCATTTTAAACTATTTTGGTATTGCTTTGAATCATCACGTGTATAGGAAATCACATTCAAATCAACCTTTGATATTCAACATATTGAAGAGTTGCAAAAATGGTGCCGGAAAATAATAGCAAGTGATGGTTGATTTGAGCAGAACATATAAAAAAAAATCTGTGATTTACATATTTTCATTGTAAAATAATATTAACATTTCTGTGATCAAGAGGATTTCAAAATTGAATCTTAGATTTGGTATTGAGATCCAGATACTAGATAAAAATATCTCTATTCTCATTAGCTGAAATCAAACGATAATTGCGAGCTTACATAAAATTACCACTTCTGCTATTGCTATTAATAACAAGTATTATGACGACGAAACAATTTATAAGTTGTAAACAAATTAATGCTTACATACGATTGGTCAATATATGCAATTTGAAAAATTTCAATTCAAAATTATTGTCCCATTTTTTTTAAATCTTTCAATCAATAGTCCTAGCACAAAAACCACCCTGCCATCATTCGACTTGATCGATACTTGTGGCGTGATAGCCGAGAGGTAAGATGTGTGGTTCACACACCAATGATTGAGAGTTCAATCCCCTGCCTCCGTGAAGCTGTCTGTGTAAGGATGAGCTCTTACGTAACCATAGATTCAAATTGACCATAGCCTGACCAATGTTGGCTGCAATGATGGTACCACGTGAAAGTTTCAGACGCAAAAAAAGTGGTCATAGTCACCAAAAAAGGCAATGCTGATCATAGAAAGAATAGTCTGAAATGTGGGGAATAATAAGAAAAAGGGCAGCTGAGAACAGGATACTGTAGGACTACCCAGGTTGAGGTCCTCGCTCAAAATAATCTATGAAAATACCCATCCAGACTATTTTTGCTTATGAAAATACCCAGGCAGACCAAAAATGCCTATGATCCAGACTTTGCCTCGTTCAAAACTTTGGTTACGTTTATGTGCTCGTTCCAAAACGCTTATGAAAAGACTCGTACAGACAAAAATGCGATATGATAGAGACTTTGGCTCGTTCCATTTATGAAAAGACTCAGAAAGACCGAAAAAGTTTGTGATCCAGACTTTGGATAGTTCAATTTATAAAAAGACCCGAGCTAGGAAATACCGACAAAAATGAAATGAAGCGTCGGGTTAATCGGAATTGCCAGTATCAAATTAGGAAGATTCGGTTTATGTAATAGAGTCATCGTCCTATCATCGTTAAGTAGTCGTGGTGGTGGTGGTGGTGGTGGTGACGGTGGCGGCGGCGGCGGTGGCGTTGGTGGGTGTAGTAGTAGTAGTAGTAGTAGTAGTAGTAGTAGTAGTAGTAGTAGTAGTAGCAGTAGTTGTAGTTGTAGTAGTAGTAGTAGTAGTAGTAGTAGTAGTAGTAGTAGTAGTAGTGGTAGTAGTAGTAATAGTAGTAGTAGTGGTAGTGGTAGTAGTAGTAGTAGTAGTAGTAGTAGTAGTAGTAGTAGTAGTAGTAGTAGTAGCAGTAGTAGTAGTAGTAGTAGTAGTAGTAGTAGTAGTAGTAGTAGTAGTAGTAGTAGTAGTAGTAGTAGTAGTAGTAGTAGTAGCAGTAGTAGTAGTAGTAGTAGTAGTATTAGTAGTAGTAGTAGTAGTAGTAGTAGTAGTAGTAGTAGTAGTAGTAGTAGTAGTAGTAGTAGTAGCAGTAGTAGTAGTAGTAGTAGTAGTAGTAATGCAGCGGCAACAAAACTACTCATCCCCGAAAAGCGTGTGCACAAACCCTGGATTCCAGTTGAAACGCTGGCTTTGATTAGGAAACGGGCTGAGTTACAGTTGAGGAAGCATAGTAGCGCGGACGCGCTGCTAATGTTCTCTAACTGCTGCAAAAAAGTACGAAAAGCGTTAAGATCTGACAAAAGACAGTGGCTGAAAGACAAAGGTGAAACAATACAAGATCATTCAGAAAGAGGTGACCTGAAAGAAGTGTTTGGGGAGTCAAAACAGTTATGCCGGAAGTGGAGTCCTCATATAAGTAAACTAGTTTCAACCACAGGCGAGCCTCTGAAAACAAAAGAAGAAAGCTTGGAACGTTGGACCGAGCGCTTTAAGCATCTTTTAAATCCAACCACGACAAGCGGCAATTCTGTATTGAGCATAGTGGAAGCATCCGAGAGTCTCGAAATAGACCTAGGTCCAATTCGGTTTGATGAAATTCTAAATGCCGTGCGTAAACTGAAAAACGGTAAAGCAAGTGGACCAGACGATATTTCTGCCGAAATGCTTAAGTCGCATATTGGAATCGCTGAATGGCTTTGGGACATTGTCAACAAGTGCTGGACTGAAGAAAATCTTCCACAAGACTGGAAGTTAGCAGAAGTTGTCCCGCTATACAAAAGCAAAGGAAAAAGATCTGAGTGTGGGAACTATCGCGGAATTTCACTGCTCTCGGTACCTGGAAAAGTTTTTGCGTCAATCATCCTGAATAGATGCAAAGACGCACTTGATCAAGTGCTAAGAGAAGAACAATGCGGATTCCGAAAAAGCAGGGGCTGCACTGACCAATTGTTTGCGTTGAGGCAAATACTAGAGAAATGTATGGCCTTCCAATTGGACGTCAGTTTTTGTTTCATTGACTTCCGCGCTGCATTCGATTCGGTGGACCGCGAGATGATGTACAAGATAATGAAACATTACGGGCTCCCACAAAAAGTTGTGAATGTCATCCGCAACAGTTACGAAGGCTTCAAGTGCTGCGTCAAGGCAGAGGGCGAGAAGGGCCAGATGTTCGACGTAAAAACTGGTGTTCGCCAGGGTGATGTATGGTCGCCTATTCTCTTTGGCCTTGTGATAAACTATGTGTTGGCTAATTCAGTTCAAGGAGGAATCGACATTGGACGCTGTGTTGCTGATCTTGACTTCGCCGATGATGTTGCCCTATTGGGCGTCTCTGATTCCGAAGTTCAAGCAAATCTACATAGAATTGAATCTTTAGCCGAGGCTGTTGGCCTAATGATCAATGTTGGGAAGACAAAGAATATGGGTGTTAAATGTAAAAAACCCGGAGCCAGTGTACCCATTGCTCAAAGGAACGTGGAAGTTCTTACAGGAAACCGCAAACGCCGTTTTGGGACTCTCTTTGAGGCCGGAAACCAATCCCGACTACTCATTGGCAGAGAGATGCTGCTGGGCAAGAAGAAGAATGCGGGCTGGTTCGAGACACTAGCTGGTGAGAAACTGAGACTGAAAAGTTCAGCGGAGGCTGAGCTTGTGACAGTTAGCAGCGACGAGAGGTCAGTGGTTGCTGATCTAGTGTCTACGGCGAATACATCTGCGGTCTCTGATGACGATAGTTGTGTATGTTCAGGTTGTAAACGTCGCTTCGACACTGCATGAGGCTGCAAAGTGCATGAAGCCAGATTCTGCAAGTCTAAGAATCCGAAGAGGGTCGAAGACAGCGCGTCAAAGTTTGTTGGGCTAGAGAAAAGCCTCACTTGTCAGAAGTGCACTAGGAAATTCGCAACTGTGAAAGGCCGATGAATTCACGAGTCACGATACTGCGGCAGATAAAAGGCTGGAAGATGTCGCATTTTCTCCTGCAATGTCCACGATCGAGATGGAGTGGAGTTCGAAAATGTAGAAGCTTTCAAGTATCTCGGTTCTTTCGTGAGCTTGCAACATGGTGACCTAAAGGAAATCAGTGCCAAGCTGGCGGAAGGGAGACAGCGATTTGCGAGCTTTCAGAAGCTTTGGAAGAGCAAACAACTTAGTATTCCACTCAAATGCAAGTTATACAGAGCTCTCGTGTTATCAGTGGTCTTATATAGCTCTGAAACGTGGACCATGAATAAATCAACGCAACGGAAACTTGAGAGTTTTCACACCAGTTGTCTGTGAAGGATACTATGTTTTTCATATCTGGAGAGGGTGACAAATGAAGAAGTACTGGCTAGATCACGTATGTCGACACTTTCTGCAATGGTCATGATTAAACGGTTGAAATGGTTTGGCCATATCCTGAGGATGAATGACGATCGTCTAGCGCTCCGAGCCTTCACCTGGGAGCCGACAGAAAAATATCGATATGCTAAACGAGCTCCAGGGGGTCAACGCAAGACGTGGATGGATCAACTTGAAGAAGATTGCTCAAGGAACAACATGAGCTACATCACCTTACGACAGAAAGCGAAAAGAGAGTCTAAATCCCGCTTCAACAGTTTTGTCGAACAGCATTTCCTGGATTAAATAAAGCCAAATAAGCTGAAACTTATATGCATTTTATTAAATTGTTTGTACTTATTGTCATTGTTCCTTTATTTCTTTATGGAATTTAAGTGTTCAAACAGTAGTAGTAGTAGTATTAGTAGTAGTAGTAGTAGTAGTAGTAGTAGTAGTAGTAGTAGTAGTAGTAGTAGTAGTAGTAGTAGTAGTAGTAGTAGTAGTAGTAGTAGTAGTAGTAGTAGTAGTAGTAGTAGTAGTAGTAGTAGTAGTAGTAGTAGTAGTAGTAGTAGTAGTAGTAGTAGTAGTAGTAGTAGTAGTAGTAGTAGTAGTAGTAGTAGTAGTAGTAGTAGTAGTAGTAGTAGTAGTAGTAGTAGTAGTAGTAGTAGTAGTAGTAGTAGTAGTAGTAGTAGTAGTAGTAGTAGTAGTAGTAGTAGTAGTAGTAGTAGTAGTAGTAGTAGTAGTAGTAGTAGTAGTAGTAGTAGTAGTAGTAGTAGTAGTAGTAGTAGTAGTAGTAGTAGTAGTAGTAGTAGTAGTAGTAGTAGTAGTAGTAGTAGTAGTAGTAGTAGTAGTAGTAGTAGTAGTAGTAGTAGTAGTAGTAGTAGTAGTAGAAGTAGTAGTAGTAGTAGTAGTAGTAGTAGTAGTAGTAGTAGTAGTAGTAGTAGTAGTAGTAGTAGTAGTAGTAGTAGTAGTAGGTAGTAGTAGTAGTAGTAGTAGTAGTAGTAGTAGTAGTAGTAGTAGTAGTAGTAGTAGTAGTAGTAGTAGTAGTAGTAGTAGTAGTAGTAGTAGTAGTAGTAGTAGTAGTAGTAGTAGTAGTAGTAGTAGTAGTAGTAGTAGTAGTAGTAGTAGTAGTAGTAGTAGTAGTAGTAGTAGTAGTAGTAGTAGTAGTAGTAGTAGTAGTAGTAGTAGTAGTAGTAATAGTAGTAGTAGTAAAGATCTAATTGTGGGAACTATCGTGAAAATTTACTCTCCTCGGACCCTGTAAAAGTTTTTGCATCAATCATCCTGAATAGATGCAAAGATGCACATGATCAAGTGCTAAGAGAAGAGCAATGTGGATTCCGAAAGAGCACGGTCTGCAGTGACCACTTGTTTGCGTTGAGGCAAATGCTAGAGAAATCCATGGCCTACCAATTGGATGTCACTTTTGTTCATTAATTTCCGCGCTGCATTCGATCCAGTTGACCGGATAATGGAACATTATTTACCGGATAATGAAACATTATTTGTTTCCACAAAAAAATGTGAACTTCATTCGCAACAGTTACGAAGGCTTCAAGTGCTGTGTCAAGGCAGAGTGCGGGAAAGGACAAATGTATGGTTTTCGACAGGGTGATGTATGGTCAACTATTCTCTTTGGCCTTGTGATAAGCAATGTGTTGGCTAATTCTGCTCAAGGAAGAATCGACATCGGGCGCTGTGTTGTTGATCTTGACTTCACCAATGTTGTTGCCCTATTGGGAGTCTCTGAATCCGAAGTTGAAGAATATCTACATAGAATTGTGCTTTTAACCGAGGCTGTTGGCCTTAAGATCAATGTTGTTAAGAAAAAGAATATGCGTGTTAAGTGCGAAAAACCCGGAGCAAGTGTACCCCTTGCTAATAAGAAAGTGGAAGTTCTCACAGGAAATCGCAACAGCCGAGTTTGGACTCTCATTGTGGCCCAAAACCAATCCCATTAACTCATTGGCACGGAGTTGCTGGTTGGCAATAAGAAGAATGCGGGCTGGTTCGAGACGCTAGCTGACGAGGAACTGAGGTTGAAAAATTCAGCGGTTGCTGAACTCGTGGCAGTAAGCAGCGAAGAGATGTCAGTGCTTGCTGATCTTGTGTCTAAGGCGAATAAAAGATCTTCTGTGGTCGCGGATGACGATAATTGTGTATGTTCAGGTTGCAAACGTCGCTTTGACACTGCAAGAGGCTGCAAAGTGCATGAAGCCAGACTCTGCAAGTGTTGAGATTGAGCTCAAATTTAAACACTTTAAAATTGTGGTGCAAATTTAACGCATCTCCTACATAATTTCAGCGTTCCTTTTAAGCACGTTTTCTAAAAAAAATTAGCAACTTTTTCAACACCTTCTTACAAAGTTTTAGTGAATCCTTTTCAAATATTTAGCGCATTCCTTAGCGCTTCAGCGCGATTCTTACAAAACAGTTCATTAATAAGAAATCAAATTATATAAGAGATTAGGAATCAATGGAACTGTACAATGGGTGATGACTAACAAACAGTAGAGCAGGGTTCGAGACTCTTGCAACGCGAGAAGTGGTTGAGGGGAAGACAATGAGCTGAAATTTTTGAAAATTCAGCGGTTCTTACAAAAGTTAAGCGCAATTCAACACAATTCAGCGCATTATTAGGGCTTTTCGCTGAAGTTTTTGAAAATTTAGAGTCTTTCAGCGGATTTGTCACATTTTTTCAGAAAACTTTTCGACCCGAGATTGGTGAGCAGTGATTATTTTGGAGCTCGAGGGTGGAAATCTTCTTGCATTATCAAATTTGTGTGTGAGATAGTGTTAAGTGTAAATTATCAGTTTGGGGGATAATTATTATTTACATAATTTACATACTGGTATTTTATGTATATTATATTTATTGTTTTTATTGCATTAAGTTTGGTTCACAAAACCGAACAAAAAGCGAAGCTGGCCATTACAGTTAATGCTTGCAATTATAAAGTGGTAAAGATGTTAAATATAGAACACACAAAGAGACGAGCAAAGAGAGCCATGAACAAAATTCCAGTGAGGTTATACAAGCGTGCCCTGGAGCTTTTCCCTCCGGCTTGTGGATTTTCACCGCCAGGAGTGTAGACGATGGTTGGGTCGGCTTCAAGTCCTCCTTGCTCTAGGAATATCCTAAGAGCGGTGCTCCGAACAGCTCCAGCTATAACCAAAGTGTTGATTGTAATCATTTCTTTTAACTTTTTGTAATTCATTTAGATTCTTCCCATTATAACTCCACGTCCCACAACAAAATTACAATTATTGTTCCGACCCCACTTGTGGGGGGAGGAACAATATACTCAAATGTTTTTTTTTGTTCAGACAATTTTGACCGATCGATATTTGCATCGTGGAGAAATGTGAGTGGTATCATTAAACAGCTCGTCCAGTGTAGAGTTAGCAATTTAAAAGATTTTTTTTTGAATTTCGTTTTTTCCGAGGAGATATCAAGATTTAAAATTTTGGGTGAACAGAGGAAATTTGACATGATTTTGTTCACTTTTAGCTTAATTTTTGCTCAAATTAAGATATTTTCCATAAGAATATCAATTCAAGACTACTTTTCACGCTACTAAATGAAACATTTTTTCACTACAAATAGGCGAAAGGCAACAAAAAAGCTAATTTTGGTCTCATGGGTAAGTTTACAAAAAATAAAAATCGAATTCTCGAATTAGAGATCTATTTTTTTTAGAATTTTTTTTCTAAAGTTATTTATAGACTATTCATTTTCTATATCAAGACGAACCTCACTTACAGTCAAATGAAGCCCAATGAACAAAAAATTTGTTTTCGAGGGATCGCACTTGTTTTCTTTTGGCCTCTACTCTAAATTTTTCCAAATTTTTAATGAAGTTTTGGTTTTCTTTTTGAGATTTTACTAATTTTCACTAAGTCCGATAGCATAGACTTGTTGACCTAAGGTGCAATAGGCTCTTAATGAGCATTAGGTGAACCTATCTAGTGCTTTGAGTGGATGTTAAGACATTAAAAATTATATATTGATTTTTTTTTGTGAATGTTAACCAATCTTAAAGCTATTTTTCGAACTCTATGTCATTTTCAATAATAACAGGGCTTGCTTTCTTTCTACTGCAACCAAAATTAATATGTATAGCGGTTTTAACTTCTAGCTGTTGGTTTTATGACTTTGATGCAACAAGTTCTAATATATTTTTTCTTAAATTTTTGGATTTTTTCTCATTACTTTGGTTCGTTTTGAATCTTATAATATTATCATAGTGATGATAGTTCTCTTTTGCTCAGAACAAACGTTCAAAGGACCATAGAGAAAGTCTTCAGAGAAAAGCTTATGATTTAAATGGCTTAGACAATTTCTTCTCCCACGTTTCTGTTGAACTTTGGTTTTTGCCTGTATTTGTTGTTGTTTCTACTGCAACCAAAATTAATATGTATAGCGGTTTTAACTTCTAGATGTTGGTTTTATGACTTTGATGCAACAAGTTCTAATATATTTTTTCTTAAATTTTTGGATTTTTTCTCATTACTTTGGTTCGTTTTGAATCTTATAATATTATCATAGTGATGATAGTTCTCTTTTGCTCAGAACAAACGTTCAAAGGACCATAGAGAAAGTCTTCAGAGAAAAGCTTATGATTTAAATGGCTTAGACAATTTCTTCTCCCACGTTTCTGTTGAACTTTGGTTTTTGCCTGTATTTGTTGTTGTTTTCAAAAACATAAGACCTATTGTGATGTCTTTTTGATAACCCATGAATGCCAAACTTCATAGTTTTCCCAATCGAAGAATAACTTAGCGTATTTATTGGTTTCCTTTGAAAGCTGTTGATTTTAATGGCGTTGATATTAAAGGTTCTTCGTTTGTTAATATTTGTTGATTTTTGAGGTCAATTTTTTAACCACGTAGCATCCCATTGCTGCTAAAAATCAATTGAAAATAAAACATTTTTTACTGAAAAGTTCACATTTAATGGTTTGGACACTTTTCTCTCTTTTTTTTACTTTGCTGATTTTGGCTGTTTTTTTAATTCTTGTTGTAGTCGTAAAGCGCTGAGAGGATTAATAAGCTTCTAATTGAGGATTGAATAAATGATGCTACCATATGCAGTCAGTTTATTGCAAATAGCGTTAAATTTGATATTTGATTCGTTTTCAGTTTTTATTAAAAAAATTCAGTTTTCGTTGTTTTTTTTTCTAGAATGACGTTTTTAGCATATTCTCGTAATAACAGATTCCAATGATTTTCAAATAAGGACCAAGTGCACTTATTTAATCGTTCAGTATAATCTTAGCTGAATTAGTGTAAATAATAATTGAAATATGAGAAACAACATTTAGAAATTCTAATGATTTTAAAGGCTTCCAGAATTTGTGTTTTCGTAATTGGTTTGTTTTTTTTCTTAGTTTTTTCTACAACTTTAGTTCGTTTCTATGGCTTGGTCTTAAGAAATACACGTCTTTTTGGCTTCGTAATTATTTTTTTTTGTATTTTTGTCAATATTTAGTTCATTAAAGGCTAAGAGTTTTTGAGACGTATGAAGTTTTGAAACGTTTTAAAAAATGTTGATTGATTTTGGAATTTTGCCTCATTATTTCTTTTTGTCGACTTGTTGCTTAGTCCCATTAAGGAACAATCCCATCGGCTGGTTAGATAGGAAAAAGTAAACTTGGGTTTTATCTCATTGCATATTGAAGTTTCTACAGGGTGCTTTTAAATTTAGATATTGAGTTTTTGACGTGACGTTTTTGTTTTTGCTGATTTTGTTGTTTTTTTTCTCGTATATTTTAATGCAGATCTCGTGAGTGCTTTAAGGAGGAATGGCATTATGTAATTCAATTAGTAGTTTGGATGTGTAAAGATTTTTAAAAAGGATAAAAATATATTATTCAAATTTCAAAAATATAAAGAGTTAAAAGGATCAAACAAAGAAGAGTTCCGAAATTTGTTTACCTAAGGCCAGATCGTACATGGCACGCATTGTAGTCTCGTTCTGGATTGATAGGGGTGAAAAGGTCAGGTTGAAGGACATTGCTTCCACGTTTCCAATAACAGCACCTTCGCATTCCATGCCAGGTGCGTGATCAGTTTCAAATTCATCGCAAATGTTCGCCACTGCCTCCGCTGCTTTGTTGTTTGTGTCCGTAATGATCCCGTGCGTTATAGAACAAGTGTCAGGCGTCGAAAGAAAGTTGCAATTGTTAGAATCCGAACAGAAAAATACGTTTCCGGTGATTACAGCTCCTTCCGTCAAGATTGTACGGGGTCCCAGTAACTCAGTTCGCATGACATCTTGTGTATAGCTGTTGATTGCTGTAAAAAAATATTTTACATTACTTTGCAAAGAGTTGTTCAGCAGAAAACCAATCTTTTTGGTAAAAAATTTTTTGCAGAAGTGTTTCATTCAGCCAAAATTTGGCTAGTTTTGTTGTAACTAGCATAAGACCTAATTAAAATACAAAGTTTTTGCGTACTGTGTAGTAATTATTCTTTTTGCACGGCCAAATTGCATTGTAAATATCTCTACAAACAAAATTCTCAAAATATGGATCAATTTTTGCTCTATATGGGACCTTTATGCAATGATTAACGAAATAAAACAGTGACTGCACAATTTGGCTGACTGTGGAAAACAGCGACAAGCTACAGAGTATGGATGATTGCTGAAATTTCTAGACTAAAGTTATCATAATACGTCTGGATTTTTGTACAACTCATCGTAAAAAAAAACATGATTCGACCAACGTCGACCGAACTGCTCTCAAACTACAGGCAAACGGTTGATCATGGTTGTTGCTGGCATGAATATCTGCGTACTCGAGCATTCCTCGACAGCTTTGGTGAAAAGAACTGTAAACTTAAAGCCTGCTAAAACTCTAAGAGAGCTGCTCAGCAACCTTGAGGAGCTGCGTAGAGTTGAAATTGTATTAAATGTAACCCCAAAAGATGGATTATACACAATCTACACTTCTGAAACTGGAATGAAAAATGGTAGCCTGAATGTTAATCTTTAATCAGAGATGGCACGGTTAATAAATGGTAAAACGATCCTCTACATTGACCTTTTATCAGCCAGAGGTTGCGATTCTTACTTCAATAGATCAATATGCATACAAAATGAATGAAGCCCGTAACTCTCTTTTCATTACGATACGAACTTTTGAAAAACAAATAATTAAAACCAACGACAATTTTTACGTAGTAACGTATCCTCAACAAAACTCAGGTTTTGATTCACTAAGTTTCATATTCCAAATTTCCATTTAAGACACGATCTCTGTGTAGTCATTCATGAATTGGGTAACCAAATTCTTTTTTTTCTTCATATATTAGACATCTTGACAGCTCTCATATGAACACTGAACAAACTATTCCGTAAATGAATCTGATACCCGAGCCATTCATTCGTAAGATGAAAAATATTTCAGCTAAAATAAAATATTTGATTCAACAGAAAATCAGATTTATGAGAACTTTTATTTCAAAGATAACCGTGGAACAAAGTGTGAGTGCTTGCATTTTTTTTATTTTGATAATTACACACTTCTACATTAGAATTACTAAGAAAATATTGCGAGATAGAACCGTACTCTTTTATCGAATCCTTATCAATTTACCAAAGAAGGTTGGAATACGCTAACAACAGGTAACACTGTTTTTCTCAAGAAAAAAACAGGAATGTTGTTTATTGAGTGTATATTGTCAGCAAGCGGTAAGACTTCCAATTACACGTACGAACAAGTGCAAATTTTCTGGAAAAATTACTCTAAATTCCAGTGTGAAGTTCAACCTTATATCTTACAAAAGTCACTAAGTAATTTTGTTTTAGTAGAGATTTGTTCTGAAACATTTCAGGAACAAATTTTTATTTCATGAACAATGTATCTCGACATCTTTATTTCAACCAAATTTTTAAATAATAGTTGAAACATTATGTACAGTGCAGTTTGTAATTGTGCATCGCGGAAAATTTTTTACTCCTTACTCGTTTTTTAAGCTACTCGTAGAATCTTTTCCTGAACAAAGCAATGCATTGTGATAAAAAAAGCATCATTTATGTTTCGTTAAAGTTTTATTGCTTTTACATCCGATATACTGTTAATTTCACTTCCGGTATCTTTATTTCTATTAAAAATGTCTGAGGATAATAACTTTGAGATCGTTGAAAATAGAGAAGAAAAACTACAAGTTCCAAAATATGAAGATAATAGAAAAACAACATAGAGGCTACGAACAAGGATATATTGAGAGGCAGAACCATCTTCCACGTGAACTGAAACAAACAAAACTCTTGTACGTCTCCCGAATATGATCTCTCAACTGATCTTGGTTTCATCAACCTTCACATTCACACATAGACAGACTGATCTCATACTCATTACGGCCAGAAGTTGGATTCGAATATTGAGAAAAAAAATCCCTGCAAAACAAAACCAGATTTTCTCTGAAAGAACAATAAGAGCAGCGAAAAGTTGCTGCTTTAGTAACACTCGTTTATCCCTAATGAACTGAAGCCGCTCGTCCTGGAACTGCTTCCAGGTGTTCGGCCTGATTTTTTTATGCAATCAGTTTAAGACAACAATCTGAAGTTTGACAACTGGATCAACTCTTACTTCTTCTTCAGTACATTATCGGTCTTCGTCAGTACATTCTTCAACTCAATTTACAGCTTCTACTAGTATTTTCTTTGCAACGATCAAAAATTAAGGTAATAGAGACCCAACCATTTCATTCTAACTCAATAAAAATAACTGCATCATTTAGAGCAACATCACCAATAGAGCAAAGAATATCTCAAAGAAACAAACGTGAAAACAATTGATCAGAAAGTTTTCAACCAAGCTGCAAGCAATTCTGTACAAAACAAAACGTTTAGCAAACACTACAACAACTGAGTATTGAAGACCATCTTTTGGTATTCTTTTACCATACTCATATACTATCTGCAAAACTGCATAAAGAATCAGCACCAAGCTGGAATACAAGCAGCAAACCCCTGCTTTAGTGGAAGACGGACTTACTTTTCCGTTTTATTCTACCAATAACAACAAAACATCAATACTTTCAAACTCAATGGTTGTTTGCTGCTAAAGAGATCACTGCTACTAACTAATTATAAGTGAGAAGTAAAATTTCAATGAGAAGTTTCAAATCTAGAGCACCAACTCCCCATTCTTCGTTCATGAAGTTTTGAACTCAGTGCTTGGAATAGAGCCTACCTTAGTTCCTATTTTTTCTGTTTCTTTTAGTCCTCTTTTCTTGATCTGGCGGCGAGGCAAATTATATGTCAGATCATAATGATTAAGTTTTGGTTTTTATTCTTTGAAGTACTAAATGTCTTTCAATGTTTCAGTAAACGTATTTGTTGAATATTTGCTGAATTTGTAGCAATAGTGCCAATTTGTTTTGAATCTTAAATAAAAACGAAAAAAATGTCAAAAATTTTTCTTGCAAAAAAACATTGTTATTCACATTGATCTGACAAAAGTTACAGAATTTATCAAACTTATTCAACTTTTTGATACTATTTCGGACTCTTTTTAAATCGTTTTCATCTTCAATATCAATTCTTGTTATTCGTGCCACGATTTACATCGCGATTCATGTGAAATCTTTTAAAATTCTGTCATATAAAATATACGGCAGCTATTCTTCTCATTGTTATACATAATTGTTGCATAATTTTTTTTCCGGATTGAACACGTATTTTGAAGCAGGCGTTGTTATTTAAGGGTTTAGAGACAAATTCTTTTCTATCGAAACAAACTCTTTTCATTAACTTTTCCTATAAAACCGCAACCTTATTGTATATAGAATTTCAAAGCAAAGTTACTTTATTTCTTGTAGATTTTTAAAAAAATGAAATTGCTGTTCTCTTTGAAATGAAAAAAAAAATGAGAAAAATCTTTTCTTGAACGTTATCAAGATTGATAATGCCAAATTCTGATAGTAATTCTCCAGTTCGCTTCACTTCACAGATATATTTCAATTAATTATGAATGACAAAATTGACTTCAAATTTTGTGTGTTTTTATTTTAATGTCTATTTTCATATATCTTGCTTGTCACTATAGACAAATGGTTTAACCCTTAGATGCGTCTGAATCATCAGGGCGGTATCTTTCATTCAACTTGACAACCTACACGATCTTCTTATATCGCATAATTAAAAACATTTATACAAAAACTACAAACGGCCTTCAAAAAACAGCAAAAAACAATGGCCACATTGCATTTACAGTTTCTTAGCACTAATCAGGATAGCGTCATTTCCTCTTAAAACAAATAAACAACAAAAAAACGAAACCAGGAGGAATTACATTTCAACCTCACAAACTGCAACGCCTAATTATTGTACAATTGAGGTACCCCAGTGATTGCGGAATTTCTATAGTGTAAGATCTGACAAAATTCTGACAAAACCATCTTGCTATTAGCCTGTAAGGGGACATATCTTCTTATAAGATCTTCTAAGACGTTTATCAGATCTTATACGATAAAATTTCCCCTTATAAGATTTTACACGATAAAAATTCCTCTTATAAGATCTTACACGATAAAAAATCTTCTTATAAGATCTTACACGATAAAAATTCTTCTTATAAGATCTTACACGATGAACATTCCGTCTTATCAGATCTTGCACGATAAAAAATTTCCTCATATATAAATTCCTGAAGTATGGTATATTCTTTATAATGAAGACAATTCAGGGTTGCTCTCAAGCAGTAGCCGAATAACTACAGCATGCAACACTTAAGTGTCAGAGCAACAAAGAGAAAAATATCTTATACTGTCTTCTAAGACTTATAAGATATTGTAAAAAAGATTTCTTGAGAGACAGGGGCTTTCTCCGAAGCGGTGATTATCAAACAAGGCTGAAAAATTTTTTCAAAGGCCAAAACTATCTTGGACTGCTAAGTTTAGCCATCGTAAACAGTTAGGACTCACAATGAAATTGCAGCCAAAACAGAATCAACAAGCATTTTTTTGTTTCATAATTGGTTAGCTGACCGATTGTTATTGTACTTTCATAGGACCTTGACTACTTGACATGTCATATCAGATCTTACACGATAAAAATTCCGTCTTATCAGATCTTACACGATAAAGATTCTGATAAGAGGAATGCTTATCTTATAAGATGTCTTATCAGATCTTACACGATAAAAATTCTGATAAGAGGAATGTTTATCTTATAAGATGTCTTATCAGATCTTACACGATGAAAATTCCTCTTACCAGAATTTTTATCTTGTAAGATCTGATAAGAGGAATTTTTCTCGTGTAAGATCTTATAAGAAGAATTTTTATCGTGTAAGATCTTATAAGAAGAATTTTTATCGTGTAAGATCTTATAAGAGGAATTTTTATCGTGTAAGATCTTATAAGAGGAATTTTTATCGTATAAGATCTGATAAACGTCTTATAAGATCTTATAAGAAGATGCATCCCCTTACAAGAATTTTTATCGTTAAAGATCTGATAAGATCTAACACGATTAAAATTTTTAGTCAGCATCTTATCAGACCTTGCACGATAAAAATTCCACAATCACTGGGGTAAATAAATTGTTTAGTCTTGTAAGATTTGATGCTGTAAATTATTGACCTCATCACGTTGAGAGAAAAATTGCTGAAATCTTTATTTGTATCTGATAGGACCCTATAGACGACGTGTGCATGAAAGAAATAGCTCGCAGGCTCCGTCAAAACATTTCTGAGACTTTTACCTAAGAACTTTTTTAAGCCATAAAACATTCAGAACTTAGCATAAATATTTGATTTGAATTGAAGCCAATTTCAATCTAAAACTTCTCTTAATTTCTAACTAAGTTACAAAAAATAGAGTAATTTAGCTGTTGTTCGTTCAGGTCATTCTGTGGTTCCGGACAAAAAGGCTTCAATGCTGGAACTAAGATTCTGGTTAAAACAAAATGACATCAAAATATAATTGAGTTTTTATTTTTATTGGAAATGATTTTCATTGATTACTTTAACCTTGAATTAAAACCTTTAAACCTTTGACCTTTAAAATTTGCCACTAAATAAAACTGCTTTTAAAAAAGTCTTTCCGAACCAGTTTTGCTCTCCTTAAGGTTACGTATTTGGAATTATCATGCCATTTTCTCATTTACCACGCAAGATTTTATAATAATGACAGACTTACATAGAGATCAAAAGAAAAACTATTGAATTCTAGAAAGTGCGAACAGATAGAACAGCATGATGGCTTGTCGAATTTCTGGGAACTCAGAATGTTGAAACCTACGTGTCAAACACTTTTCTCTGCTTTAAGAGCAAAAGTTCTCTTCATTATTAAAAAAAATTCAGGCAGTCACTTCTAAACAGTTCTTTGCTTGATATTGTTCAATGTAAAAACAGCTGCTATTTGCAGAAGCAACAATTTATTATAATTAAAATATTTCTTCCGCAAACTTTAATGTTGATCACGTGTTTGGAACTGAAAATATGTTCTTCCGATCATGATACCATACACCCGGATGCAGCCATACCACCCGGATCGAGGTTTCACTCCTATTTCACCCCTAATTAACGGGGATTTTTTTAATTTTTACACTCTTTACACCATTTTCTCCGTTAATTTTGGGGAAAATCGTCGGCCCGGGCAAATACCTTCGCTTAATCAGCTGTTAAAAATACTCAAAGCTTGGCAGCTCTTACTTGTTGCCCCGCTTGTGTTGAGGAACAAGGCTTCAACTTTTCCCAGAATCAGGCAGGTGAAGAATTTGTTCGCGTCGCTATCTTTCCTGGCTGTGAAGAACATAGTGAGACATGAGGAACCAGTCGCTAAAAAACAGGAAAAGGGGGTTAACATTTGCACTGATAAAAATTTGCAAAAATGTTTTTAGTGACGATTCTTGCTGTCAAAAGTTTTAGAGTGCTTCACAAGTTAGATTTTATATATTTGATATATACCCCATATACTCTGAATACAAAATTGCAATTGTCAAGCAATCAATGGATAATTTTAACTATGAAAAAGAAATCGAGTTTCTAGTTGACGTTTCTTAAGTTTCTCTTTTTAAATTATCTTTTATATCTGTTTTCATTTTGACCCGTCCTGTGATTCGTCAAATGAATGCTCGAGCGTTTTTTTTCTTCATATTTTATTACTGTTTTGTAGAGCGAACCAAAACTTCATAAAATTCACATTAGGTAAATTTAGCGTAAAATTAGCTGAATTTAGCTGAATTCACGTGATGCTAATTAGCCTGAACGTTACTATGAAAAAAAAGCCACTATGGACAGGGTTGTAAAATTTATGAGTCCACTTATTTGGGTTGGTGGAGGGGGGATATATCCAAATTACAATTCTCGATAAAAAATATTAATTAAAAAATGGAACCAGAAATGGGTTCGTCGAGGAGCAGATCGGTGCTATTCGGACATTCTCTATTGTATCCTACGTACTCCTTCAGTTTGGCAGCGGTCGTCAAATCTTGCAGCTCACCCTGAATTCCATCAGTTGTTCCGAGATACCCTGAAATTGACATGAACAATTTTAATCCATGTGATCTAGCTCGAAGCTGTCGGCCAGATTTTTTCCGCACCATGTAATTTGAGCTCATCGTGCACAGATGTGCGCTCGAAGATGGTCTGATCAGAGGTCATTTCGGTCTGGCCACCTCGACCTGGGCAACCCTTCTAGCACTTCCCGCCCATCTTGTATTAACATCACAGAACCTTTCAAAATCTTGAGCGTATCATGCCGATACACTCATTTCTCGTGCATTCAGAACATGTTCCGACGAAACAAATGCAAGTAGGGTGTTTTCTAATCGGCTATTTTCGATTTCGTCGGTTTAATTTGTACAATTTTTCGGTCATCATAAGCGTTTTGTTTTTGTCGGTATATTTGCTGTGCAGTCGGCCACCGGAGAGAATAGAGTCTAACATCTGAGCGATTAGAATTGTATCTGTTCGTAGTGCGGAATATTTTTTTTACAGGGCCGTGGATAATAACCAAAAGGAATATTAGCCGAAGATAATATCGGCTAAAAAGTTTTATTTAATCAGATTTGATTATGACTTTAAATGTTTGTTGTGACTTGATATGTATCTATCAGAACTGAACAAAATATCATCAAATCTTGCAATGACCTTTGCGTTTTCTAACCGCATGTTATTTATAATTATGAGCAATTTAGCCCGATGCGTATAATTAAAAGCACCGCAATTTGCAAACATCCACTATACGTTATCTGTAATTATAGAAAAAATCGCATACACCTGAAAAATGTTTAATTACAATTGTGCCCCCTTCTATACGTTTTATTCCCCTCTGTAACAGAGCACGTGCCGGTACAAGTTAAATCATATGTAATAATATGTCACATGCGCGCGCGTCTCTGTGTGTGTGTGTGTGGGGGGGGGGGGGGTTGAACAATTTGCGCCCGAGAAGCTCGGTCAACCAACCGAAAAAATCTGGTAATTGTATCTTTTCTGTTTGCCCCCCCCCTATACTCTATAAGAAAGACCATTTGAACCACCAAATACGTACTTTTTGGTCCCTGGAGATCCTTTATTTTAGTCATAATAAATTGAGGGTAGGAGTAGGCGACTGGATGGTTTCTTATTTCCGGGGTATCAAAAAATTAGTGACCAAAAGCTTTTCCTATAAGAGATTAGTTTTTTTTTTAAAAAAACAAGCATTATTCCTTGTCGGCTTAAATTATGAGCAATATTAAACTACCGTATATGACTTGATTTCAAAACTTCGCTGCATAAATAAATTGTGATTGCCGGTGCTAGCAATTAGAGCCGAACGAACACAGAGCCCAAGGAGAAAGAAAAATGAAAATTACAGCAGAACTATGTGATTGGTTCCCGTACCTAACTCCTAGTGTGTTTCAGTACTGGGCCAGTATAAATGCAATTCCTCATCATTACTGAATCATCGACTGATTCATGTCACTTTTTTGACTTTTCAGATTTGCGTTCAGTCTGATTTTACAATGGTCAGACTTGGGCTAAGTGTAAATATAAAGGTTAGTACGGGGATTCAACCCACGATCTCTCGCTCCGTAGACGTTTCGCCTCCTAACTGCACCAACCCGCCTGATAAAAGTTTAACTTTTGCGCCATTAATATACGCTTGAAAGAAGCGAATTTAAAGCAAGAAAGCGAGCAAAACATGTTACATGGGAGACTTGCATTTACAATTGCCCAGTACTGATTTATACTTGGAGTTCGGTACGGGTTTAAATTGAACAAAACAAAGAAAACAAAATGGCGAATAAAATTTCGTCGTCCCTTGATTATCTATGATGTGCGGTCTTGCTCAGATGGTGGGAGGGTGGAGGTTGCGACCACGGATAGACCTTCGTTACGCTATTTTGTGAGTTTTTTTTTCAAAAAAATTGCGTTTAAGGTACCGAGTTTAAGGTCAACCAATCAGAGCGCAGGAATTATCCGGCTTTAAATCTCATTTTATGGCATTCTGCTCTGCGCTCGTTCGGTTCTAACGGCGTCCACCGTAAATGCCGTTTGCGCATATTGTATATGGAAGTGCATGGATTGCAAACAATATATTATAGCATGTGTCAATGGGTTATGTAATTGAAAGTGAGGGAGCAATAAAAGAAATGATGTCTGTTTTTCTCGACGACCACTTACTGTGATTTGAAAACGATAAAAAGTTCAAATTATTTAAAATCAAAGTTTAATTTAAGAAATTTTTTCATATAGCTTTTTTATTTTTCTTTCAAATTTATTAGTATTACCATCAATCATTTCATCATGGTTTTAACTCCTTATACAATTGGTACACCCAAAAAAGTTTTCGTAAAAAAGTACATATGGTTGCATAAAGCCATCAGGAAATGGCTGAAGACTATGTTCCGGAGGTTCCAGGTACCTCGGTCAAACGATGGATGCCAGAAGATCCAAGTAATTAGAAATTAGCGCGTTTTTAGAATTTCTCAGCGAAATTCCCTAATTGAAAACATTAAAGCTGGAGCACAAGAAAGAGGCTTGGAATTAGTTTGTCGTCAGTATGTGCAAAAATGAATCAAGTGGCCACAAGATAATCGATTAGCAGGAAACAATGAATCTTTTTGTAAGAAACTAAACAATATCTGATTTTTCGGCATAAAAAATTTCATTTAGAATATAAGACAGGCGCTTTTAAAAATTACTTTTCAGGACTGATACATAGGTGTTGATGTTTGTAAACACACGTTTCCGAACGTTTGTGTTTGATGATTCTAGATTACAAAACAATTAAATTGAATTTCTGTAAAAAATATTATGTTATCAGAGATTAGAGATTTGTTTTATTGGGATACAATCATGTTGAAACCATTATGATACGTACTGAAATTAATTGTCTAAAAACATAGGCTGTAGAAAATTGAAACTACTTTGAAAAATCAAAAAAGCAATATAGTCCCCCAAGTTAACACTATCAAAATCAAAAATACCACAGACAATTAAAACTGCACAAAACGAAAGAATTTGAAGAGAAAACTGTCTCGATGTTTAGGTTACGCGCGTTTGTAAAGGGGTGTGCTTGTAAGGGTTGTGTAGAGTGTTTGTGGGGTGTAAGTATCGGCGAAGTGTAGGTATGTTAAGAGATGTGTGCATTTCTGTAGTCTGGGATAGACCTTTAAAACTTGCACGCTCTGGGGTCCAGACCGAATGGTTAACTTGTAAGAACTTGCAGGTTTCTTGCAAAAGATGGTTAATTTGTAAGATTTTGCAAGTTTCTTGCAAAAGATGGTTAACTTGTAAGAACTTGTAAGTCGAATGGTTAATTTGAAGAACCTTGCCAGACAGATGGATAACTTGTAGGTTTCTTGCAACTTTGTTCCGGTCGAGCTCAACTCTTATTGGTTAATTCAATTTGACATTCAGTTATTTGTCGTACAGTCATAAGCGCAGGGGAGTTAGTTGCTCTGTTTGGATAAAATTGTTACTTTTCATAATACAATTCGACCTAAACAGACAAAATTGTTACTTTTTGAAATTTATCAATTCGAGAGAGCTCCTTTCGCAATTCCATGAAAAAACAGTAAATCTCAATTAGCTTCTTTGCGATTGCTTTTTTAAAAATTTTCCCAACATATTGACTTTGATTGAATTTTCAAATCCAAATGTCAGCAATTTCTCAAAAAATTTTAGTTGCCCTTTATTTTTATTTACTTTTTTCTAATTTCATTTCACACTTTTCCAGATTTTATGTTTTCCAAACATCCGTTTACATTCATGTCTTGCAGCGTTTTAATGGGGTTTAGTGCGTGTGTGTGTGTGTGTGTGTGTGTGTGTGTGTGCGTGTGTGTGTGTGTGCGAGGGCGAGCGTGTGTATGTGTATGTATTTTTGCGCGCGTGTGTGTGCGTGGTGTGTGTGTGTGTGATGTGGTGTGTGTGTGTGTGTGTGTGTGTGTGTGTGTGTGTGCAAATGGTTAACTTTTAAGTAACTTGTAGGTCGAATTGTTAACTTGTAAGAATCTTGTAAGTCAAATGGTTAACTTGTAAGAAATTGTAAGTCGAATGGTTAACTTGTAAGAACTTGCAAGTTTTTGGAAGGAAAACTTGCAAGGCGATGCACATCCTTGTAAGAGCCTGCAAGAAACTTGCAAGTTCTTACAAGTTAACCATTCGGCCTCGACCGGGGCCACCAGGAGTTCCCAGTTACTATATACTACCATATAATTTTCCGTAAAAGTGCATCATTTAAAATCTAAAGTCAGCGTTCTAAAATAGAAGTCAACGTTCAACTAAGGAACAAAATACCTTCAAGTAAACAAAATTGTACAGGGAAAATGCCTAAAAGGAGGCCATATAAGAGATTACTTACCTTGCGATAAGAGATTTTTTAAGTTAGATGAAACGTTAAAAAAGAAACAACAACAATTTGATGCCCCATAAAAAGCTTGAATTACAAAGTTTTCAAAATATGCAGACTCGAGTTTTAGGTGAGGGATGTCAGCAGAGGTTGCACTTGTGTGTGTGTGTCTGCGTGTGTATGTATGTGTGTGTGTTCTTTTTAAGTGAGGGTAGTTATCTGGGTAGTGGGTTCGGTATGTGTGCCTGGGGTTTGTATAGAGGAGCCCGTGTTGAGGACAACAACGAAAAAACGACGATATTTTGTAAGAAATTGTCGTTTTTCGTCGTTTTGTCGTCGTTTTCGTCGTTTTGTCGTCGTTTTCTTTGTTTTCATTAGTTTCCGTCGTTTTGGTCGTCTTTTAAGTGTAAGAAATGATCGTTTCTTCGTCGTTTTTTTGTCGTTTCTTACGTCGTTTTTTTTTCAACTGAAATCGTCGTTTTTTCGTCGTTTTTTCGTCGTTTAATTGCCTTTGTACTATTTTTTGTGTATTAGATCGTGGTGGCATACAACTTTTATGGCCTGATAGCGCAGAAGTCAGTGCAGGAGGTAAATTTATCAGGAGTTCAATGATTCGAATCCCAGCGCTGATCGTTTTTCGTCGTTTTTTTTTAAAAAAACGATCATTTCCTACATAAAAATAACCGCGAAATAACGAGCAGAACGACGATTACCACGTAAGGGCTTTGATTGCTTTTGTCTAATGAAAAGGATAAAGAAAACGATTTCTTACAAGTGAAAAACAAAATTCCTCAACACGGGAGAGTGGGGAAGGCGGGTAGGTAGGAGTTTGAGGGGGTTGGTTGGGTTCTGCATTTTCAATAGCGGAGGAACTCTTAAGGAAAAAATTTATTAAAGTTATATTTGACCATGATTATCACAAGGTGTTCGTTCTAACTAAATACTAGGAATAAAGCTTCTGTTGAAGTCCATTGTTCGAAAACTGAAGTCAGAAAAGTGAAGTTATGAACAAACTTGGATCAGATAAAAAGTCTGTACAATACCAATACTCCACTTCGAGTGGAAAAAAATTACAATGCCAAAACTTCTCTTCGAGTCGTAAAGTTTTTTCGAACACCAATACTCCTCTTCGAGTCGTCTTTGAGAAGACTCATTTGTTGATATATGCGATGAATTAGAATAATTCCGATGTTTAAAAGTGCCAAAATTTTATAGAAACATGTTCTTCAATCAACTATTGTTAAATGTGAGCGAGCGTTGAACAAATTTTGAACCGTTGAGAAATAATCAAAACAACCAAAAAGAACAAATTACTTAATTCACTTAATAGGCAGGATACGCTGACAGACAAGGAGCCGCTGATTGCACTTCAAAAATTTTGGAACTTCTAGCACAAAACCAGGGGAAAATTTATAAGACATGCTTAAATTCAACAACATTACACCTGTTGGTGATCACTACCCTTTTTCGCCGGAGTCTCGAGTATTTGGGTTTTCAGACCATCAGAGCAATGCCGCTAAAACTTTTGGCGAGGTGGCTATAACACCAGGGTTGCAAGTAAGAGATACAGGCACGGATCGGTTACAGGTCGTTTTTTAATAGCACTACCCAGGTCGAGCTGTGCGGTAATGATCAGAGAAACCCTGGCAGTTTATAGTCTGGGTGGTTCCGATCATTAACGCACACTTCGCCCTAGGTAGCCTTCTTATGTCCCCAACACCGCCAACCAACTCTAATGTTATATCAACTCAATGATCGCTCCGAGCAGGAACAAACAAAAAGGATCCACAAAACTAAGTAAACTAGATTCACAAAAGGATAAAAAGAGATTTACCTGTTCGGATTACAGACATGGTTGGGTCACCGTAATCGGACACAGGTGAGCAAAGCTGACAGGTGTAGCATCTATCAATTTCCCCCTGGACGCATTGCACTGTCAATTGCAGCACTGCCAGAGCAACCCAAATTTGTTGCGAAACATTTTTTCTTTTTCCAGAAAATTTACTTATCGTGAAAAAATCCATCTGAAAATTATTGTTTTATCTCTCCGTGCTTTCTGAGAGGTATCAAATTTATTTATAGTATTTTATACTGAGCTCGGGAAATTTGACCAAAGAATTGATTTTATACTTTGGTCGGTATTAAGTACTTTGTTGCTACGCGTCGCTAGAAAATACTGAATAAATTATTCAAACGTTTTTTTTTCAAACGTAATTTATCTTCGTTTAATAGATTTTAAATCAGCGCGAATGAATTGAAAAACCTCTGAAGAACTTATAAGTTAGTCAAATTAATTTTTTAGAGCCGAATAATTTCATTTTTCACAGTGCGAAACCGCGGCATTTTATAGATTAAATCAGCTGCTTGATAGTTGAGAAGGTCTGAAAACTACTCAATTTTGGTAATTTTTAGCATTTTTATCAAATGACAGATACTCGAAAACAAAAATTACAAAAGATCTCAGCGTTAATTTTAAATGTCACAGTAGTATTGTATCATTTGAATTAATTAATTAGTCTTGTTTAAAACTCACTTCGGTCAAAACGCAGAATGGTTAAGCTGGCTAAATTGATCAAAAAGAACATTACAGTCCAGGTGGCAGCCAAAACCGCACAAAAATTGCTATTTGCTTTTAAGCGGGGGTCTCTTTGGGGGGGGGGGGTGACTTAGTAGAAGTTCACGAGTACTTGCACATAAGTTTTGTTCAGCTGAACAACTTTGATGATAATTTTGTGGTATAAGTATTTTTTTTTGGTTTCATAAAAAAAGTTGGCAGTGAAGCTTCCGAAAAATAAAACATTAACATATTCTCTAATACTTATCATTCTTGTAACACTGCTCTAGAACGCTCGCTTTATTTAATCTCTAATTCGGTATTCAGAAATTTTGTGAAAATTGTTTATTTTTGTACACCTAAGCGAACAAAGCGGCTTTGTACATGGCACAAAATCTTCCCACAATCCAATCATATCTGAAAGAATACAAACCATTATGAAACAATCTGAAATAATATTGCAGTAATGTTTGCCTTAGTACTAAGACAATATTAAAGGCAGTTGCTGCAAAAATGACGAATGTTTCTCTCACTAAACTTTTTAAAAAGAACGAAAAAGAAATGGTTCAAGAATCTTGAGTCGCCTTAAAATGCCTCGGTAGCCTTTAACTTTGCCGTGAATTTTCATTTGCACCGATTTTTCATTTGGTTATGGAAAAGATGTTTCTATAACGCCAAAACAAAATTCAGTTAATGTATTTTGTGTCAATAACATTTTGTTGCTTAATGAGTTTATCAGGCAAATTTTTGTAAATCAAAACATAATTTGAGTAGTTTGACAATTAAATGAGGGGTTCAATTACCTTGATACTGCTTGGCTTTCAAAAATTTTTGTAACTAATAACAAACCAATCCCATTAATTCCCTTATTAGATTTAATTGTCTATCAAATGAGGAAGAGAACGAAAAAATTCACAAAATCACATTTCTTTCAACGAACAACTAAGTGAAAAAAAAATTATTGCTGTGTGGTACTCAGATCCTTCGCGCTCGTAATTCTTATCTACATGTAAAGATATTGTTAACGCACAACTTCTATTCACGTTAGCTAAGGCAGACTGCACTTAATCATTTCACTGTCTGTCTATTAGTGCGCAAGAACCTGTTACTTTTGAAGGACTATGAACAATCGCACGGCGATTGCAATGTTAACAAATATAGTGAAGTACATACTGCATATGATAGTGTTAATTCACTGCTTCAAAGATTAAGTAGTATTAGAGTTTTAATGGTAACCCATGTACCACATTTCCCCTCGGAGGAATAACAAAGTTTTCAAGTTTGTTTTTTAGAACTCATGGGGGTCTAGCTCTCTCTCTCTCTCTCTCTCTCTCTCTCTCTCTCTCTCTCTCTCTCTCTCTTCATTGTCTTGCTCGACTGGTGATGTCTTATCCGACTGTTGTATGGGTGGCTGTTGCGGTGGTGTGAGCTCATCGTTGTTTTCTTGCATAGGCTGTGTGTGATCAGCGGGGTGCTCGTCCACTTGCCGTGCCTGGGAATCGTCCTGCATTGTAGTTGTGGGCTGGTAGCTGGCGTTTTCTGTGAAGCTTTTTCTTGGGGAAAGTTGCTCAGATCCCTCAGTGTCATCGTCCGTTGTGAGAGTTACGCTGTGACCGTTTTTTCGGGCTTCTTGGTTTTTCTGCTGCTTCTTTTTGGTTTCTTGTTCTTCGCGATTTCCTGTACAATGGGGTCCTCTTGAGGGTCGTAGTCTGGGTCCTCACTGTTCTCGCGTGTTTCTTGTCATTGTTCTGCCAATTCGAAGTCTTCTTCTTCGAATGGAGGGTCGGGCGGTGTTGTTTTGCTTTGGCTTTTTGCCCCCGTTTTCCCCTTCCTTGGTGACTGTATGAATTTTCTTTTTGGTGGAACCTTTGTACGATTTACTTTTTGGAGATTGGCGAGGTTGGGATTCATGGGTGAATCGTTTGGCCTTTTCCTAATTGTCTTCTCTCCTTTGAGCTTCGCGCATTGGTCTCTCTGATGTACGTTCATGTGTCATTGTATCTTGCCACGGTGGTTGATGACAGTCTTTCTGGTGGTTGACTGAGTTAGTGGTATCTTCGGTTGTGATGAGGTTCCGAAGCGTGCTACTTCCGACTTGTCTAGTACCGTATCGTCTTGGCCGGGGTACTTGATGGTCATTGTGGAACCGGACGTTTTTACTAGTGCCGCGCCTTCGGAAATGGTTTCATAGAGCCCTTGTAGCTGCTTTTTGCTTCGAGTACCGGCGAAGGTCTTTCTGGCTAGTTGTATCCCCTTACTGTTTTCGGCAAATGGTTGCAATGGGGTGTGTGATGCCATAAGGAAGGTGCGGGGAATTTTGTCTTTGTCGTTCAATGCAGCTGATAGCATTCGCTGTTTGGATGCTTTGACTTCCTCATCACTGTCCAACGTCTCTTGTATCCATCGCTCATCAGAGATTAACTCGTCATCGCCCATGATGTTGTTATCTAAATAATCAGACTCAATTTTTTTGGGCAATTTTAGATTTCAGCCTTCCGCACATGAGGTTAAGTTAGGTATTGGTGTATTTGCCGGGCGGCTGAAGTGTGCTTCGAAGGGAGGTACATTAGATGCTTTTTTTTCGGCATATTCTTAATTCCTGTGCAATTTGTCTTAGTGATGGTTTTTTGTTGAAAGAACGTTGGTTTGTATCTAGTTTAATGCAACCTAGTCGACGTTTTACTGTTTGTATCAGTCTTTCGACGAGTCCTTTTGATCGGTGATCGTTCGCTGGGCGAATATTATTTTGATATTATTTCTATTGCAGATTTCTTTTATTACATTTCCCGTTTGGCATCTTGCCTGGTCCATTCGTATGGATCTGGGTACCTCTTGTATAGCAATGTATTTTGTTAAGAAATGTTCTATGTTTGTAGCATTCGCGTTGCTGTATAGTTTACGTGTTGGGAATTTAGAGAATCTATCAATGCATGCAAGGAAGTATACTTCTCTTCCTTGTCCATCTAGTATTGGACCGCCGAAGTCTATTTGTATTTCTTCATTCGGTTCGACTCATGGTTTCATTGGTGACCATTTAGTTGTTGGTATTATGCTTTTAAGGTTTTTACCGAATTCTGTGCACGGGCGGCACGTTTTTAACTTGTTGATAAGGTCTCTATTTATGAACGGCCACAATAATCTGTGTGCTAGCTCTATCATCGCCCACGCGCCTGGGTGCGTGGCGTGAAGTACGTCCATCATCGCATCTTTCATTGCGTTGGGGATTGTTAATCGATTGTCCAGGAGGATGCACCCATCGTTTACACTGAGTTGTTTCCAGTGTGTGTGTCGATTTGTCTGCTTACTGCCTTACATCTCAGTTCGTCCCCTTGTGATATGCAATCTCGTATTTTGCGTAAAACTGAGTCTCTGTTTGTCATAGCCGCAATTAGTGTTGAGCTGAAGACATCCCGTATTGCTTTATCTAGTCGGGAGTCTACTTTGGTGGGGCGATATTCTTTGTCTGGGCTGAGGTAGGTCGAAAATGAGATTGGGCTCTTTGCTGGTGATGTGGGTGGGGTTTGTTGGATTGAAGGTTGTTGATTCATTTCAAAATTAGAGTTAGAATTTAGCAATGATTGATCTGTAGCTAAGTTATTTGGCAAATGCGCTTTTGCACTAGTTTGCTGTTTGACTTTTGAAAACTTTGCTTCGTCAATTCTCACGTGACTTTCTATATTTGGTAATTCTTGTTCTTGCTTTCTGCGTAGGCTGTAGTTGTGCAGTTTTTGCAACGCTTGTGGTTTTGTCTTGTGACTTTGTGCTCTAGGCATTTTGATTTTGGAATCGTCCTGCGATTGCAGGGGTAATTTTTGGGGGCGGCCTCTTTGTCGTTTGATTTCCGGCTTTGTAATTAGTGCTTTGGAATCGTCGGACGATTCCAACTTGTCTAGTTTTCGTGGTCTCCCTCTTCGCTTTTTTGCATTGATGGTTTGTATAATTGCATCTATCTGCAAGATTACAAAGTCCTCATCATATCGGCTATTGGCTGTGCCTTATTATGTGGGTTCCTCGATATATAATCTGTCAATCCCATCTTTAATCCTGGTATGTGTTCAATTTGGAAGTGGAATAGGATTAACCTATCACACCAACGTGTTAATCTACTTTGATGGGCCTTTGTAGATTTATCTTTTAGTATGAACAGTAGGGCTCTATGATCTGTTTGTACTGTAAAGTATTGACCATAAAGATAGTGTTTGAAGTTTTTGAGTGCCCACACTACACCTAAAAGTTCCAATTCATTTGTGCTAAATTTTTCTTCAGCTTTGTTTAGGAAACTTGACGCGTACGTGATCGTCTCCCACCTTTTGTTCAATTCCTGTTCTAGGACGGCTTCGATTCCGGATCGTGATGCGTCTGTTCTGTTTCTTGTTTTTCTTGTGGAATCGTAATGCGTGTTTTCTGCTATATTTTTTACGTGGAGTTTTATATTTTCGAACGCTATTTGATGGTTTTGTTGTGGTTTTTATTGTCTTTTTTTAGAAGGTCTCGAAAAATTATTGAATTGCTAGGTTGAGGACAAATTTTGTTAGAAGGTGGACGCTTCCAATAAATGATTTTAATTGTTTTCATGTGTTCGGGGCTTTTAGGTATTGAATGGCATCTGTTTTGCTAACGAGTGGTTTTATTCTGTTTCGATTGATTGCGAATCCTAGCCATTCAATTTCATTTTTTTGCGAAGTGGCCTTTTTCTAAATTTATGCTGAGGTTTTCTTGATCTAGGTTTTGTAGGCATTTAAAAACTTTTTCTTTGTGATTTTTTATTCTTCCGCAGGAGACTATGATTATGTCATCCAAGAAACTATATGTGTCTTTAAGATCTTTTAGTGTATTGTCAATTGCTTTTTGAAATTCTGCCGGTTTGTCCGTTAGGCCGTAAAAACCTGTTATGAATCGGTATGTCCCGGTGGCTTGACCGCCTACTATATTGAAATTGCATTGTTTTGCTGTTGCTTCGTCTAGCGGTAGTTGGCTATACGCGTATCGTAAGTCGATTGTTGAGAAAAGTACTTCACATTCGTGCGCGACTCCGAGACTGATTGGGAGATGTTGTCCATCAGGCAATCGATATTTTGCATATGGTATTTGTTTTTGTGAACTGCCTTGTTTACTACTTTGGAGTCCATGGCAATTTTTATCGTTTTGTCTCTTTTGACTGTAATCACTATTGGGGATAAAAAGTTTTGTCGCTGAATTTGTCCAATTTTGTTATATTGCCGTTGTCTTGTAACAGTGTGTTTGATTGATCGTCCTATTCGTTTTATTAGACCGGGGAACTGTTTCGCTATTTCGTGTTTTAAGTTTTTGCTGCTCTGAATTTCTATCAATGCGACCTTCTTACCTTCTGAGTTTGGGGATGACTAATGATTGATTTGTTTTCCTAGCCCATGGAAGAGGTCTCGGCTGATCAGTGCTCTATGGTTGTTTGGTACCACGATGAGGTCGGCCCTTCCTGCGTTCCACCCATTGCATTGGACGTCGCAGTACATCGTGCCTTTGTTCTTTATCGGAGTATTTGTGAAACTTCTTAGGTTGGAATCGTCTTGCGGCTCCACCAAGTGATTTTGTCCCGATCCTCTATCTCGCGGGCCACTCGTTCGGTGATTAGGCTGTCAGAGTTGCCGGAGTCTACCATGACCCAAAACTTAGTGTTTCCGAGTTTCACATTGAGCTTCGTTGGGGTTGTTGGTCCATCCGTCGGGACGAGGTTCACCATGTAGTCTTCGTCGGAGTCGTGTGCTATGCTCTCTATTTCGTTATTTAGGGAGACCTTGTTTATGTTGTCCTCGTGTTGTGACCCGTGCAGATCTTCGACTTCATTGACGTTTCTATTGTTATTGCGGGTTAGATTGGATCGACATACTTTGGCGAGATGGTTGGGTTTGTTGCACCTTCGGCATGTTTGTCCAAACGCCTGGCATTTGGTCCTGTGATCTCGTGTCCAGGGTTTTCCACAGTTTCTACAGTTATGTTGTACTTGTTGTCTATTAGATTGATTGTTATTATTGTTGCCTCTGAGCTGTGTGAATGTGCCTCTGAACTGGCTGTAGTTGCCTCTGAAATTTCCGCGGTACCTGGCGCTTGAGATTGCTAGTACGGGCTCCGATCGTCCTACTATTGATACCATTGATGGGCCTGAGATGTGTTTTGCCTGTATGGCTAATTGGCTTTGTGCGCCTAGGTCGGTACTGATGGCTAATTCCAGTGCTTTTTCTGGGTCTAGTGTTATCTTTAGAAGTTCTTTTTGTATTTCAGGGTCAATCATGTTGGCTGTGAAGATGTCTCTTAACAGCCCGTCTTCTAATGCTCCCAGTTGACAAAATTCTGCTATGGACCTTAGAGCAGAGTGGAATTGCTCCATAGTTTCTCCTTTTTGTTGACGTCTGGTTAGCAGCAAGTAACGATCGAAGGTTACGTTCCGTGGTCGTATGAATGTCAACTACAATTCTTCCCACAGTTTTAGTGTCGTGATGTTCTCGACGTTTGTGTACGGATATTTTCAGGTGTGCATCCTGCGTCGTTCGATAACAATGGTTAGATAGATCATTGATTTTGACTTCTTGTCAGCTAGGTCCCATGGCTTATCGCCGCACAACACCCCTATTCTGTCGATCAAGTTGCACTCGTTCTTCCATTTGGCTACTGCCTGATTGTATCGCGTGAGTCTTTCCCTCTCCATTGTCTGTGTTGGGTTGTTCACTGGTTGTTCTTCCACTGGTTCCGAAGGGTAAATGACTGTTGTCGGTTTCTCTCTTAGGAGTTCACCAATTTCTATGGTTGTCTTTGCGACGAGGGCCATTTTGAGTTGACATCTGCACTTTTCCCCATGGGATAGGGGGGTTGGAGCTGGGTCGTTCCCAAAAAGTTTCCAGTCCTAATATGGTTCTTCCTTTTTCCGCTGACTGCGCCTTGTGGTACTCAGATCCTTCGCGCTCGTAATTGTTATCTATACGTAAAGAGATTGTTAACGCACAAGTTCTATTCATGTGAGCTGAGGCAGACTGCACTTGATCATTTCACTGTCTGTAAATTAGTGCGCAAGTACTTGTTACTTTTGAAGGACTATGAACAATCGCAGGGCGATTGCAATGTTATTAAATATATTGAAGTACATACTGCATATGATAGTATTAACTCACTGCTTCAAAGATTAAGTAGTTTTAGAGGTTAAATGGTAATCCATGTACCACATGCAGGATTGTTAGTGGCAATGAGAACTGAACTCAATGACGGTACTGGGCAAAAAATTTAATTAACAGCTTCCCATAAATACGAGAAAAACTCAATGTTTGTCTTGTAAATAAAACATTGAAATAAAAACTGAAGGTGGAATCAGATAAAAACTGAATTAAACAATTTAAATAGATAAGATATGAGAACTATCACTGATGGGACAATAAAGTTGATGGAAACCAATAAATACCAATTTGACTCATTAAGAAGGTAAGTTTGCACCTTATTGGATGCAATTGAGACCTTTCAATAACCATAAAATATCAGGCGACTAATACAACAACGACAAAAAATAAAGAAAAATCAATTATAATCAACCAAAGGCGTAATACCGTAAACAATTCATAGATAGCATTAAACATCTTACGTTGCGCACCTGTCAACGCTAATTGGACCAAATTGGTTTGATAATGTGTCGACCGCAGATCCAAAAATCACCGCAGACCAAATGCGTAGCACTGAAAACAAGAAGCCTAAATGTAGTACTAAAAACAAAAAACTGAACATCATATTGATTGCATCTTGGTTCTCTGAAAAAGGATGCGACTTGTTTTTTAAGAGACGAAGCAACAAAATTGGCATAACTGAGTTGTTTCCAGCAAATTTTATTCAAAATTTCAAACGAAGTAAAAGCTTTCAATTTTAATTAGAATCAGATTAACTTGAAACTGCTCAGCACGCCAGTTCGGCTCGTTGTCATTGAAACTGTATCATGAGACCACAAAAAATAACAAAAACAGACAAAACTCAAAATTTTACGAATAATTTATTGAAAAAACAATTCGGAAGCCACTGAATCTATTAGATATTGAAAGCAATCAAATCTTTAAATCAAGTAAAACATTTTGAAATTTAAAGGTTTTTCTTATAAGGAGTCATCTGTAATTTTAGTTTGGTCTTCTACGGATAAGTTTTTAGTGAAAAAGCCTACAAAGGAACCAAAAATAATGACAATTATCGAAATCTCACAAAATTCTTATGAAAACACATTCCTAACCTCTAAAAACACTAATCAAATCTTTATAAACAGCATGTATTAATTGGAGCAACCAAAATTTGATGAGCCCTGTCAATAACGAGGCTAAGTTAATTGTTGACGACAGTGAGAGCTAAAAATGGCACGCTAAAAAAGTTTCATATAAAAAAATTATTTGAAAGTTGTGAAAATATATTGTTAAATATATTATCACTGATAAACTGAAGAAAAAGGCCTATCAAAAATTAAAAAAGAGTTAATTGCAACCAGAGTTACAACTCGTTATTAATACTTCATAGTACCCGGGTCGAAGCGTCACCGCTAAAAATCAATAAGATGTAAGAATTGCTGTAAATTTTACTGAAAAGTGTAAGAGTCTCGCTCAATGCGTTGAATGCGTTGAAAAAAAATTCAGCACTACCAGGATGCGGTGAAAAATATTTCACCGGTAAAATTGCAAATTTTGAAAAGATTCACCGGTAAATTAAACGCTTATCTTAAATTCACAGGAAATATCATTAATGCAAGTGACAGATGAGGCAGTGCAATTAGAATTTTTTGATATGTATGAGGTGATGGGTTCGAATCCGTGTACGGCAGTTTCTTGTTTGCAAGAAATCCGGCGAATGCTGTTAAAATGACGACTTCGCCGCCAAAAATATCAAAACTTACAAAAAATTAACAGCTAAAAACCGCAGATCTTACAAAAATTGACCGCTTAAAGATACGGGCGCTTTGCGATGAGAAACAGTTTTTTCCACCGCTAATCTTATATTGTTTTTTTTTGCCAAACCTCGACCTGGGTACCAGAAAACTATTTCTTTAATCAATTGACACTTGAAATCATTTTAAAATTTAAAAACAAGATTATATTAAAGTTAACATTCAAACATCTGATCATCAAAACATATCAAAAGTTTCAGCAAAAACTAAATAAGAACAAATACTTGTTTTTAGAATGATAAAATTAGCAGATTTAACGTCAATAAACCTAAGCTTAAGATTGGAAAAAAATCAATTCGATTCCCTGTTTTTAAATCTGCTTTCAATGTGAAGATTAAGTTTCCTACAGGACTCCACAATCAAATAAGAATTGAAATTGAAAACTCATCCGATAAATTTGTAATAAAACAAAGAATTTAAGAGTTGTCAGAAAAAACTGATACAAAAAACAAGAAATTATTGGTAATGCTATAAAAAAGCAGATTAGAATACACTGGACGGTAAAAAAGAATAGTTTAATTTTGTATCGACTTTTCAATTTCATCGTTACTGTGATTCAAGAAACATTTTTAAGCAACTGGTATATGCAAAGTTGATTAGATAAGCGATATAATGGGACTGAATACATTTCACATTTACTGTAAAAAGAATGTCTGGTGTTTTTGCTGTTAGCAGCAGCAGAGCACGTAAGTAGGTACAATTGACATAACTTAAAACAACATAAAATCAAATTATGTGTTATATCAAACTGCAACTAACGAACGAGTTCAATTTATTAATATCAAAATTGAGGATGAATTTGAAGTGCGATTGACTGTGATGATGAAGTAATGACTTTCATTTTACACCTGCCCGAACTAACACTTTTATATAAATTCATTTGTTAATAGCATATAGTTCTACTATTCCCCAGTGATTGTGGAATTTTTATCGTGTAAGATCTGATAAGATGCTGACTAAGAATTTTTATCTTGTAAGATCTTATCAGATCTTACACGATAAAAATCCCTCTTATCAGATCTTACACGATAAAAATTCTGGTAAGAGGAATTTTTATCGTGTAAGATCTGATAAGACATCTTATAAGATAAACATTCCTCTTATCAGAATTTTTATCGTGTAAGATCTGATAAGACATCTTATAAGATAAACATTCTTCTTATCAGAATTTTTATCGTGTAAGATCTGATAAGACATCTTATAAGATAAACATTCCCCTTACCAGAATTTTTACCGTGCAAGATCTGATATGACATGTTTTAATTTTTTCAATATAATCGAATAACGTAGTCAAGGTCCTATGAATGTAAAAAAAGAATCGGTCAGCTAACCAATTATGAAACAAAATTGTTGATTCTGTTTTGGCGGAAGTTTTAGTGTGAGTCTTAACTGTGTACTATGGCTAAACTTAGCAGTCCAAGATAGTTTTGGTCTTTGAAAAAAAATTCAGCCTAGTTTGATAATCACCGCTTCGGAGAAAGCCCCTGCCACTCAAATAAACTCTTTTACAATATCTTATAAGTCTTACAAGACAGTATAAGATATTTTTCTCTTTGTTGCTCTGACACTTAAGTGTTGCATGCTGTAGGTTTTCAGAGTATTTAACTGATTCTTATCTTTGTATGATTCAGGTTTTGCAGTTATGTTGATCTTATTCATAAAAAGTTTTCATTTTTTTCAATCATGGTCGAGACTTAAGCTGCATTGTAGATCATATGTAGATAAATTTGAAAAAAAAGTATTCCATTGACTTTCACTTTTAATTTACAAAAGTAATATTTGGTCTTGATTTTACGTTATGACCTTAAAAATTTTGTTATGTCGGATTTGATACTATTTCTGGTCCTGTTGCTAATAGCAATAACATTGAAAGAAGAGTAGTATTCTGACGTGAGCCATCAATTGATCCAAGTATTGATAATAGATTAATTGAACAAAAATTTTAATCAAAATTAACAAACTAGATTTGAGTTACTTTCGAAAGAAAGTCATTCGATTTGATTGTGCCTAATGCAGTGAAATCGGTACTTGTTCATGTGAAGAGAAATGGAATAAAAACACTTCTTGCTGTTCTAGTTGCATCTAAAAAATGTTAATTAATAGAGTCGTGATGAAAGAATTTTTGGCGCCATGAAAAAAACTGAGGTTTTTTTTTAAGATTAGAAGTGAGTTTGAAGTTGAAAATAGAATGAATTTTGATTATGGACCTGATAATTATGATAAAATTTTGTTAGAGATTGTAGTGTTTGATGAAAATTTTCAATGAACTTCCAAATAGAAAACTCATAACAAAAGATAACTCAAGAGTAACTACAAAATTTTCACACTGATACTGGATCTCAAAATTTTCATAATAGTTTTTGATCTATTTATTTTAATTCTAAGATTGTTGATATCGTCAAAAGTGTTACAAGTCGTGCCTTCGTTTAAATGTGAGAGTTAATCAGTTTTGACCGGAAATGTAGTAAGATAGCTGATTAAGTTCGAAGTGAATATGAAGAGAGGCTCCTAGCATTAAATTTGTAAATTTAATTAATAGCTGCAACCTAAAATAGAGTTTTATTTTTAAACAGGACTATCAACGAAAACAGACTGTAAAGTTTTTAAAAAAGTTATTTTAATAGAATATTTAAAGCAAAAATTTTAATTTTGATCATATTTGAAAATTCAATCTCATGTTTCTATATGAATAACGTAATATATAAAATAAATTTCAATCTTAATTATAAGTTCTCATTAATCCGACTCCATATTTTATGATTGCTGTTTTCTCATTGTATTGATCTGAAAATTTTTGGCAAGTTGAATTAACTTTTGTGCTGCTGCTCAGGCTGCTTTTGAATCGATAGTTGCATAGTTGCTGCTGCTGTACTTATCCTACTTGCAGCCTATGAAGCTCTTAAATGATTCTTAGCAACCGTCTCGTCAAAGTCCTGAAGTCTAATAGTCTATGTCGTTTAATCCACTACCGTATCTGAAACAATAAATGAGTTAATTTTTCGAAGTTACACATTTATCTCCCAACTTTTTTCTTTCTTTTCTAGTACTTCATCTCCCTTGTTAGTTGTACCACTATAATGCTTTCCACCTACACTCTGAAGTTGTTTAATTTTGTTATTTCTCTTCTTAAAGACTTTAGGAAAATAATTTTTTTATTAAAAAAAATTGGAGTGAATTTCCTTTGTGTCTTATAGCTACAATATACCCCAATTGCTCCTTGTATTCTTTTCTTTCAACATATTCATCATTAACGGGTTAAATATAAAATGAAAAAAAACATATCACTAAATGTTATATAGATTACACAACTGTAATGGCAAAGTTGTAAAACCAATCTTTCGTAAGCTGATCTCTTGTTCAAATCGATATAAAGCAACGTATTATATAAAGTCACGTATTTGTATCTCTAACAATTAGAGTAACATGTGAGAGTTTAGATGGCAAGTTTTTTTAGGCTATTTTACTGGTTTTTTGTCTGATGTTATTGACGTCAGAATTGGTTCATAATCGATCAACAATCGACAAATGAACCCAAAATTATTAAACCGAACACCACCTTATTTGATGCATATCATGGTATTATTTACTTAAAATTAGTTTCTTCAATTTTTTGGGGACATATCTATGCATATTCCGCACGCAATTTTTATACTGACCCGTAGCGCGTCGTCTTAGAAATGCATTACTGGACCATAATATCAATCATAATGATTTTTGTGCGGGCCATTACTATGTTCAGGTCCAAAATTACACTGTTTAGTATAATTTTAGGAAAAAAAATAAAATGTGTTATCAACTGATTTTTGTCTGAACATGAATTTTGTTAATACGATTAGCGGTCCGGACATAAACAAGTTTTGTGTACCCTGGTTAGGGGCATTTTAAAACGCCGACTGCTTTTGATATGAGCTTACCGTACATAATTACCCGCGCTTCTTTTGATCACAAGCCAATTATAACGCCTCTCTCTCGTTCTCTCTCTCTCTTTCGCTATCTCTCTCTCTCTCTCTCTCTCTCTCTCTCTCTCGCTCTCTGTTTTGGTCGTAACTAAAACTTATTCGTTTCGATATACACGCTCACTGGAAATCGAAACTGAACTGATAATAATTTTTAACTACAATTTTAACTTTGATTATAACTATGATTCTAAGTTACTATGAGTTTGAGTTATACTTTGTGAGTTTGTCGTATGCACCTGACTTTGTCATATACCAGTCAAGTATCTAATTTATTTGAATTGCAGCTCTTTGAATAGCTCCACCAACCTCCTGCGACCTCCGCACTGTTCTCCCGACATCACTGCTCACCAGGATGGCTGGCGTGAATAATGTTCATGGGGGTTCATCAACATAAACGGAAGAATGTGAACCCGGCTGTCGGGCTGCGCCTTTCATTGTCTCTCATTTGACCTTGTTTGCCTAAAATAGGACTTCGCAACCCAACTCCACCAACCTCCGCCACCGATCTCCACCGAAGTTCGCCACCAAACTCCACTGACCTCTAACGACCTCCGCGACTGACCTCCACTGACCTCCGCCACCGACCTCAAACGACCTTCGCTATTGACCTCCACCCACCTCTGCCATCGGCCTCCGCCATTGACCTCCTCTGACCTCTACCGAACTCCGTCGACCACCACCGCTTCCACCTCAAAGATGTATATGCACCAATATGTGGAATAGTTGGAGCTGGATTAGCTTTGGAGGGTATCGCAATTTTAATTTATTCGTGTATGTAATCGTGTTTTTCAAAATTTTGAAAATTTGCTATGTTCTTTGCATGTACAGTCTGATGAAGAGAGAAAAGTGAAACATTCTGTAAACTGTTGGCCAAAAGTGAAAAAGGGCTGCGAAGAAGAGGGACAGACTGGGATGTTTCTTGGCGGGCAGGCTGGGCAAGCTAGAAAAGGCTATGGAGTCTGGGCAGGCTAGAAAAAAAATTTTATACTGCTATTTGTCTGGTACAGTAATGGTTACAATTGAAAGTCAATGGTACAACGCTGAAACTCACTGCGACCAAGGTCCGGGAAATCTGATCGGATAATATTCGCTCTCTTTAAAACTATTTACTTGGTAACGTAATCGTTGTAATCTTTTCTTTCATTATATTCAACATTCATGGTTTAAATTTAAAATGAAAAAAACATTTCACTTTTTTATATAGATTACACAAATGAGAATACCACATAGTTTGATTTCTAATCTTAGTGGTTATTGTACTTTATAATTCATCAAACAGAGTTGCTGCAGGAAAAGCAGTTGGTGGCGCAGTTGGAATAAAAAAACCAGTTAATGCAGCAGATCTGATCCAGCTTTAGATAAAGTTTAAATAATAACTCCAGTTGTATCTGCAATGCTTTTATAGTTCCTACATGAAACGATCGTACTATTAAAGTTTGTAGTTTCAGTTTCAATTTAGTTTTAAAAACTTCAACATTTTTCAGGGCATTGTTATATCTTTGTTGGATATATGCTTTTATCAATCAATAATTTTTCATGTATAAAACTATTTCATTTATTAATTTGGAATAAAACGTCCGTGATTTTATTTTGTCGATTTTATGTGCCGCTGGTTCCATAGAAAATGTCCTTTCTTCATACATTTCGATAAATCTCTTTTTTTCATTGTTTCTCCTTGATCAAATCTATGTTGCGTATTTTTTTGACCCCTCGTCATATTTTAGTAAGTTGTATCCATGAAGTTTTTAATTAAATATTGTAAAAAACTTTCTCACTACTAAGTGTTGTTTTTTAACATTTAAAGTCTAGCCCCACATTAATCACAAAACTGATTGATATTTTTTGTTTGGGAACAAAAAATCTTGATGCTTGAAACTTAAACCAAATTGTTTTATGAAACTTAGGGTAGAAATAGACTTTTTGGGTTTGGGAGAATTGGCTCCCCAGTGAAGAGTGCCAATCACCTTCACAAAAATGTTGGGGAAATTATATTTGAAGCGTATGTTTTTTGATGAGGAATTCCATCAAACATACTGCTAATTGAGTGAAAGTTTTTGAATTTGTCGCATGCACCTGAGTTTGTCATGTACCAGTCATGAAACTAATTAATTTGATTTGCGGCTGTTTGAATAGCTCCAGCTACCTCCTCCGACCTCCGCACTTCTCTCACGACATCACTGTTCACCAGGATCGCTGTCGTGAAAAATGTTAATGTGGGTTCATCTACGTGAACGGAAGAATGTGAACCCGGCTCTCGGGCTGCACCTTGAATTGTCTCTGAATTGACTTTGGTTGCCTAGAGTAGGTCACCGTCACCGACCTTCTACGACCTCCGCCATTAACATACACTGACCTCTCCCGAACTCCGCCGACCTCCACCGCTTCCACCTCAAAGATTTAATTGCACCAATATATTGGATAGTTTGAGCTAGATTTCCTTTAAATGTTGTCACCATTTTACTTTATTCATGCATTTGATCGAGATATTCAAAATTTTCATTATTTGCTATGTTCTTTGTATGTACAGTCTGAGAAAAGTGAAACCTTTTGTGAAGTGTTGGCCAAAAATGCAAATAAGGCTGCGGAGAAGAGGGACAGACTGGGATATTTCTTAGTGGAGTCTTGACAGGCTGGAAAAAAGTTTTTATACTGCTATTTGTTTGGTACAGTAATGGTTACAATTGGATGCCAATGGTCCAGCGCTGAAACTCAAGGCCACCATGGTTCGGGAAATCTGATCGGATAATTTTCGCTCTCTTTCAAACTATTTACTTGGTAACGTAATCGTTGTTTTCTTTTTTTTTTTCAACATATTCATCATTCATGGTTTATAAAATGAAATAAATATTTCACTAAATTTTATATAGATTACACAAACGAGAATACCACATAGTTTGCTTTCTAATCCTAGTGGTTATTGTACTTGTTATTTCATCAAACAGAGTTGCTGCAGGAAAAGCAGTTGATGGTGCAATTGGAATGAAAAACCAGTTAATGCAACAGGTTTGACCCACCTTTAGATAAAGTTTAAATTACAACTCCAGCTGTATCTGCAAAAATTTTGTAGTTCCTACATGAAATGATCGTACTATAAAAGTTTGTAGTTTCAGTTTCAATTTAGTTTTAAAAACTTCAACATTTTTCAGGGCATTGTTATATCTTTGTTGGATATATGCTTTTATCAATCAATATTTTTTCATGTATAAAACTATTTCATTTATTAATTTGGAATAAAACGTCCGTGATTTTATTTTGCCGATTTTATGTGCCGCTGGTTCCATAGAAAATGTCCTTTCTTCACACATTTCGATAAATCTCTTTTTTTCATTGTTTCTCCTTGATCAAATCTATGTTGCGTATTTTTTTTTTGACCCCTGGTCATATTTTAGTAAGTTGTATCCATGAAGTTTTTAATTAAATATTGTAAAAAGCTTTCTCACTACTAAGTGTTGTTTTTTAACATTTAAAGTCTAGCCCCACATTAATCACAAAACTGATTGATATTTTTTGTTTGGGAACAAAAAATCTTGATGCTTGAAACTTAAACCAAATTGTTTTATGAAACTTAGGGTAGAAATGGACTTTTTGGGTTTGGGAGAATTGGCTCCCCAGTGAAGAGTGCCAATCACCTTCACAAAAATGTTGGGGAAATTATATTTGAAGCGTATGTTTTTTGATGAGGAATTCCATCAAACATACTGCTAATTGAGTGAAAGTTTTTGAATTTGTCGCATGCACCTGAGTTTGTCATGTACCAGTCATGAAACTAATTAATTTGATTTGCGGCTGTTTGAATAGCTCCAGCTACCTCCTCCGACCTCCGCACTTCTCTCACGACATCACTGTTCACCAGGATCGCTGTCGTGAAAAATGTTAATGTGGGTTCATCTACGTGAACGGAAGAATGTGAACCCGGCTCTCGGGCTGCACCTTGAATTGTCTCTGAATTGACTTTGGTTGCCTAGAGTAGGTCACCGTCACCGACCTTCTACGACCTCCGCCATTAACATACACTGACCTCTCCCGAACTCCGCCGACCTCCACCGCTTCCACCTCAAAGATGTAATTGCACCAATATATTGGATAGTTTGAGCTAGATTTCCTTTAAAGGTTGTCACCATTTTACTTTATTCATGCATTTGATCGAGATATTCAAAATTTTCATTATTTGCTATGTTCTTTGTATGTCAGAAAAGTGAAACCTTTTGTGAAGTGTTGGCCAAAAATAAAAATAAGGCTGCGGAGAAGAGGGACAGACTGGGATATTTCTTAGTGGAGTCTTGACAGGCTGGAAAAAAGTTTTTATACTGCTATTTGTTTGGTACAGTAATGGTTACAATTGGATGCCAATGGTCCAGCGCTGAAACTCAATGCCACCATGGTTCGGGAAATCTGATCGGATAATATTCACTCTCTTTCAAACTATTTACTTGGTAACGTAATCGTTGTTTTCTTTTTTTTTCAACATATTCATCATTCATGGTTTATAAAAAGAAATAAATATTTCACCAAATTTTATATAGATTACACAAATGAGAATACCACATAGTTTGCTTTCTAATCTTAGTGGTTATTGTACTTGTTATTTCATCAAACAGAGTTGCTGCAGGAAAAGCAGTTGATGGTGCAATTGGAATGAAAAACCAGTTAATGCAACAGGTTTGACCAACTTTAGATAAAGTTTAAATTACAACTCCAGCTGTATCTGCAAAGATTTTATAGTTCCTAGATGAAATGATCGTACTATAAAAGTTTGTAGTTTCAGTTTCATGTTAGTTTTAAACACTTCAACATTTTTCAGGGCATTGTTATATTTTTTGTTGGACATATGTTTTATCAATCAATTACTTTTCGTTGCTGATTCAGAACCATGAGCATGTCACTTTTTACACTTATCAGTCTAAATCCAAATCTAGGCAGAGTTTTGGCAATTCGAATCCAAGTCTGATTTAAGACTTGGCAAGCCTAAATACGAGTCTGATGAAAGACTTGGCAAGTTTATATGCGAGTCTTGTCAAGTCGAAAATGATCCGGAAAACATCAAAATTAGCCCAAGAACAGTCAAAATAGGCCCGGAAAAAGACGAAATTGGATGAAACATATTCAAAGTTAGGTCCGGAAAACGTCAAAAATTAGCCGAAAAACAGTCAAAACAGTCACCATCACGCTGCTTGCTCTTTTAAAGATTTTGCCCCTAGTGATGTTGTTCGACATTTGCCAATTATGGAAAATCAAGAAATGTCAATTGTCGGCTAATATTTGTCTTATGACGGCTGAGATACGGCTGAAACGGCTCATAAACAACTGAAAAACAATTAATAAGGCCTATTCTGAACCCGGGTTGCTACTTGATAGTGTTGAATGGCCCTGGGATGTTTTCAAAGCACCCCTGGAAAGTGATTAAAAATTAACTCCGAAATCGTGGCACGTTACGAATTTTTTTGGAATTCGAAATTTTCATTGGAAATTTTTTGAAAACTTGGTTTTGACTTGGGAATCAACCTCCAAGTGTTATTCAAATCTTGGCTAAGACTGGCCAGACTTGTAAGAATTGCATTTAGACTTGCTCAGTAATGGGAAACGAAAAAAGTCTTGGTCTTAGACTTTCCTAGTACTGATATTGACTTGGAGTTCGGTCCGGGCTGGCAAGATCTTCTCAAGATATTTCAACTATCGTTCCACGGCAATTAGTCGACATTAATTGAAATCTAGGTGCTCTTAGCGAGCATATATACTTGCACTTGTCAATGTTTTTCACCGTGCACCCAAATTGACAAAAATCACTGAAAATTTATAGAAAAGTTAGCTGAAAATTTAACTGATTGCATAAAGGTCACTCCACTAACTAAAACGCTAAAAAACACCTATTTGTTTCATATTTTGATGTACAGAGTCTTTTGACTGCAGAGATATGCATAATGCAATTTGGCGGTGTTAAAAACAATTGTAGCATATACAAGAAAACTTCGTATATTAATTAGCTCTTAACTATGTGAAAACAAAACATTGCAAATCATGGCTTAATGGCCCACTTTTCCGCAGAAAACAGTGACCAAAAATGTTGGTTTGCTAAGTTGATATCCGTCAAGTGATTCAAACAATTTTGTTTTTATACGGCAATCAAAAGCTACACACAGGATGTCAAGCAAAATGAAATACTAGGACCCCTTTCAATCTCGGGTGGAGGTGCTGTAATCACCGGAAACGTATTTTTCTGTTCGGATTCTAACAATTGCAACTTTTTTCCGACGCCGGACACTTGTTCTATAACGCACGGGATCATTTCGGACACAAACAACAAAGCAGCGGAGGCAGTGGCGAACATTTGCGATGAATTTGAAACTGATCATGCACCTGGCATGGAATGTGAAGGTGCTGTTATTGGAAACCTGGAAGGGTTGTCAATCAACCTGACTTTTTCACGCCTATCAATCCAAAACGAGACTACAATTCGGGCCATGTACGATTTGGCTTTAGGTAAACAAATTTTGGATATCTTTGTCGTTTGTTTCTTTGGATCATTTAGATATATTTTGTCTTAGCCTCCAGCTTAGCTGGTATATATCTTTTACGCCGCCAAAAATTGAGATATTTTGGCGAGAAGTCCGGGAAAAATTCGAAGGCGTGAAAACTGGGGAGCTAAATAAGCTTGACTTGGCCTCAACTCAAAGAATAATAATATGGTCTCTTCCTTGCAGTATAAACAAATTGGGTCCAGTTTTTTTGCCACGAGTATCGGAAACAAGAATAACAAGGTTTAAATTATTTTCCAAATTGATATTTGATGTGGCAAAGTTTTCCCCCATTTTTGAGCGTTTGAAAACGCGGAGGTTTTTCCTATTACAGGCCCACCCCGCGCTTAGTGGTTATATAACGCGTACCGCCAATACAGTAAATATACCACGAACAACTTTGGGGCGGAGGCTATAGTTTTTTTTATAAATTTGTTGAATGGGAAAACCCAAAATCTCAATGGTTTACAAAAAAATAAAAGAAATAATTACAATCCTCATTTTGGTTCTAGCTGGAGCTGTTCGGAGCACCGCTCTAAGGATATTCCTGGAACAAGGAGGACTGGAAGCCGACCCAACCATCGTCTACACTCCTGGCGGTGAAAATCCACAAGCCGGAGGGAAAAGCTCCAGTGCATGCTTGTATAACCTCACTGGAATATTGTTCATGGCTCTCTTTGCTCGATTCCTCCTGTGAAACTTGTTCAGGTACCAGTTGTTCACATCTTAATGTGCCCCCCCCCACCCTCTTCTTGATGAAACATAACCCTGCTCTATATTTAACATCTTTACCCTTTTACAATTGCAAGCATTAAATGTAATGGCAATTTTCGTTTTTTAAAACAGACTTAATTCAAAAAACAAACATCATTTTAGTTAGAGCATATAGTACTTAAATAATTTTAAGGAACGGGGACAATATTGTAAATAAAAATACCATAATGTAAATAATGTAAATAAAAATGTCCGCCAATCAAAATATATTACAGAAGAGAAATCAAACGACATCACACACAAACTCAATTTGAAAAAAAAACTTCACCTTCAAAACAATAACAGCTATTATGTCCATGTAACTCAAAAATTACAAATTTAACTGAAAGATCTTTTCGCTAAAGAAAAATCTCACGGGTGAAGAATATCCCACGAGAACGACAAAATTTATTAATGGAAGCTAGGCTATGTCAGAAGGAATCAACTGTAATAATTACTTCTGTAATTATTGTTTCTGAAACTAGTGAAAATGTGAGAGTGACAAATTACAGATAATTTTAATGTGAGCCAATCAGAATCGGAAAAAAGGAAAATACTGTTTTCTGATTGGCTTGTTACTGATTGGTTTTCTGTTAGGCACTGAACAAAGCCTCCATAGTTCAAAAATGGGATGTAAAAATTAATATAATTATATTCGACAATAGCACTCAGCGGAAAGAGAAATAAAATTTGGCTGAACTAATCTCACGCTCGGTATTTATCAATGTCAAGTCACATGGGCTACCGATGCATACCCATGACCCGCAAGTCATGGCCCACGTCTATCTTGCTAGATTTTTGTAAAACTCTTGCAAGATAAGCGTCCGGATCTTGCATCTGGCAAGATTTGCGCTATTTGCAAGAATCTTGCAAGATAAACGTTAGTTGCAAGAATCTTGCAAGATCTTGCCCGATAACTATCCTCGCTCGTCTAGGGTTTAGCATCTATAACTCTATAATCAGGCTCTGTAAAACTTTGGTTAAATGAACTCAAAATGCTGCAGCGTTTTAAAGTTACCGACCAATCCGAGTCCTTGAAAAATTTGCTTGCGAGTGTTCAAGTAGATGTGTATAAACGTAGAATATAGTATATTGAAGAACTGTTGAAGAAAGCGTTCTATTGCAAAAAAATGATATAAAATTGTATTTCTCCGATTTATAGCGTTTGGCTACCCCTCGCGCGCCACCAACATGCCTCAGCGGCCCATTGACTTGATATAAATCTATGACAACAGCATGGAACTAGTTACTCTAAAAATCAGTTCTTTTGGTTGCTAGCTTAAAGCTATATTTATATTTATATAGTAAGTCCCATAAAGTTGCAACGCAAGCGAACGTTCGAAAAGCTCGGGGCATGAAAATGGGCAGTGTTTTGCTAGATATCTGCATGTTTTGAATTTGAACTTTGACCTTTGAAACGTTCGATAGCGTTGCAACTTTATGGGACTGACTATATTAATGCTATCGTAAGACATGGGGAAATGCAGTTGATGTAATACAGACCTTTAGCCAATCATAATGGAAGATGTAAATTTCTCGAATCCTTATTGATTAGCTGTAGAAATTCTACATTTATCAAAGTCTGGTGGTTTTCCGGTTGCCAAAACTTTTATAATCTGGTATATTTACCCGTTGAGACGTCACCGTTGTATCTGAATTCAATAAAAATACAGCATGTGTGCTTAAATAACGAATGTCTAATTAGGTTTCGAAAACGCAAAAAAATGATCTGTCTTAAGTGGGTTTGTTATAACTAAACAACTGGAATACATCGACTGAAAGCATTTTCGCCCGAGGGCTAGAGGAAACAATAACTTGTCAGACATTGCGAGGTATTTCAAATTATGAGAACCAAAAACCTGCGCAAAGAAGAACAGAGTGACAATGCACAGAATTACAAGGTGTTCACCTCTTCACAGCCATTGGTGACCAGGTGTCGTCTTCTGAATTTCTAACTAGGCTCAACGGCGAGGGGACTCTGTCGCCCAGAAGATCAATCAAGTAAAATAACCAAAGGTTTTGAGTTGGCGAAGCAAGCATTAATTTGTTACTCTGTTATTTCCCCTCTTCCACTCTTGTATGCTATTGAAAATTAGATTGCCTTGAAATAAGTTAATTCACAGTGGGGCTCGTAATATCAATTCTAGTTATATGGATAACAAAGGTAAGAGAATTACTTGCACATCAATGGAAAAGACAAATTCAAGATAATTTATAACAGTAATTAAAATAATAATAATAACGATATCCGTGGTTCACTTCCCAAATGAACTAAATCAAAAATGCTCACAGTATCCCAACTGGTCTTGCAATTACAAACCTCCAGAGTTGAGTCTCACTCTCAATCTTCTCCCTGCTTTTCACACTATCTGTTACAGTTCAGTCCCACTAAATCAACTACTTTCTCTCGCTTGTCCGAATTCAATCTTCTGAAGTTCTCCCTAAATCTTTAAGGTCTGCCTCTGCCAAAATTTCTCTGTGTTACTTTAATTTATACTCCACAAATACGCTCTTATCTTAAGCAATAAACCATAATCTCTTAAGTAAACATTGCAACTTACACTTCAAATTGTCAGATTCTCTAGAAGGGCTTTGTTTGCTGTGCAAACAAACCAATATCAAATTATGCTCTGTCACTCAACTGCTACCAACCATTGTTCAAATTTCTCCTTATCTTTGGACTCTTATGTAAACAAATCCACTACACTTTATCTCATATATGCACTAGACATGTCAAACAGTGTTTGCTTAGTAAACATTGAACGTTGCTCTGAAAAGTTCTGATTCCTCTATTTCCGCTATCAAATTAGCTAACTATAAATCAATCCCTGTAAGAAAATCATGTGTTGATTAAATAACTAAACTCAATCCCCAAAGCTAAGAGCAATTCTGAGTTATTCTGAGCTTTCTCAATGACTCATGCAATTCCCCAGTTAAAAACCGCCGGAACGTCTAATTTTCCTGAAAGCCAAAAAAATTGACCTCTAGAGGTCAATTAGGGGTCAATAGTCAAAGACGAAGGGTCATTTTGCGAAAAAATAAGTATTGGCGCGGAAAGTCTTACCATAGTTACACCTACCCACCAAATTTTATCACTTAACTCCTAATAGAACACGAGCAATGACCGCGCACCTTTTTCTTCGACCTCCTGGATGACCACAAACTTCCAAATTTAATAACTTGCGAAGTAGTGGCCAAAACGTCTTCGGGTACAATTATGTAGTAACTATAGGGTGCCACTAACTCGCCTGCCAAGTTTCATGACCAAAGGATCAGTCGTTGCGATTCGTTTGCAATTTGAATATTTTTTAACGAGTCGTGGGTGCCAAAAACCGAAAAATCCGAGTTCGTCAAAATTGACCGGGGTGGTTATTTTTTGTCACTAACTGTCTCAGGTTATCATATTAATACAATTTCAAAGTCATTCGGCCGCTCAAAAACGCCAATTTCTAGTTTTCGGCTCTCCGGTCGTCCCGAAGCACCAACCTCCGGTCAGAATCTGGGATTAAAAATATCATCAATCGAAATCCCTTGAAAAGTTACACTAACCCTCCAAAAATTATAGGGCTACTACCAATACTCCAGGAGCAATTCAAAATTTACGTCTCGCAGCACGGGCGTGCGCTAGTCCTGTGCAGGTTGGTGGGGGGTCTAATATGACCTCAAAATCGGATTCTTCCTACCCAAATTAGTCTATCCACCAATTTTCAGGTCAATCTGACTTCAAATTTTGAGAAAAAACTATTTCAATTTAGGTGCTAACTACAATCCTGTGATAATTACGAATTAAATCAACAATCGCCATTTTACATCCTAAACCCTACCCAAGATCGTGCAAGTTCCTAATTCATACGTGCTTGCCATTACAACTGATTAATCCTATTATTTCTTGCTCACACAGTCATATTTCACAGTAAAATATCTAAAAACCTTCAAATCACACTACTTCCGTTGTTAATAACTGCAGATTGGGTGGTCGGATTCGCCTGAAAAATATGCTCTTAATAGAGGACCATTAGGGGTTCCTCCCATCATTGACCAGCTATCAGCCAGTAACTCCTTCCCATTCCGGGGGGGGGGGTCGGACAACTTTTAGACCCAGGGTATTTGGAAAAACTGATAAATTGCCTTTTTATTTACTTTAGGTCAACAAAACTGTCCTTAACTAACTCAGAGGAAAAAGTGTAACCGGCTGCCCATCCCTATTATTTATGGACAATCACTAGGGGAACATCTCCACAAATTTTCAGAGTCCAATGATGAGTATAACCTGAAGAGTTGAGGGTACCAAGTTTGGAGTTGTAAGTTATTTTGCAAATTTGAAATCACACTTTTAGTTACTTCAAATTGAAATTCCAAATTTGATCAAAGTATCTAGTTGAATTCAAATGCTCGCTCTCTCGTTTTCTTCTAAAGTCAAATCCCACATTCCGACTTTGGCCTGATGCACAAATACAACTTTGCTAAGTAAGTGAAATATATCGACAACTCAACATGCTTTTGTTCATCAAACTGTTTGTTTAGGATATATCACTCAACTCCCCTCTCTGGCGCCTTCAATACAATAACCCCTTATGAAAGAACGCTTACTTCAAACACCTAATTAACTTGTCTAACTTGACCTAAATTATCTAATTGATAATATCTGGTTATAGCAATTCCCTGCATCCTACACCAGGGGACCAAGGGCGATTTCTGATCGACAGAAAATTAATTCCGAACTTTTAATTTACTGGAAAATTTTTAGTTTCCAGCTGTAATTGTTCTGACCCCACTTCAAAGGGAGCGAGAAACTAAATACTAAAATGGGGTTTTTTAGTTCAGTCAATTTACACAGATACCTCGATATACTCATTTACACAGATACCTCTATACCTCGATATATCCACCGTACAGAGTTGTGAGCGATATCAATAAAAGTTCAGCGCAGGTTATAGAATTATAAAAATATTTTTTTTCGACAATAGTTTTTAATGGATTTATCGACGTTTAAAGTTTTGCAAATAGTAAACAGATTAACGTTGTGTTTGTTCACATTCTTCGTAATGTTAGCCAATTTCAGTTTGCCACAAGTAGAGTTGTGCAAACTGATAAAATAATCAAATTAAACCCCAAAATATTTTGCCCATTTTTCGCTAAAATAACTGAATACGTATTTAAAATAATTTTTTAATTGTTGATGTATTTAAATTTTTCACTTGCCAAACTATCTATTTCGCAAATATTTGGAGCAATTTATTTTTAATTGGACAAGCAGTTTTAACAGGGAAAGTTTTGTCTCTTCGTCTTTTGTTCAGAAATTGATTGGAATTTTAGCAACTGACGAAAAAGTTTTTCAATCACGATTTACCTAACCCAAAATCCAGTTACACGAAAACTCGTTCCACTGAACATAAACTATTAGCTTTTGAGCATCGGCTCATTGTTTTTAAGGCTTCGACAAATTTTTGAATTCTTGAGCTTCGCCTGTATTTTTTGGTCTTTTTGAGACCTCAGGAGTTCGTCTCACTTATAAAAAAATCCAATTGGTTTCCTTAATTGGTGCAGATAAAACGTTGTTACGGTGTTTTCTGGCGATGTCTACGGGCTCCTAAGAATTTGTTTATATTTGTTTTAATGAAACATCAGTGATTTTGAACTATGCGTCGTTTTTGTAGTATTTCTGTCGGCTTGTAGCCTACTCTCATTTGGTTTCGTAAAAATCAGCATGTGCTCCCAAATAACGCAGGTGTTAATAGGTTTCGAAAAATAACAATTTGCTATGTCTGAAGTATGTTGTTTATAACTTTACAATTGGCACAAATTGATTGAACAGGTTTTAGCCGGAGGTCTAGAAAAGACAATAAAATAACAGATAATGTGAAGTACTTTGTTTTTACTCAATTGGCTGTGTTTCTTTGTTCAATCAATTTTCGCAGAATGATGCGTTCATCGTAGAGAATTGTGAGTGATATCAATAAAAATCCCTTCCACCGTAGAATATAGAAATTAAAAGATTAATTCGAATTTCAATTTCAATCGAGATACAATCATTTTAAACCCCAAACAATAGTAGCCGTTTTTGGCTAATTTAACTGGAGACGTATCCATAAGGCAATATTAATTTTTGACATATTGGAATTTTTCATTTGGAAAACTTTCTATTCCAAAAAATCTTGAAACAATTAGTTTTAAATTGGATTTGCAGCTTTATCAGGGTTAGTTTTGTTTTCTTCATATTATAATCAAAAGTTTGTTGTTTTGTTTACTAATGATGAGAATGATTTCAAATCATTATTCGCTTGACTCAAATCTCATTTACAAAAGGGTGCGTTCAACTGAACATAAACTATTAGCATTTGATTATCGGCCCATGGTTTTTAAGGCTTTGACAAAAAGTTTTTTTTTAAAAAAACTCAATTTCAAATCTTGTGATGTGTCCGCAAACTTTGGTCTTTTTGCGGCCTCATGAGTTTGTCTTACTGATAAAATATCCAATTGGTTTCTTCAGGGGGTACAGAAAAAACTTTATGCTGTTTTCTGTTAAAATTTTCAGGCTCGTACGAATTTGTTTGTATTTTTGTAAGAAAATATTCGTAAATTTTGGGAGTTTGAGTCGTTTATGTCACATTTCTGTCGGCTTGTAGTTTAATCTCATTTGGTTTCGTAAAATCAGTATGTGTGCTTTAATAACTCATGTTTTATTTGGCTTCGAAAACGCAAAAAGCAGTGTCTGAAGTATGTTGGTTATAACTTAATAATTGTATTAAATCGATTGACCGGACGGCTAAAAAAATTAAAATATCAGACGCCGCTAAGTATTTCATTTTTGGAAAATTAAAAAGCTGCTCAAATGACAACAGAATAATATTGTACAGAACTGAAATGTTTTCACCTCTTCAGAACCGTTGCTAACCAGGGTCCGAGGGTAATATCTGATCGACAAAAAAGAAATCCACACAATTATTCTGATGGAAAAATTTTAGTCTTCAGTTGTAATTCACTTCAGCGGAAGGTAGCAACTATATACTCAAATTGGGTTTTCTTCTTTGTTCAGTCAATTTTCGCAGATCGATATATTCATTGTAGAGAGTTGTGACTGGTATCATTAAAAACCGCGTCTAGCGTAGTATGCAGAGGTAAAAAGATTTTTTTTCGAATTTTGTTCTTTATGGGATTTATCGAGGTTTAAATTTTTGTGGACAAAATCAGATGTCTGTTGTTTCTGTTCACATTTTTTGTAATTTTGGCCCCAATTTTAACAAATTTTGCCGAAAAATTTTCTTTTAAATATCTGGCAACAGTGTTATCAGTTTTGCATCTAAAGACACAAAAGGGTTACTGAAGGTTTTTTCCACTTGTTTGGTAATTTTTTGATGAATTTTATGATATTAGGAGTTTCTAAACAGTAATTTAGTTTCTTAGTTTCTGAATGGTTTTTTTCACAGAAAAAATGCCAAATTTGATATTTGGCACACTTTGTTTAAGTTTGTTGAAAGTACAGACCTGAAAACAGCCAACACAATCATTTTAAACTCCAAAAGATTTTGCAAAGTTTTCGGTAATTTAACTGGATATGTATCCCAAATGCATATATAATTTTTTAAATGCCAAAACACTTTGTTCCCTATTTAGTTTGCTAACATTTGGAACAATTAATTTTTAATTGGATTTGTAGTCAGGGCTAGTTTTTTTCTTATTGTCTTATAATCAGAAGTTCATTAGATGTTAATGGTACGCGATCCTTTTTTAATTTTTCTTTTGTTCTTTTTTGTTTCTTTTTTATGTTTACTACGGGCGAAAATGATTTTAAATGTGGATTCACTTCAAGCAAAACCCATTCAGAAGAAAACTACCTCCTCTGAACAAAAATAATAGTTTTTGAGTATCAGCTCACGCTTTTTAAGACTTTGAAATAAAGTTTTATGAAAAAAACTTAAATTGAATTGTTTTCGACTGCAATTTTTGTTCTTTTTGCGGCCAAATGAGTTCGTCTCACTAATCAAAAACTCCAATTGGATTCTTCAAGTGTTAACTGTGATAAAACTGTGCGATAATTCTGCTGATACCTACTGGATCTTATGCCTTTCTCTTTTTTGTTTTAAGAAAAAATTGATGAACTTTTGAACTACGTGTCGTCGATTTATTTCTGTCGGCTTGCAGCTTAATTTTTTCTGAATTTTAGTCTAAATTTTATGTTTATAATGGTCTCTTCAACAAACTATTTCTTGACTTTGGTACTAGGAGTTCCCAAAAAATGTTTGGTTTCTGCTTTTTTGTTTGTTTTTGAGATTTAATTTTGTGTGCTTGAAAAGTTATCACAAAAAAGATAGGTCCAATTGACGTCTAAAATGTATGTAATGGAACATAGGAAATGTTTTTGGTGAATATCTTATGGGTATATTGGCTCCGGCACTTTCCATTCATTAAAGTTTTTATTTCTTTACCTGTGTTTGTTGTTCAGTTAAAAAAAGATTATAGAATGTAAAAACCTCAATTGCCTCCATTTGATAAGTGTATAAACAATCTCACTAATTTCATCTTACTGCTGATGGTTTTATCTCTTGACTGATATCTTTATGGCCTAGAGTTTTTTTTACCTGCCTGTTTTTCAGTTGTTTCGTCTTTTACACATCGAAATATCGAAAAAAGACGCATTGTTAATCAAATGAAAGTCAAGTAAAAAATACATTAACTTTGAGACAATCATGGTTTCCAATACTTCTCAAAATTTTAATGATTCGATGGCTTCTATACTGTGGTTACGTAAAAGTTCATTTGATAATTTTGAGTTCTGTCCTTGTTTATTGTTTATTTTTCTAATCTCATGACTCAGTCTCATTTAGTCTCGCTAATAACACAAAACCAAACAGATTCCAATGCAGTTTCAAGTTGGTCTGTTTTTGTTCTTAGATTAGTACTTACAGTTTTGACTTCGAATACATTTGCTTTTTTTAATAAGTGGCTTTTTGAGTGAACTTTGTCAGTTCTTTTCTTTTTGCCAATAGGGAGCTTAGTTTCTGTATAGAAAGGTCATATCTTCTTTCATGTAAATCAAAATGCAATCGTTGTAACTGTTTTTGTTTCCGACGACTGGTTTCTTGGCTTTGATACTGAGCATTTTTTTTAAAGAAAACGCTTTATTGGGGAACCTGCGAATTTATTAGGTTGTTTTTTGTTTCCTTGGCACAATATCAAACCAATGAGAACGTTTCCGTAGCGTTTAAAAGTGCAATTCCACCTATTTTCAAACTTTTAAATTGAGTAAATAGCTTATTGTTTTAACGGCAGCGACACATTTTCCTTGCTAATTTATTATATAATTTGAAGAAAATATTTTTTGCCGTACTTTTTTTGTGTTTGTATGACATAATCTAGATAAGGACAGGTATCAATTGCTTCTTTGAAAGGTTGAAACTATTACTTTGAATTGCTACCGCAATGATGCATCAAGTGGCGTAATGAACCATTTATTGTTTTCAGCTGATATCTGATGGGTTTAATTACTTAGAAATTAATGGTCCTTAAAAACATAATTTTTTTAACTTTGCCCTTTGCTCCTTTTCATTAACGACCAACATCGATTTTTTTCTACTGTTTCTTTGTTTGGTAGACCATTAGGTCAAAATTTGGGACGAGCGGGGTCTGAACGTTACGTGAGAGCGGGCATTACCGAGCCTCGATGATAAAAACTCTTCTCTTAAAAATTGTTTGGAAATAAATTTTGTCGATTAAAAAATGCTCGTTGTACGAAAAAAATTTTAACGGTTTGCTGAACATGTCATATTCATCCATTTTGTAATCAACACGTCAATAAATAATGATCACAAATTCTTCTGGCAGTAACTTTGCCTCTTTGGATGTTACCCTGGTGACGAGCGTAAACAAATCTTGCAAGAATCTTGCAAGATGATTCCAAACTTGCAAGATTCTTACAGGAATCTCTTAAGATATCACTCCAAGCAAAAACATAAATCATGGCACTAAAGTTTTCGAAGAAATTTTTTAGGCGAAGTTTTTATTTGCTAAACAAGTTACAAAACTGAATCCAACAAAAAATTTTTAGCCCGGATTCAAAATCTTGCGACAAACTTGCCTGAAGTTTGAAGTTTTTGAATTCTGGACATCTTATTTGTTTTCTTGGCAGCTAAAACTAACTCTAAACCAAATGAACTGGAACCAGAAACTCAAATACCACTTTCCGACAAAAGACTAACACATCAATTTGGATTCAAATAATTTTCCAAAAAATACTGGAAAAATTTTGAAGCCGGTTTTTTTAACTTGACTTCAAAAATTTTCAGACACTGCATCATGTCAACACAATGTCGTCTTTATCTTTCGTATTTCTGCTCAACCAGTCGCCTTCTGCAGACAGGTAACAATTATATTATTTAAAATAATGTAATATAAATAATAATATAATATAACATAATATAGTAACATAATAATAATAATAATAAAAATATTATTTGACATAAAATAATACAATGATATAACTATTAACAAAAAAAATCCTAAAAAAATATTGATATTAATAATAATAATAATAATAATAATAATAATAATAATAATAATAATAATAATAATAATAATAATAATAATAATAATAATAATAATAATAATAATAATAATAATAATAATAATAATAATAATAATAATAAAAATAATAATAATAAAAATAATAAAAATAATAATAATAATAATAGTAACAATAAAATAAAATAATAATAATAATAATAATAATAATAACAATAATAATAATAATAATAATAATAATAATAATAATAATAATAATAATAATAATAATAATAATAATAATAATAATAATAATAATAATAATAATGATAATAATAATAATAATAATAATAATAATAATAATAATAATAATAATAAGAAGAATAATAATAATAACGACAATAATATTAATAAAAATAATAGTAACTTTATTAAATGTGGTGGACCAATCCACCTGGATAAACCAAGATATGCGTCGTATTAATATAAAGACTGTTGAACTATATTACTTATTTGAATACACACACATACACACACAGATATATATATATATATATATATATATATATATATAAATACACACACATACACACACACAGATATATATATATATATATATATATATATATATATATATATATATATATATATACATTAAAAATTCCAGCTGCAAAAAAAGTCGTTGCTTATGTTATGTCACCGATCGATAATGATTAGTGGTTGTATATACTTGATTGACACTTTATGTTGCATGTTACTTGCTTAGTACCAACTGGTACTAAACTGTTTTCGCCAAGTTCGAAAGAAAATCTTATCAGTTCTGCATTTGTCTATTTAACATTGAGTTGAGTTTCGAGATTCTTTCATGCTCTTTTTTTGCACATGCGCAATCCTTACACAACGTGGCGTAGTCAACAATGGCTCGCTCACCTCTCGGAGTGGACATTTTCGGGACATAGGACATCAAACAGAGATAGACTGGGAAAAATGGCTAGCCACAGCAAAGTTAGCCATCTTGGTAATGGATAATATCCAAGTGGATAAACTGCTCCAACCCAAACCAGAGAGCGAGGACTTAGATTATCCTACTGAACCACATTTTGAACCTTCGGTATCCGATGAAACAACAGCCGAGAAAGAGCAGCGAGAGCAGCGCTACCTAAACAAAGGAACAGACTGGTAAAACACATGTAAAGACATTGAAGACAGTGGACCACAAGTTGACAACACTCCATGGGACAAGACAGACAACAAGGCTAAAAGCCTATTTTTTTTATCGCTATATGCGGAGGCGCAAAATATTTTTCATCAACGATTCCCGCACGCAGACTTACAAAAATGCATCACAGAGGCACTCGTAGAACATCTCATGGAAGCTTTTGTACAAGCAAGAAAGAAAATATTCCACCGCTTCCGAGTTTTACGCTGCAGACATAATGACGGTGAATCACTTGAAGTATCAGAAGTAGAAGTAGAAACACGCATCACTTTGCAATTGGAATCATCTGAAAGAAAATTTGGCAAAAAGCATAATCATCCAAGGGATGAATAACCAACAGAAGCAAGTGGATCTTTTTCCGAAGATAGATCATCTAGCGGAACATTAAACTGAGCAATAGTACGTGAAAGAGGACCATCAAGTCCACAAAAAATAAACAACAACCATGCACCCTTCAGCACAGACAACCCATGGTTCAACAAACAATAATACATCAAACAACAAAATCAGGTTCCTATACTAAAAACACCACAATCAAGACATATCCAGGACTATAGAAGATGCGGTAATAAATTTCTGCCAGGACATCTAAATTTTCCCGACCAGAAACGAAACGTGCAGAATATGCAAAAAAGATCGGACACTTATCGCAAAATTATATAAGTCGGAGATGCCTCGAAGACCGTCATAAAATACACAACAAAGAAAACAAACAAATTATACTGGTACCCAGCGACCAAAAAGATACAACCAATTGTCAAAAAAACAAACACAGCAGAAAATAAGAAATATAAACGAACAGGAAACAGAAAACAATCACGAGGAGTCAGAAGAGACAGTAGACCAAGAAGTGATACATAAGAGAGATTATGTAGATTTGGCTGAATGTCAACTTCATTGAGTCAATAAACTTCACAAACGAAAAAATAACAGAAATTAACAAAACTAACAGAGACGAATTTTGGATGAAAACAAAAAAGAACAATGAACAAATATATTGGCTAGCAGACACAGGAAGTCCTAGAAATTTCATGAACATTGAAACCTTGCGCAACTTTCTGGTCAATGAATAAAGGTCAATAAGGAATCCTGAGACATCAACAGGAGAATTCAATTGTTACAATAACAACATGATTAACATCAAAGGAGCAATTCAAGTGGATATACAATCAGGCTCATCACGTGCAAAAAACTGCACAAAAATATTAGTCGACATCAACGCGATCAACATAACGGGAACAGACGTAATGGACAAACTAGGTGTCCACCTATAAATGTCCCATAAAGAAGTCAAAGCTGCGAAAACTAAATAGTATTTCTAACACTTATAAAAAATATCCGAATGGATATTCCACAAACATCCACACCTATGTACAAGATTGGGCCGGTAAAAAAATGTGTATCAAAATCGACAATTAAAAATGAGTTCCACCCAACACAACACAAAGGAAGACGCATACCACTGCACCCAACAGAAAAAGTTGAAAAGGAACTGAGAAAACTTACAGATGAAAAACAAAAGAAAACTAACGAAATGCTCAGATGAACAATTTATAAGTCCAGTAGTAAAAAAAGTAAAATCAGATCAATCTATAAAAACAGCACTTAAAATACGCATATAGTCAACTACCACTTCATCAAGACACACAAAAACCTTGCAACTTTAATTTGCTTGGCGATAACGCCAGGAGAACATATAGATTCCTAAATGGATTCTGTGATCTAACGGACTTGCCAGCAACATTTCAAAAAATGATGGACACAGTATTAGACGGATTAAGCTCAAAAAAAGAATCCCTAGACGATATAATATGAATATCAAAAGGCACAATAGAACAACAAGTAAATAAAAGACAAAACACTACAATCATTGGACAAAGAAAAATTGCCCATAAGTCAACTTAGTTGCGAACTCTGCTTAACAGAAATAAACTGATTAGGATACAAAATCAACTCGGACGGCATAAAACCAACTAACGGGAAAACGGACGCAATTATCCAATTGGAGAATCCAAAAAAAACTAAAGCAATAAAGATCATTCATGGGTAGCATACGTCACCAAATCAAACTTATACCCAACCTAGTGATGTTATCTCCACCACTAAGTCCACTTCTATTGTCAATCAACATCATCGAATAAATCCATAAATTTAGAGGGGGGCGAAAAACACACAAAGGTATTTAAGAAAAAAAAACAAGCAAAAAACAATTGTAGAGCAAAAACACTTTGTCATAAATAGCGAAACAATAGTAAAATTCGACCCAGCAAAAAAGATTAGGTGCATGCTTTGATCAAAGCAGAACAATGCATGGCAATTATTATCATACGCGAGTAGACTCATCAAAAAAACGAACAAAGATACAGCATTAATAAATGGAATTATTAGCAGTCCTGTGGTCTATCAAACATTTCAATTATTATCTATTCGGGTCTCACTTTACACTCCAAACGGACGACCAAGCACTGCTTTTGGCACTACAATTGACAGAGGAAATAAAACTTATCAAAGCAGATTGACGCGTTGGGTCAACAGACTTCTACCATTTCACTTCAAAGTTGAGCACATAACCGGAAAAAATTTGCTTTTCGTGGATTTTCTAATTAGACATGCAAAATCACCACCAACTGGTGAAAACATCGACAAAGATCTTGTATTAAATACAGTAGTGGCATTCCATTATAAGCTACATACTGCAAACAGAAAATTAACCAACCAGTGAGCGCGAAAACTCAGCACGCACTATGACGTCAAATTTCAATGCAAACGGAATGAACAAAAAAACAAAGCACCTTCTGCCATTCACACATTGTTAAACAGTCCCACTCATATCGATCTAACAATATTCAAAGAAAACAATTATTTCCAACAACAAATAATCGTTATAATTCCAACTCGAATGCTCCTGTACATCAATTAGTTAACAATGAATTACACATACCTACTAGAAACAGAACACAAATGAATACGTATTCAGTACCACTTCAAAATCGATTGAGAGCCCCTAATTAAAACCAGAATGGAATTACCAATTGGCAATCAAGAAAACCTAACTAATACAACAGCTACAGAAGATGATTAAATTACAAACGTTGGACGAGGACGATTAACGATACAGATCAAACAACAGTGTAACCCATTCTTAGATATTAGTTGCTTTTACATCAATACCCCCGATTACCTCAAAAACATATATAAAATTTTTGGAAAAAGCTTTATCGCCGAGGCGACAAAAACCGACCACCCGAGTAAAAACCAGATTATCGAAAAAAAGAATGGGAAAAATTAAAACACTTCAGCAGATATTGGCACTCCTTAAAAAGAGAACTAAGCATAACTAACTCCATCCGGATGCACCCTATACGATGGCAATTTGTTTATCCCAACTTCGGAAACTTATAGTGATTTCAATACATCGCAATCATCACGGCCAAACAGAGGTCATTCACTTAGTGAATTGGACACGGTTCCCCCGCATCCATAGAGAGATCCTTACATTAACACAGAACTGCACACCATGCATCAAACTTTGTAGAAATTTAAATCCCGTAATTCCAAAAAAACATGAGTAAGTCCAAATGGACTTTGCAGGACCAATTCAGGACGAACCCTTAAGAGATTCATACAAATTAGCATCAGTAGATTGACACTCAAGATACCCACGCGCTAGGGTATATCACACTTGCAGCTCAGATAGAGCAATAGAATTTTTTTAAAAATACGAAAAATTCCACGGAATACCCAGAAATTTAAGGTGCGATCAGGCAGAGGCATTCAAATAAAGACAATTTGAAATATTCTGCAATCATAAAAACAAAAAGCTAATAGTTACACCAGCTGGTGACCACAGAGCAACCGGTATAACAGAATGACTGATACAAGCGAAAAAAGGCGACAATCAATTCTAAACAATGACACCAAATGGTCAAAAATCGCACCCGCAGACAAAATTGCGGAAATACGAGAAATGAACCTCATTTCAAGCTAAATCACCACAATATCACAATACACAGTTCAATTCGGCAGAATTATCAACACTATCAAATAGAACATTAAAAATATCAACTAAAAACCTATCATACTGAAATATAAAGGTTTCTATGTAGACAAGAAACGCGGACTCAGGCAGGCGTTGCCCAATGCCGAATCCATATGGAATCTTGAATCAGATTCGGAACAGGAATTGAACATCAGATTCCAGGACGGAATTTCGGAAGTCGAATCAAACTCCGACCACTCTATACTACAAAATTTGAGAAAGAAAGGCATTAAAATTAGGACTATATCTCCAATAAAAATTACACCAGACAGACTCATGGTAACATTTGGAGATAAAACCACAACAATCACTAACACAAAGACCAAGTAGCACGCGAAACACTAGCACGTAGAGCACCAGACAAACCACGTGGTACACTTAAACCACACTGGAACATAATACAAGATGGGAAAATCACAAACTACTCACCGACAACAATCACCTTAGACACTAATAACCGCCGAGACAACGTAATCCGAAAAAAAAATTTAGCAGTCGTCACGGAAACCAAACGAAGATTAATGCACTTCGTAGCTTGTAAAAACGTAAGAGAATACAACTGAAAGCAAGAAAAAAAAAAACAATTTCTGTTAACAGAGAAGAAACAAAGAAAGCAGGCCCAGGCAACAAGCTCGTCATTGGCAACATATAACCCTGGACCATCTGACCAACTGGAAACCCAGGACCCAGTTCAAGCCAACAGGTACCCCGATCATTCAAACCATTACAACCTCATAAGAAAACACAACTGCAAAAACGAAAAGACTCAGCACCTGCAAAACGAGTCCCACAAAAGGGAAAAGACTTCGGAAAACGATCAAAAGAAGCGGCAGTGGCCGAAAGCAAATTAGCTTAAGCCAAACAGCGCCCACGTCAAATATCCGGCCCGTCACGCATCCAACTGGACACATCAGACCTACATAACAAATCAGTTGAGGTAATAAACTTGGCCTCGGACACATTACAGGGAAGCCCTGATACCATCTTCACATCAGACGATCCGTCAATCTCCATGAGCACTCCAGCACAAACCAACGGGAAAGAAGACATGATCAACAACAGGATCATCCATCCGTCAATTAAGAAGACAGACAACAACACTGAAAAAATCATAACAATTATACCAGCAACAACATCGACACCAACGACATCACAGAGACCATCCACATGGAAGAAGGCATGGCAGACGACGAATCATCACTCAGCACTATATAATCGCTAAACACCGCGGATATAGAAGCCCACGACAAAATTTTCGACTAACTCAACATTGGAGGGGACTAACTCAACATTGGACTAACTCAACAAAATAATTATAATAATAACAATAATGATAATATTAATAATAATAATAATAATGATAATAAAAATAATAATAATAAGAATATAAAAATAATAATAATAATATTAATAAAAATAATAGTAATATTAATAATAATAATAATAATAATAATAATAATAATAATAATAATAATAATAATAATAATAATAATAATAATAATAATAATATTAATAATAATAATAATAATAATAATAATAATAATAATAATAATAACAATAATAATAATAATAATAATAATAATAAAAATAATAATAATAATAATAATAAGAATAAAAATAATAATAATAATAATAATAATAATAATAATAATAATAATAATAATAATAATAATAATAATAATAATGATAATAATAATAATAATAATAATAATAATAATAATAATAATAATAATAATAATAATAATAATAATAATAAAATAATAACAATAATAATTATAATATCTGACCAATCGATGATGGTTAGTGGTTGTACATCATTGATTGACACTTTATGTTGCTTTTTACTAGCTAAGTGCAAACTTGTACTAAGCTGTGTTCGCCAATTGCGGACGAACTTCTTTGCAGTTCTGCTTAGGCTTTCTAACATTGAGTGGAAATCCAAGATACTTTCTTGCTCTTTAGCAAGTGCGCAATCCTAACAAAATAATTAAAATATTAACAATAATATTAATATTAATAATAATAATAATAATCATAATAATAATAATAATAATAATATTAAAAATAATAATAATAATAATAATAATAATAATAATAATAATAATAATAATAATAATAATAATAATATTAATAATAATAATAATAATAATAAAAATATGAATAATAATATGAATAATAATAATAATATTAAAAATAATAAAAATATTAACAATAATATTAATAATATTAATAATAATAAAATTAATAATAAAGGTGATAATAATGTTAATTTAATAAAAAAAAATAATAATAATAATAATAATAATAATAATAATAATAAAAAAAAAGTAATAAGAATAATAATGATAATAATAATAATAAAAAAAAAGTAATAAGAATAATAATGATAATAATAATAATAAAAATAAAAATTTTAATAATAAATAATGGTAATAACAACAATAATAAAAAAAATAATATTAATGATAATAATAATAATAATAATAATAATAATAATAATAATAATAATAATAATAATAATAGTAATAATAATAATAATAATAATAATAATAATAATAATAATAATAATAATAATAATAATAATAATAATAATAATAATAGTAATAATAATAATAATAATAATAATAATAATAATAATAATAATAATAATAATAATAATAATAATAATAATAATAATAATAATAATAATAATAATAATAATAATAATAATAATAGTAATAATAATAATAATAATAATAATAATAATAATAATAATAATAATAATAATAATAATATTAATGATAATAATAATAGTAATAATTAAAGAAATAATAATAGATTGTTTTCAAGTAATTATGCATTGCTGTACAAAACAGGCCACACAGAACGGCCACTTACTTGATAGATGGTCCTCGTCAAGTGATGCGAGTTTCTGTACAAAGAAACTTTAAAAAAACAGATTGTCAGAGGCTTAAGATGCAAAGGATGTGAATTGATCAGCTTAATATATTTACGAAATAATTATCAGTTAGTAATGTCATACCTCAAAAACTATACTGATAACATTTCAATGCTTTTTTACTCAAAATTTTTACTTCTGAAATGAAATTAGTATTAAGTTTTAAAATAAAGTTAAAAATTTTTCTTATTCGTAATCCTAGTCAGTTGGGGCGAAGTCCACTAACCGCGATTGTTTTATAACTGACGGGATGGAGTTCTTTTTGACTAAACTGAATGCATTTTTTCTTTGCATTAAGAAATTTAGGACTGTTTAGTTTGCATTCCCATCTATAAATGATTGTTAATTTCTTTGAACAGCTCACAAGTGTGCAGATATTTGATAGAAAGCATTCTATACTTTTTCGATTTTGCAAGCTGGTTCTATAGACTAAAACGCCATAGTTTAGTATTCGTTATACGTATACGATATATGCTACAAAATGCTGTGCAGTCGTTAATATTGATCTCCATTTATAAAACAAACGCAAAAATTTGGACAGTTTCGCACATATTTCGAGAATATGCCAACAAAAATTCAGTTTTTCAAGAATATGTACACCTAAGTACATTAAAGACGTTCTCTAACTGATCGCACAATTCTGCAATATTATCTTTGGTTGAGAACATCTTCTGATTGCTTTCAAATTCATTAGGTGTGTTTTCTCTAAATTAAGTCTCAGCTTGTTTTGCAAAAAATATTCGGCTACAGAAATGGTTGACTTTTCATTTTTTTCTATACTTGAATGAGCATTTTACTCCAAAACAATGTCTTCAGCAAACAAAATTTCAGCTGAGTCACCGTAGAACTCCTGAATATCATATATTTAAAAAACAAAAAGAAGTGGTCCTAGCACCGAGCCCTGTGGCACTCCAGATTCTATTGGTAAAAGTTCCGAACTGAACCGTTCTCACTCATTGTTGTCTGTCACTCAGATCGCATTTCCGTGACGCTGTAAATAAAGAACGAATTCTAGCCAATCAGAATTGAGTACTTATATTCGAAATTGAATGCGTATAAATCGTTCTAATATACGTAGAAAGTTCCGAAAAAGTTCATTTAACCTAATTTTAAGTAAATATAACCACTATATGTATCGAATAAGCTGGTTTTCGGCTTAATATTTTAGGTTTTCTAGACAATTGCCGATTGAATACGAACTGATTTTGGCGTCAATGACATCAGACGAAAAAACCTGTTAAATGAACAACAAAATCTTGCGTCTAAGTTCCCCTTGCTGCTATGTACGTATTAAAGCTTCTACGTTGAATTGTTGACCTTTGCTTAGCAGAACAAATTGCTTTGTACACCGATAATGCTGAAACGTTGTTGCTATCTTCGATGAGTTAATACGTTGTTCTAAGCCTAACACGCTACTTTATGATGAAAGTTGCTATGTACTTACGATAACTTATACGCTGCTTTATATCGATTTGGATGACGAATTCAGCTTACGAAAGAGTGTTTTCACCTTTAATATGGTGCCGCTAGGGTTTTGAACACCTTTCAGCCTAATTGTTCGAATTGTGACAAACTTGTTCAAATCTGACATTCCGTGTCTAAAGTTAAGTTGTAATTTCAGGACTATATTCCATAATTATAATATGTTGAATATGTGTTGAATTTATACGTGCTTTGTGTTGAAGTTATCAGCCAATTTACCCCTTTCTTTCGATCGGATCACCTTTAATGCTAATTACTGAGCTGGTAAATGGAGTTTATTGAACTATCTTATTGACAAGAGGGATGCAGCAACACTGGAGCAGATGGTAGCATGGTATGCCCAGATTACAAGACCCATGGAATACTCGGAGTCACGAAAACCCATACACAAGAATTGGAAGCCGGCAACATACTATTGAAATCATTAAAATTGTGCAAGATCTCAGTCACAGCGGGGAAGGATACTATAACGTTGAGAGTGGAGGAGTACTATGTGGCCACCATGGGAGGGAATGGGCCTCTGAGTTGTTATGCTACCGCGAGTGTGAACAGACGGCATTTCTCTTCAGCCCCAGATGTGTGAGCCAAAGAGCAACGATGAGTGACACCTGCTCAATGAACAAAAAGTTTTAATTGCTGTCAGGACGCGCCGGAAGAAAAAAAATTGTAAGACAGAAACATATGCTATATTATTTTTGCAGTAAAGTATTTAGATAGTTTAGACGGCAAGTTCGGCCCCAAACACTGGTGTTTATAAGAGTGGATAATTGACTGTAATCTTTTTTGTAACCGGTCACCAATAACCCCCACAGTTGAATTTTTTGATTTTAAAAAACATCAAGGTTCGGAGTTTGAGCAAAGCTTCCGATATTCACAAATCCCTTTCCACCAGATTGTAAAGAAAACCAAGTAGTCTTATCTTGGCAAATCGCAGCGAAATAGATTATTTTTTGGAGAAGGGAGCTGAGAAACTTTTTTAAGATAAAAAAACATCGATTTTGAAAATTTGGAAAGTCGAAAGTTGGGAAATTCAGACAAATTAGTCCATTATGGCTACATAGCAAAAAATTGACCTGAGATATGAGAAAAAATGTGAGCACATAATGCTAATTTGTTCAATTATAAAAATTTTTGGTCAATTTTGAGGCAAATCAAAAAATTTAGTGAATCAATACCGAATATTGACAAATCGTACTTTCAAGCTTAAAACCGTCCAGTTTACTGGATTACCGTTCCGTAATCAAGAATTTGCAAAAAACTGACCAAAATTTGAAAAAATTCGACAGAGAATGGTGTGATATATAATCTCACAACCGCTGGCTCAAAAAAATTGTCTTCTTATTATCTTCGTATCTCGTTTTCGTACCGTACCGTCTGCTTCTTTTCCGTTCCTTAACTTCGCCATTCACCATTTTCGTTTATTTTTCATCAACGTTGCTCTCCCAAAATTTCGTTTTTCGTTTTCGCATCCGATCTTGCACTCAGATTGTTTTTCTCCGCCTAATTTTTCTTCGATGTAGCATGTTGTCATATATGATGAAGTATGTTGTGTTTTTGTTGCAGTATGTTGATTAAGCTAGTATGCTGGTTAGTTGCTTTGGTCTTGATGCTTTCTAGAGTGTGACTTAAAATTGTTCTAGAGTTACGGCTAGTTGGTTCCTGGACATTTCCAACTCACAAATTTACTAGCAGCCCTGTTGTAATATATTGATTTTTGCTGCCGTATGTTTGCGTGTAACTGTATGATTGTTAGTTGGTTTAGGTTTTTGCCTTCTAGGGTGTGACTTAAGTTTATTCTGGATTTACGGCTAGATTGTTTCTTAACTTTTCCAGCTTTCATAGACTACATACACAATCGCTGCATATTACTTAACTTTTGCTGTAGTTTGTTTAATATTGTTGGTAAGCTGATCGGTTGTTTAGGTTTGAATATTGCTAAGGTGTGACTTAAGTTTATTCTGGAGTTACGGCTAGTAAATTTTTTGCTCCTTTCATCCCTTTAGTATACTACTGCTTGTCGTAAATTAGTTCGTTATTTGTATTTATTAAGTTACATGATTACTTGTGCTAGTTTGTCTCTTGCAGTAGCATCTCTCCTCCTCTCTAGGGTGTGACTTAAGTTTATTCTGGAGTTACGGCTAGTTTGTTTGGTAGAGTTTGTTGCTGTGGTCTGCTAGCGTTTGAACTTCCCGCCTCCTCACTTGTGGCCTACCTCCCGCTCGTGATATTCCATTTTCCCGTTTCGTCGGGCACCGTCCGCCCGACGTTTCCGCCTCGTCCGTACCGTTTTATCGTTTCGTCGCGCGCCGTCAGCCCGATGTCTTAGTCTCGTCCGTACTGTTTTCCCGTTTCGTCGCGCGCCGTCCGCCCGACGTTTCCGTCCGACGTACCGTTTTCCCGTTTCTCGTTTTTCCGTTCCGACCGTCGCGTTACCGATTTCCTCGTGCGTCGCTTGTTCCGCGTTTCCGTCCCGTCTATTGCGTCGCGGGTTGCTCACTCATCTTCCCGTCCGTTAAGTCTCCGTTTTGTCGCGCGTTTCTCGCTCGACTTCCCTTGTGTCTTTTGTATTCCCTCCGCGCTGAGTGCATAGCGTTAAGCGCTTCACTTCTGTTTTTGTCGGGCACTGTGGGCTCGACGACCTTTTTTTGTTCTTTGGGCGGTTTGTTTTACAGACTGTTTACAGTGTGCTGTGTTTGGTGCATTTTGCGTTGAGTTTGTTTTGCGTGGATTTGGTTTGTTTGGAGTGTGCTTATAATAGATAACCGTTTGCAGTGGTAGTTTTGCTGGTCATTGGAAATAATAACATCAAGATGTCTAATAGTCTTGATCGAAAAGTCAAAAAACTGTACGCGGCCAGGTCAAAGCGTGAAGCTGAATTGCATGCTATACATGAGGCGATCCTCCATAGTATAAATTGTCAAAGTAGGCGAGTGAAAGTTGAACGCCTAGTAACAAAGTGCAACGAAGCATTTATGACTGTTGTAGACAAAAATGAGGACCTAATTTGCTGGAAAAACAGAGGATCCAAGGGCTCTTGTTCTTTCATTAGAGTCTTACTTGGAGGCAATGACAACTATAAACGACAACATACTCAATTCAGCACGAAACTACATCAACTCTGCTGATGGTAAAATGAGTGAGTTCCAGGAACCAAGGGCTTCCATTCGTTCTAGACTTCCCTCAATTATGACATCGTCAAAAACATCCAGTCAGCGTAAACATGATTATATAATTGCTAAGATGAAGCGTGAAGAAATTGAAAAAAGGAATGAGGCAGCCATTTGCCTTGCTAAACAGAAAACGCAAATGGAATTAGATGAACTGGAGGAAAACAACAGGAAACGTTTGGCAGAGGCAACTCTGCAAGAATTTGAATTGCTGGAGGCCGTTTCTAAAGGTAGCCAATCTGAAACAACTGCAAGTGCTAGGAGCTCGATGAGAACTGCAAGTGCTAGCAACTCGACCCCTAGTATACTCCACCTGAAAATTTTTTGGCTGCTGCTAACACACAGGCGTTGTACCAGGCGCACCTAAGGGCACAAATGGATCAAACAGGCCAACAAGGCGTGGCACTTCCGAGCGTAACCAACCAAGTAACCGCGGATAGTCACCCGCCTTCTGTACACGCCCCAGGGGCTTCGTCACCACCCATTCAACAGCCCATTCTACCACAGCCGTTCGCACCGCAAGTAAATCAAAATAATGCCTCCGAGTTATTTCCCAACGCACAACATCAATTCTTAAGGGGACCTGAAACATCAAGTCTGCCTAAGAATGATACGGCCCCGCGTATATTCTCCCGACAGCAAATTAATTTTGTCCCCCGAGCACCAAACGCCACTCTTCCTCCTTTTCCGTCACCAAATCATCCAGCCCCCGCAATAAACGTTCCCTCGCACCCAAGCGCCCCACCAAGTCCAAACACTCAACAGCACAACTCCGAACCCGCTCATCCTAACGACCTTCTCATCCCGAACCCAGTCTTCGCACCTAACATCACTGCTCCCATCCTACACGCCCCTTTGATTAATCAGACTCTCGTCAACAAAATTTTTCAATATAATAATAACCGAGTACACAAAGTTGTACGTTCTGTTGTTCCGCGTGTTCCAAATATGCCCACTATCCCTCTTGGCCAAAACTTTGTGCCAAATATGAATCATTGGCGGTTTCCACAGCACAGACCGTCAATAGTCAACCAAGACAAAAACCACCGTGAATAGTCTGCCTCCAATTATACACAACCATATCGCACCCTCAAGCACTAATATTCCACAACGAATATATTCGAATTCACGCTTTTGATTGATATGCAACCACCATCAAGTGCACAGCAGGAAAACCCAATCGCGACTACTAGTAATGTTGTACCTGGTGTAGCCACTCCTGTTTTTCAGCCAGCATACCCTTATGTTGGGCCCACACCCTTGAGTTGGAATGGTCCGCAGGTGTCTGCACCTGCCCCTCCGATACCGAACAATGCGTCATTGATTAGGGAGTTGGCTGACGCAATAAACAGCAAGAAAAATGACCCCTTGCCAGAATGGAAACTTGCTCAGTATAATGGCAATCCATTACAATGGCACGAGTGGTATGGTCAATTCAAAAGCGCGATTGACTCGCAAACGCTCACTGATGACATTAAATTGACATAACTTAAGACACTCGTCACTGGTAAAGCAAAGATTGCAATCGCCGAGTTTGCTTGCTGTGGTTTAATGTACAAGGATGCACTAAGGACTTTGGAACGTAAACATGGCCAGCCACAGGCAGTCGTAAGTGCACACTTGAATAAACTAAGCAACTTTCCGCCTCTTAAAACGCACAAAAAAGATAACATCATTAGCTATTCTGCAGCCATATCCAGCCTTGCTGGGGTTTTTAAGTCGCTATCATATGATGCTGACTTGAAGAGCGCTTCCCTACTTAACCAAGCGGCACAGAAGTTACCACCAAACATGAAAGAGTCATGGTCACTCTTTACGGTTTAGAAGCACTGGGTCAAACGTACCCTCCTTGGCTTTAACGATTGGCTTAAAGAAAAGGCTGAGGCCCATGATCTTATGAAAGAAAGCGCAACCAAGGCCAAACCTGAAGAGAACATCACTTCAGTAACAAAGACCAAAACAGCCTCAAAAGTGTTTGCATCAAACTCACAACAAAGGGACACAAAGAAGCAAATTCCATCTTCTTCCACAAACACTTACTCTCGGTGCATTGTATGCAAAGGTAACCACCGGCTATGGGAGTGTCGAGTTTTCAAGGAAAAGACTCCAACCAGAGAGCTAAGTTGGTGGAGGATAACAAACTTTGCTTTTCGTGCTTAAGGGACAAGCACACGTTCCGCCAGTGCCCTCAGCCAAGAAAGTGCCAAGCAGAGGGGTGTAATAGTTCGCATAACTCACTATTGCATGGAGCAGATAGGGTTTTCCCAACAAAACAGGCAGCAAATCCCAATACTATCCAGTCTTCTGGCAACACAGGTCAAAGTAAAGCAACCACTAGTCAACAGCCGTCTAATAAGACCACAACAATGTCATCTGTTACTGATGTTAAGGGGCTCCTTAAGGTAACGGAATTCCAGTTGGTTAATTCGTACAGTTAAGATACCAAGGCTTTAGTATTGTGTGATACCGCCTGCAGTAACTATTGGGTGGCCGGTAGTCTCGCAGATAGACTCGGTTTGCACGGTAAAGCACTAAAGCTAACTGTCAAGGGTATTAATACCGAAGAAGTAGTTGACACTAGGGTTGTTGAAGTTACTGTGAAACCAAGAGAACATCAAGATTTCGAACCATTAACCATCAGCCCTTCCGTTAAAAAGAGCCTGAACGTCGGCTCTGATATAATTAATGTACAGGCCCTGCAAGAATCTTACCCACACTTAGCAGTACTTGATCCCGTGACATTTTCCTATAAAGACATTGAGATGATACTCGGACAAGATGTCTATCACGCCATCCGCCCGTTAGAATACTTCTCTGCCGATGAGAGGCGTTCACCCGTTGCCGTACGCTTACCCATAGGTTGGGTCTTAAGCGGTCCGTTACCATAAAGTTCGTGTTTAACCTCAACGTGCTTTAAGGTAAATATCGAACATGACAATGAGTTAGCAAGTCAAGTAAAGTCATGGTACGACATTGAATCATTCGGGGCAAAAAAGCAGGTCGACTCCAGATCTGCGGCAGACGCAAGGGCTCACGAGATCCTTGAGAGTACCACCATACACAATGGCCTGAGATACGATGTCGGATTGCTGTGGGCAGCAGACAACATCCAGCTCCCAATTAATTACTTCTCCTCCCTTGTGCAAATAAAATCGCTCGAAAAACGTTTGGCCAAGGATGAAGACCTCAGAGAGAAGTATACTAGTACCATCAAGGAATACCTAAATAAGGGGTATGTAATTGAGGTTCCGGACGCTAACAAGGTTGAGAGCCGGTCTGATAAAGTGTGGTACCTACCCCACCATCCGGTTTTAAACCCGAACAAACCAGGTAAGGTGCGTAGGGTGCTCAATGGGGCAGCAAAATTTCATGGCGCTTCACTGAATAAATCTTTGCTCACTGGCCCTGATCTGCTCCAAAATCTTATTTACGTACTTCTTCGCTTCCGACAACATCCATGTGCCGTCTCCGCCGACATCGGGGGAATGTTTCTACGGGTTGGCGTGTTACCATCAGATCAACCATCACTTCGCTTTCTGTGGCGGGAGGACCCCACAACTAACGTTGTAGTGTATCAATATAAGCGCCATTTATTCGGGGCTAAAGACTCGCCCACATGCGCCAACTATGCATTACAACGCACTGCGAGAGACAATGCCAAGTTTTACCCCGAAGCTGCAAAAGCCGTCCTTGAAAACTTCTACATGGACGATTATCTTGACTCAGTGGAGTCTCCAGAGAAAGCCATCAATAGATCGAAGGAATTGGTACATCTTCTCCATCTCGGTGGGTTCAAGCTTACAAAGTTCGTAAGCAATGTACCAAATCTGGCTGACCGAATTAATGGTTCCTCGCAGTCTACTGAGCCCAAGGTTATTGTTTAATGTCAGGAGGATTCATCGCATGTGCTAGGGTTAAAGTGGGATCATACTAATGATACTTTAGTTGTGAGTAGGGGTACAAGCCGCGCTATCACCAAGTCCCTCACGCAACGCTTGGTCCTAAGTCTTGTCTCGAAAGTCTTTGACTCCGTTGGTCTTGTCACACCTTTTACGGTCGGTGCGCGAATGCTCTTAAAAGACATCTGGCGTGTCACAGGACAACAATGGGCAACAACGAACTCCCACAGGACATCGTACAAAGATTTTTGGTTTGGAGTGCGGACTTACCAGAGCTTGAAAACATCAAAATTCTTCGAAGTTACTTTAGTGGACCCTTTGACAATATAGAATTGCATATGTTTGGTGACAGTTCGCAGGATATTTTCAGAGCGGTCGCATTCTTGCAAGCCCGAGTGAAAACACCTACGGGCCAAGAAAAAACAGAGCCTGCGTTTGTTTTGGGGAAAACGCGCGTGGCGCCAATGAAAGTAATGACTGTCCCAAAACTCGAATTACAAGCAGCTCTACTTGCCGCTCGACTTAAAAGAGAAATTACACAAGCACTTACCGTAACTGTTAACCAAGTATTCATGTGGACAGACAGCACGACCGTTCTCCAATGGGTTAACTCAAATGAAAAGCAACCAACCTTTGTTGCAAACCGTGTTTGCGAAATTTTGGAGTATACCAGCGTTGACCAATGGAACCACGTCGCAACTAAGGATAATCCAGCTGACGCTGGCACGCGTGGAATGTCCGCTGAGATTTTGCAACTAAGCAGTTGGGTCAAAGGTCCACATTTCTTAACTAATTCACGTTTCCCGTTTGTATTGAACAAAGACGTCATTAATAACATCAAACTTGGCGTCAACCAAGCAGTCACTATAGAAGACACGGTTTCTCCCCCTACATCTGTTAAAAAACAGACAACTCCCGTTCCGTCGTTATTCCCATTTGATAAGTTTAGTTCTAATCAAAAGTATTTGCGCATTGCCGCATACGTTCTCCGGCTTTTGCCGAAACATGCCGGCTACCGTAATCTCGATGGTAGCATTACTGACCCTACTGAGCTTGATGAAGCCGAGCGTCATCTACAGTACTTGGTGCAAGGAGAGTCTTTTGAAGCCGAAAGAAAAGATCTTCTTGACAATAAGTTCGTCAAACGGAGTAGCCGAATCACTTCACATTCACCATTTATTAGTCCAAATGGGCTAATCCGTTCCTCGGGCCGCATCAAGCGGTTAATAGAAGTTGGGTTTAACGTAAAGTACCCAATCATCTTAGATGCACGTCATCCGTTTGTAAAACTGTTCCTTGAACACACGCACGTAAAGCATTATCTTCAGGGCGTTGAATACCTAAATTCAATTGTGCAGGAACACTATACAGTACTGAAACTAAGATCATCCTTGCGTTCCATCAAAGCACACTGCCTGAGATACCGCGAAATCCAAGCTGTAACTATGCAACCAATCATGTCTGACTTTCCTAAGGAGAGACTTGCTTCCCAGTCTCCTCCCTTCACGAACACTGGCGTTGACTACTTTGGGCCATTCTATGTTACTGTCCAACGTACTACTGAGAAAAGGTGGGGCTTCCTCTTCACCTGTCTCACTACTCGCGCTGTCCAGGTCGAGATAGTAACATCCATGGACACCAGTTCTTGTGTTATGGGAGTTGAGCGGTTTGTGTCACGTAGGGGTACACCTGCCATGATTTGGTCGGACAATGGCACTAACATTATTGGAGAGGAGAAAGAACTCCGAGAAAGTATTGAAAAGTGGAATGTTGTCAACATTGCATCTGAGCTCGCTCACAAAGGTATAAAGTGGAGGTTCAACCCACCCAGCGCACCACATCAAGGGGGTATCTGGGAGAGGTTGGTACGCTGCTTCAAACGCTTGTTTTATACTATTCTTGGCACGCGTCGCCTCACGGATGAGGTACTGCATACTACCTTTTTTCTCGTGGAGAATGCTCTCAATTCGCGTCCCTTAACACACGTAAACGCCGATCCGTGCGATTTGAACGCTTTAACGCCCAACCACTTTCTTTTAGGAGAACACTCTACCGGTATTCCGTCTGTTGTCGGCAACAATGAGTTCGACCATCGTAAACGTTAAGCCTGTGCACAGTCGTACGCTAATGCGATCTAGCCCGTTGGATCAGAGAGTACGTACCGACGCTGAACCAACGCTCTAAGTGGCAGACGCCTGCCGAGCAACACCTTAAGATCGGTGACTTGGTTTGGATAGTTGAAGAAACCAACCCTTGGGGTTACTACCCAACCGCTCGGATTGTGGAACTCCGTTACCGCTCCGATAGCGTCGCGCGCTCCGCCGTTATACGTACGTCGACCGGTTCACTTATCCGCCCGCTTGTAAAACTTGTACCAGATTTCCCAACATCTTCTTCCGGGCCGGAGGATGTTACGCAGTAAATAAACAACGAATTTTAGCCAATCAGAATTGAGTATTTATATTCGAATTTGAATGCGTATAAATCGTTCTAATATACGTAGAAAGTTCCGAAAGAGTTCATTTAACCTAACTTTAAGTAAATATAACTACTATATGTATCGAATAAGCTGGTTTTCGGCTTAATATTTTAGTTTTTCTGGACAATTGCCGATTGAATACGAACTGATTTTGACGTCAATGACATCAGACGAAAAAACCTGTTAAATGAACAACAAAATCTTGCCGTCTAATTTCCACTTGTTGCTATGTACGTATTAAAGCTTCTACGTTGAATTGTTGACATTTGCTTAGCAGAACAAGTTGCTTTGTAAACCGATAATGCTGACACGTTGTTGCTATCTTCGATGAGTTAATACGTTGTTCTAAGCCTAACACGCTACTTTATGATGAAAGTTGATATGTACTTACGATAACTTATACGCTGCTTTATATCGATTTGGATGAAGACTTCAGCTTACGAAAGAGTGTTTTCACCTTTAATAATTTCAGTATCTTTTGTGCAGGTACTCTCCTTCTTACGTTTTTTAGCTTTATCAGGAGCACATTTTGTTCAACTGTATCAAATGCATTCTTTTGATCTATGAAGACAGTCTTCACTTCTTTAAATCCATTTTCCCCCGTCTTCTCTTATTCCCTCGAGGAAAATAACCAATGCATCAGTAGTCCCTCTTGTTTTTGTCGGAAACCAGAATTGATTTCTATGAGGCAAAACGACTTGCTCAAGGAAGGTGGTCATTCGATTGCAAAGTATTTCCTCTAAGATTTTTCCAATCGTTGATAAAAAACTAATTGACCTGTAGTTCTCTGCTTTGTAAGCATTCCCACACGTATATATTGGAATTACTGCTGATTTTTCAAACATTTTCGGAAGGCTCCTTTTTCGAAAAACTTAATGACTTAAAACGTCAAGATAGGAACCATAGCTTTTCTTATTTTTTTAAGTATGAAGTTATTGAGTCGGTCAAAATCAGTGCAATATTTAATTCTCATTTTTTACTGACTAGTGATATTTTGGTTTCTTTTGGTGAGGTCAAAACATGCTGATTAAAGTTTTTTGTTTTCTTCCATTTTTTCCAGAGTCAATTAATTTATTCGATAAAATTTTTCGAATAGTGGTTAAGTAAATGTTAAAACTTTCAATCTGATTCTCTGAGAGCTGTTCTTGTTCTTTTCCTGTGTTTCACCGCAATGTTTATTTTGTGTTAAACAAGCAGCTGGAATTGTTTAACGCGTTTTAGTAAAACTTTTTCTGATAAAGGTTTCTTTGGTTTTCTCTTAATTTTTTTCGCAGCTTGTTCCTGATTTTAATGAAAAATCCATTTTTTTTTATTTTTCTGTCTAAATAAAGATTGGAATAAGCTCTGTTTTTGCTGCTAAATTCTCTATGTTCTTGTCAATACCGTTTGGTTGCTGATAAAGTTTTGATTTTTTCAATGGAATATAATTATCAACTTCCTCAATGATAGCTTCTCGGAAGTTTTCATAAGAAACATCACAATCCAAAGCAAAAAATTAGCAGATAAATCTGCCTAATTTGTCTCTTATTTTAAAAACCATTCGAACGCATCAATCTCTGCATACTTTATTTTTCAGTGGTACATTTTTTTCGACGTAATCGGTGAACACGATTTGGTCATTATAGTGATCACTTAATGCTGACGTGATGATTTTGATGTCTACAGCCTTTGAGCTGTAAACTACGTCAATATTTGTTCTCGTCTTTACTGTTTCGCTAGTATAAACAACGTTTGACATATTGCTTAAGTTGTAAGGACAAAAGGTGTCTTTTAATTCCGTGAGCTTGGTATTTTTTCGGCTATGGTCAATTTTAAAATCTACGCAAACAATGTGCAACTGTTCCGATTTCGGATTTAGCTCTTCAAAAAACATTTAAAAAGTTTTTCGATGTTTCATTCAAACTTGTGTTTGGTTTGATCTAGATCACTGTTAATAAAAATATTTTTTGTCATTTTTTGTTTTGATCTTCACAGCTAAAATTTGAATTCAAAGATCCCGACCCCTCCTCTCTTAGAGGTATTCCGGTTGCCTGTAACAATCACCCGGTAGCCATCAAGGTTATTGCACTTTGTGTTAAACTGATCCTTGTGCCACATTTCGGTCAAACACATTGCCAAAGGCCGAATCTCTTGTAGTTTCATCAACACTTCAAACTCACTCAAATTTTTGTAGTTCAATCTGATGTTTTGAAAAACTATTTTGCTTGTACACATTTTGAAATTGCATTTGTGTCAAATATAAAACATAAATATAAAATTTTAAAAACCTGATCGATAGATTAAAAAAAATAAAATTCAAGATGAATGTGAATGACCGCGGATATCGCAGGCTTTCACAATAGAAAAAACGAAAAAAAAATTCTTTTCTAAACTATATTACTTTCAGGCTTACGGATATGCAAACTTTGACTTTTTAATGCTAACGAACTGTCTTAAAGGAAAAAACTTATATATGCCAATCATCTAGTGCATCATTTTATGCGGAAATTGCCACTAAAAGTTTTTCCAAATTGCCATCTATGCTGCGCATAGTGCAAACAGGAAGGGCTTTGGTTTTTTTTTGTAAAGCAAGCGAAATAAACCTAAAATTTTATCTTTTCTCATCCTCCCATTCCACTGCAATATCGCGAGCGAAAAGGACAATGAGAACTTGGTAGGACAATGAGAAATAGGACAATGAGAGAAAAAATCTGAAATGAAAGAAAACATATGCATAAAAATTACTAACATCCCGTCTTAAGGCAAAAATTGCGAGCAAAATGAATGAATAAAAACACTTTAGCAGATAGTCCCATCATTTTAATACTGCTACTGTGTGGGTTAAATACTGTGGGGATTTACCTCAAAAAAATTTTAAATAATCAGAAAAAAATTTTCAGTTTCTACTGTTAGAAAGAAAAGCCATGGAGTTTGGTTTTTCTTTTAATTTGTCTCTTTCATCAGGTAAACACTTCTCTTGACCTTTTTCCCTTGAAATTTTTTTTGTTTCCTTTATAAATTTTCGCTTGTTGCGTCCACTCTCTCGTAAGAGAGGTTTTAGGATGTTATTCAGTCCGTCCTTGTGATTTACTGCTCTAAATGATGTTTTGCTTTGCAGAATCTTAACCATAACTGACACTGTACAGTTTTTCATGCAGTAATCATTCCAATTTTTTTTTCGACTCACTGTCGTTTTCTGCTTCGTATTCAGTGTTTCATTAATGAATACATTAAGATTATTTAGTGGAGTTTTGATTTTCTTAAGTTTACTTTTTGCACCGCAAAACAATATCTTTTTCGTCAATATAAACAAACTTGCAGATCACTGACTCTGCGCATCCATAAGCTGCTCTGGCAGTTAAAATTAGACAAGCTTTAATTCTGTTTTCATCCAGCTTGATATTCAGAAAATTCTCCAAAAACCTTATTTTCTCCCGGAACATATTTCGACTGTCTATGGAGTCAAAGGTGAAAGCGCAAACTATAACGCAGTCCTTGCTTGTGTAACGTTCATGAGCTCTCACTCTGTTGCTTTTTTTAACCTGCTTTTTTCGGGATCAAAAAATTTTTCTTCGTCTTTTTTGTTCTTGTCAATTAATCCGGATACCACCTTCGATAGTTCATCATTTTTTAAAAGTCAAAACAGTATCACCAGTGATACCTGTATTTGAAAAATCACCATCCATGTTGTTGCTTATCTTCCTCAGTAATTGATAAATGGTCTTTAAATAATAAATCAGAGGTAATTTTTCTAGAGAATAAAGAAAATTACCCAACTTTCAATTGGTTTTTACTTAAAGTTTTCAATGGTTTTACTTAAAAAATACGCAGGATTTACAATAGGGTGGATATAAACTGTTTTTCTTTAAAGCGCACTTTTTTCGGAATTCTAAACAATCAAGCGCTATTATTTTCCGGTTTAGCAAAGATTAATAGAGCTTCATGAAAAATGACGCAATCAATGCTTTAATTTCTATGCAGACTGCGGATTTTGAATCCACATAAAAAATGTGGGTTCAAAATCTTGCAAGACGAATTCAAAATCTGCAAGATGAAGTCAATTCTTGCAAAAATCTTGCATGCAAAAGGAAAGAACTTTGCATTCCCTTGCAAGATTTCTTGGAAGATTCTTGCAAAATTTTAAAGTTATGAGTCACCTGGGTGGAGCTATATCTCCACTACAATTTATAGCTAGCATCATAATCATGTGAGTAACATTAACTGTAAAGTTTCATCATATACACTGCGTGCAGTGGCGGGGAGTTCACAACTCTTTTTATATCCCGTTCATTTGCCGTTTTTTGCAATATACTGAGCAGAAGAGGGATAGCGGAAAACAATTCTTGCAATTGCATGAAATTCTTTTAGCAATTTAATGATTTCTTATAACATAATGAATTGACCATGCCAAACAAAACTTGACAAACCTTGCCAAGTCATGCAAGATCTTGATAACTCTTGTAAAACGTGAAATGTCTAGTCACGATTATTCTTGGAAAAAAAGTGCCGCTACTGTAGCAAATTTTTTGGGAAATACATTTAAGTCTAACTGGAAATAGTAATTTGTGGAATTTGGCGACAGAGGACAAAGATTAACTGCTGTTCTCACACAATTTTAACACTTTTTCCGAGAGGTGATTTTTTGTAATTTCATTGCATTAACCGCTTATCTTACACAATTTAGACACTTTTTTATAAGCAGTGATTTTATGTAATTTGACCGCCAAATTCATCGGTAATTTTATGCAATGTCCACGCATTCAACACTTATCTTCACCCGGGTTGAGAAAAAAACTGGAAAAATTTGCAAGATAAGCGGTGAAAAGTTGTCTCTTTTTCACCGCAAATTTTGTACATAATTTTGCGGTGAAATGCGGTCAATGCGGTGAAATTATGTAAGATGAACGCTAGAGTAAGCGGTGAAAATTAAAAAAATTCACCACATTTCAGACACTATTTTATAAGCAGTTATTTTATTTAACTTCACCGCCAAATTTATCGGTGATTTTTTGTAATTTCCACGCATTCAACGCTTATCTTTACCCGGCTTGAAAAAAAATCGCTAAAATATGCAAGATAAGCGGTGAAAAATTGTTTCTTTTTCACCGCAAATTGGTACATAATTTTGCGGTGAAACGCAGTGAATGCGGTGAAATTATGTAAGTTCTCCGCTAGAGTAAGCGGTGAAAATTAAAAAATGCACCACATTTCGCGGCTTACTATAAGCTGTCCTTGCACGGATTCGAACCTCTCACCCCCTGCATGTCAGGCACCTCTTCTTCCACATCACCTCTTCTCAATAAAATTAAGCAAATTTGTTTTGAATTTAAATCAAGTTTACTCTACTTTTCTATATACACGTTGAACTTTTGTAAGATTAGCGATAAAATTACAAATTTTGGAGGTGAAATGTTGTGATTTTTTGTAACTTCACCGCTTACTCTAGTGGAGAAATTACATGAATACGCTTAAAAATCTTTCAAAAAAGTATTTTTATTTGTGGGTAGACTTTCCGTACTTCTTTCAATAAATGTATCTTAATTTCGATCAACAAAAGACAATTCGATGCGTTTTATGTAAGCAGCGAAATTATGTTACTTCCGCACTAAGTTAAGCGGTGAACTTTCACCGCATTCAAAGCTGGCTTTACAAAATTTTCCGCATTCACTGTTTACGTCACAGGATTTTGCGTTGAATGGCGGTGAAACCACGACCCGGGCAGTTAAAAAATAGCACGGTTGTCCTCGTTGCCGTATCCAACACTCTGAGGCCCTTTTCACATCTATGAAGAAACGTCTTGTGAAACTATAGAAAAAATGGACCGAATGATCGACCTTATTTGGTCAATCATAGTGATGATTAGCTCCTTGGTTTAACTCTAGGAAATCTTATCATGAAATAATATATGATTCTTGCATGAAATCTATGAAATTATATTTGATCCTCACAAGAAATTGATGGAATAATTCGTGATTCTTGAGTGAAACCCAGAAACTCATATATGTTTCTTGCATAAAATTTACGGAAATCATATACGATTCTTCAATGAAACCTAGGAAAACATATTTGATCCTTGCATGAAATCTAAGAAATCATATATGGTTTTGCAATGAAACCCAATAAATCATATATGATCCTCACTTGAACTCTAGAAAATCATATTTGATCGTTGCATGAGATATATGAAGTCATATATGATTTCTAAGTGAATCTCAGAAAATTCTATTTGATCTTTTCATTTAATCCAGGAAATTATATATGATCCTTTTATAATTTCTAGGAAGTCATATATGATTCTTGAGTAAAAACCATTAAATTACATATAATCCTTGCTTGAAATCTGTGAAATTATGTATGATTCTCACATGAAACCTAGGGAATCATATATCATTCTTGAGTGAAACGCGGAAAATCATATATGATTCCTGCATAAAATTTAGGAAATCATATACGATTCTTCAATGGAAACCAGAAAAACATATACAATCTTTGCATGAAATCTAGAAACTCATATTTGATCCTTGCATGAAATCTAATAAGTAATATATGTTTCTCCACTAAAACCCAATAAATCATATATGACCCTCACTTGAAATCTATCAAATCGTATATGATCGTTGAGTGAAACTTAGGAAACCATATATTATTTCTAAATGAACCTCAAAAATTCTATTTAATTCTTACATCAAATCTGGGAAATCATATATGATTCTTAAGTGAAACCCAGGAAATCATATATGATTCTACCGTAAAATCTAGAAATTCATATTTTAGCCTTGCATGAAATCAAAGAAATCACATATGATTCTCGAGTTAAACCCAAAAAATCATATATGATCGCTTGCAATTAAGGAAATCGTATATGATCGTTTCGTATAATCTAGGAGATCATGTATAATCATGTATAATTCTTAAGTGAAACCCAGGAAATCAAATATGATCATTTCCTTAAAACTAGGAGATCATATGTGATTCTTGAGTGAAACCCAGGAAATCATATATGGTTTTGCGGAAAAACTAGGATTTTTTTAACAATTCACATCTCATAAGATACATTTGAAATTTTTACATCTCATTTAAACTTTTTTTCTTACTTTTAAGTAATCGTGGTATTTATTTTCTACAACTGGAGATTTCTGACCAAAACGTGATTAGTCTGCCTCGGTCTTCTTGCCAACAGCTTGTTTCCTGATATCCCTGCAAATATTTTACAAGTTTGTTTATATCATGAAATGTCGACAATAACGAGACAAGATCTTGCCATCTTTACTCATTTTAGTGAGTGTCTTTTATCAATGAAATAGAGATTTTTTTCCAACGGAGCAGTCAATCAGAAAAAAGTGATTGTTGTAGTAATCAGAAATTGTTTAAAAATTGTAACCGAGACACCTGGCGCTCCCTTGGAGTTTCATGTATGCTTTCACGTGCATGTATCTTCAATTGCCAGATTGAAACTGTAGATTTACTCTTTCTATAAATTAACTTTCGCTTTTCGATCTAGTAGAAAATGGCTACTCTAATTCTGATCAAGTTGACAAACAGTTTTCCGTTTAACATATAGACTGAACAGACGTATTAGCCAGTCCCGTTTTTCAGCTTTGCTTCTAAATATTTTCATAAAACATTGCTGCTTTAAAACCCTGGAATTTATCGAGAGGGGTTAAGGGTTCATTTATTAGTATGTACTAACGTTTTCTGTAGCCGTATCCAACACTGTAAGTTCCTTCACCCACTTATAAAGAAACACTTTGTGGAATTATAGAAATAAACTGGACCAAATATCTACCTTTTTTGATCGGTCCTAATTTTAATTAGCTCGGAAAATCTCGATAATGTAAACAAACAAAAATTGATTTTTGCGACTTTCTTGATATCCATTCTTTATAAACCGGGTCGCCACTTAGTAGATTTCATACTGGAATCATATATGATGTCAAACGAATCGTAACATTTTTCCTAGTACGATCCTTGCAGAGAACCAAGGAGATCATATACAATTCTTGCTTGAAATCTAAGAAATCAAATATCATTCTTCAATAGATCATATAAGATCCTTGTATGAAACCTAGGAAATCATATATGATTCTTAAGTGAAACCGAGGAAATCAATTAATACCCTTGCATTAAAACTAGGAAATCAAATGTGATTTTTGAGTGAAACTCCGGAAATCCCATATGACCCTTGCCAGAAAACTAGGATTTATTTCATTGTTCACATCTCATGAGATACATTTTAAATTTTCACATCTCATTAAAAATTTTCTGTCCTAATTTTGTCTTATGGTGTTATTTAATTTCTACAACTGGATATTTCTTAGCGAGACATGATTAACCTGCTTCGGTACTCTTGCCAACAGATTGTTTCTCGATATCCTTCCAAAGATTTTTCAAGTGCGTTAATATCATGAACTGTTGACAATAACGAGGCAAGATCTTGGCAACACTTAATTTTTTAATGTGTGTCTTTTATCAATGGTAATAAGATTCGTTTCATCAGAGATGTCTATCAGCGAAAAGTGACCAAAAAAGGTCATTCAGACTTCCGAAAAAGCGGCAACCCAGACACCTGACGTTCCCTTGGAGTCAATTGCCAGGTTGAACCTGTAGCTTTTAATTTTTCTAAGAATTAACTTTTGTGTTTTGATCTAGTAGAATATGGCTACTCTAATTGGGATCACGTTGAATCACTGTATTTTCGTGTAATATATAGAATGAACAGATTTAATAGCAAATATTTAAAGAGGCCATCAAACACAGTAAACTCTGGATCAAAGATGCATTCATCAGCTTTTGCTTCTGAATACTTTCATAACGCATTTCTTTCCTCTAAAACCCTAAGAGTCTCTATTCTGTGAATAAAAAACTTTACCTTGTTTACGAAAAGTCTTACACAAAGAACTTCACAATGATGCCATAGAAAGTTAATTATTAGTTTGCTATGAAAGCATTTTTTTTTGAAATCTGATAAACTGATAAAATGAAAAAAATGAGGTTAAAAAAAGTGGAGATCAAAACAAAGAAAGCATAACGTAAACCAAGATAAAGAGAAGGACTAAAAAAGTTTCAAAAATAAAGATCAAAAAATGAAGAGAGTGAAAAAAACGTTTAAAAAAGAGTGGAAAGAAATATAATAAAGGGATGGAAATTAAAGAAAGATTGATGAAGAATATTCAAGAGAAATGCTTGAAGCAGTTAAAAAAAAGAAATACAGAAAAAAAAGAAAAAGAGTGACAGAAAAATAATAGAAGACAAAAGAAAAAGTAGAAAAAAGAGAATGGAAGAAAGAATATAGTCCAATCAGCAACGAAAAAGAGAGCGAAAAAGATGACGAAAAAGAGTAAAAAAAATGAAGAACGGCAGGAAAAACTCTGAAAAAGATTCCAGAAAATTAACTGAAAAACTAAGCAGTCAACCATCTGACCAGCAAACCAGAGTATTTTTGCGAATCAAAAGGAAAAACAGTTTCACAAATTTATAGAAGCAACATTGTCAATTGAAATGTTAGAAATTTTAGTATAATCATGTCACTCACATCAATCTTAACGTCAACTATATGATGTCAACTTTTTCACAACCAATGTGGTAATTCTTTTCCACTGCTAACGAAGTTGGCAACAATGTGAAAAATCTATACTGATGTCTTGAGTTCAGTAAACTTGAAATTGAAAAAAAAAACAGGAATGTGGCAAAACTGTAATCTGATTGTAAATTTGTCTTCTGTTACTAAAGAATTATTTACTCGTTTGTCATCAATACCAATTCACCTTTGCAAAGATATAGAGAGTAAACAAATTACAGTAATGGGTTTGCACCAGCAGACATCGGTTTCCATAAAAAGATAAAGATAAAAACCGAATAAATAAACAGTTGGATAAATTAAGCCAAATTTTTAAGCCGATGTCCTCAAGAAACAATTTACGCCACCAAAATCTTTCTACTGACACAGGAAAGAGTTTTAAAAGTTTCATTGGCGCCTAAACGTTGACAAAGTCGAAAAAAGACAAGAACTTTCACAAACATGAAAAACAAAGAAAAACAAAGAAGCAAAATTACTCATAACAATATCTTCTGTACCTTTTAGTTTTCACAAAAAAACTAATCAGAAAACACATCTTCAAGCCCGAGAAAAGATACACTGGACCCTAAAGATCGAAACACACAACAAATGACAAATATTTTCAAAAAACTTCAACATCTAAATAGTTGCATCAAGATTTTAGTCATTGTCCCCTATTCGCTTCATTAGCCTCTAAATATCAAAAACTCCAAAATTGACAAAACTTTCCAAAAAAACGAAAAAAAATCATCTTTTATTGAAAACTTGTTGAAACTCCTCACATCGAAATTATAAAATTTAGTTAAATGTCACCTAAAACTACTCATTAACCCATTTTCAAGCTCATAAAAAAATTTGTTGGCCCCTAAAGATCCCTAAACACAGGAAAAATGCCTTAAAAAACATTGCAGGATAAGTTCTGAAATACAATCCAAAGTTTGAATGAACAACCTAGGAAAATAGAAACACTGTGCAGATCAATTCAACAATGCTAGACAAAAAAAACGAACAAATCCAAATGTTAAGAAACTAAAACAATCAACAAGCTAAACAAAAATAAAATTATTGCTATATTTTTTGAAGCTTTGACCTGAGAGATCAAATTTCATCCAAATGAAAATACCTATTAACCCACGCATAAGCCATGAGAAGAATTGCTAATGATGGCTACTAATGATTGAAAAATTAAAATTAAAATTAAAATGTTGAAGGAAAAATTAAATTTAAAAACCCTTTTTTTCAAGGATTTTAAATTGAGCCAAAAGCTATTATAATCAGAGCCATTTTCGTTGACTGTCTTTTGACAGGTGTGTCGTAAATTTTCAACAAGATTTTGTAAAAATTTAATTTGCTCTCGGAGATCGATAAACTCAGAAATTAGCGAAAATTTCCAAAAAATTAGAAAAAATTAATGTATTTAAAAATTTTCCTAAAATCGATAATGTAAACATCTTTAGGATCAACCACGTCTTCAGAAATTATCCAGTAACCCTGATCCAACCATAGGAAAGTTTTCACTGCCACAAGAGACTGATGAAGTCGGAGCAAGAGAATTTTCAGAGCAATTAAAAAAAGTTTTAGTCCTTGTCACCAAAACTGCAAACAATGAGCGATAAGAGAAAAAACTGAATACCGTTTCATTAAACAGTCCATCCATTGTAGTAACCTAAATTCATACCGTAGAGGAGGTATCTGTCCCCAGTAGCCAGATAAACTCAAAAAAATAGCAAATTTCAGAAGAATTGCAAGTTTATTTTAAAATTATTTCAAAAAATCTTGACATCAATTGGTTGAAAGCCAATCCATTAACATTAACGACTATGCAGTAAGACTATGCAGTAAGAATTAGCAATTATGCAGTAGCGACTATTCAGTATGATCAAACCGTAATGGGGATTGGTTGGCTCCTGGGGCTGAATAAACTCATAATTTGACTAAAATTTTCAATAAGATTGGTAAAAAAATGCAAGTTTTATCAGAAGGTTGCCAAAATTTGTGATTTTCAAATTTTGAAAAGCATTTCATTGACAAAAGAAAATTCAGTAATCAATTCGAATCGTACGACTGAAAAACTATGAAAATCAACAAACTGTAAAAAAAAAGCGTGAAAAAATGTAAAAATTATTAAAGATTTTATTTCTATGTTTGGAGTACCAAAAGATATTGCTCAAAAAATGGCGATAAAAAATAATCATGTGTTGGAAAAGTTCTTTATCCATTTTTGCAAACCTCGATTCGGACATGTTCATGAAAAAAAAAGAAAAATGACGAAACAACGTGAAACAATTGCAATATTTTGTGTCTTAAAAAACAACTAAAAATGGTCATTTAATATTGATATACGGCGTTCATAGTAGCTTCACCACTCTAAGCACTTTTTGGACTAAACAGCTGCCTGTAATGAAATTTGATGCTCTATTAGTTTTACCAATTTATCCCGCTTTGAAAGCTCAAAGTCATGAAAAACTTGTGAAAACATCTTAAAAAAAGACAGAGCACCAATACAATCCAATTCCCGCATTGTAAAAAAAGACAGAGCATCAATACAATCCGAATTATTTGGATTGTAACAAAAGGAGAGAATCTTGAAAGAAGATTCAGATAAAATGGGGACAAATTAAGAAAAAAGTGGGAAAGCAGAGAGAAAGGGGATAGAAAATAGGAGAGCGATTGTTAGCAATCGAAGAAAAGGAAAAAAGAGATAAACGAAAAAGAGAATAAATGATCACAGAAAAAGAATGCAAAAAATGGAGAGAAAAGTAAAAAGAAACAAAAATTTACTGCGGTATTGGCTGCCACCTGGACTGTTATGATCTTTTTGATCAAGCCATCCCAACTATTCTGCGTTTTGACTGAAGTGAGTTTTAAAGAATGCTAATTAATCAATTCACATATAGACTATTACTCTGACATTTAAAAGTAATGCTCAGATTTTTTTGTATTTTTTCTTCGAGTATCTGTCATTTGATAAAAAATGCTCAAAATCGTCTAAATTGGGAAAGTTCCAGAGCCTCTCAACTATCGAGTAGCTGATTTTATCTAAACACGCTGCGGTTTTTCACTAAGAAATTTCAATTAATAGGCTTTAAGAAATTAATTTGACTAACTCAGAAGTTCTTCAGAAGTTTCTCATCTGTTCACTCTGATTTAAAATCTATTAAATGAAGATAATTTACGTTTGAAGAAAAAGGCCTTTGAATAATTAATTCGGTATTTTCTAGCGGCGCGTAGCAACAAAGTACTTAAGACCAAGAAAAATAGAAGCAGATCTTTGGTCACTAAATATAAAATTCCCTAGCTCAATATAAAATACTATAAATAATTTTGATACTATTCTGAAAGCAAGAACCGATTGAAGCCAATAATTTTCAGATGGATTTAATCAAGATAAATAAATGTGCTACAAAAAGAAGTGACTTTTTCCACCAATTTTGGGTCGCTCTGGCTGTGCTGCAGGTGACAGTGCAATTTGTCCAGGGTGCGAGTGAAAGATGCTACACTTGTCAAATTTGTTCAGATGACGTGCAATATTATGGCGACCCAACCATGTGGGTAATGCGAACAGGTAATTCTCTTTTTATCGTTTCTTAATCTAGGCTAATTAAATTTCGCGGATTTTTTGAATTTGTTCTACGCCGGGGCGAGGTCTCAACACTGAAATTGTTTTATGCGAGCATTTTTCTGCAAAAAAAAGTGCTTAACCGCTGATCATCGCAAATGTTACACTATTGTTTCGACGAAACCTCTATCGGGGTCGAAGCAGGCGCTACCGCTGCAAAAAATGACCAGTATTAAATTCGAATCAAAATCTCTTATTTGCAGTATTATACTGGTCAAAGCACAAAGTTGCAAAAGAGCCAAGGTCGGTCGCACAAGTGTCCGAGGAGAGATCCAAAATGGGAAGACACCGGTAGAGCCTAATTGGCGTAAAGCATGGTTTATAATGATGGTGTATTCAGATAATTCGCCGTAAAATAATCATGATGGGCATATGAATAACCGAGAAAAGATTTTATTTGTCCTGTAATTTACAATGAAATGTCTAATATATGCCATGAACAGTTAACTTGGAAGCGTAAAAAATTTGATGGAGTTTAAAAGATTCAGTACTGATTTAAACTTGAAGCTAGGTCCGGGTGGAATCAAAGCCCAACATTTCCAGGCCTCTGATTGGTCAACATTAAAAACATTTCCTCGATAGATTTTTTGTGCAAAAACTAAGAAGCAGAGTAACTAAGGGTTTTCACAGTTCGTAGTCTCCGCTGGTCAGGAATTTTTGGCCACTGAGAAGCCGAGTAGAGTGCAACACGACTGCACATATAGATAATCAAACAATTTGACTATCAGACTAAATTTGACTGAAATCAGACTTCGATTAGACTTGCCAAGTCTCAGCCCAGACTTGGATTTAGACTGCCAAGTGTAAAAAGTGACATGATCATAGCTCTGAATCAGTAATGAAATAAGACTTGTATTTAGACTTGTCCAGTAATGAAATTGACTCGGCGTTAGGTCCGGGAACGCTGAATGGCCAAGATAGCTTTTTCTTATATGTCTTTCATTTGAACACCCATTCAAAAATTAGCTTCATTTAACAAGATTGAGACAAGAATTTTCGAAAATCGAAAGCTTGTCCGGACAAAAAACAGTTCCAGCAAAACAGTCCCAGAAAAAAACAGTCCCAAATTGCAAAATAGTCTCAGAAAAAAACAGTCTCACACAAAATAGTCCCAAATAAATATTGAAAAATAGTCAAATTAGTTCCGTTGTAAATAAACTACAAACACTTAACAAACATAAATGATGAGTTAAGCTTCTGAGTGCATTATTTCTAACTGATATGAATTACGATTAAAAATTGTTTCAAAATACCTAATTTGGTAAAAATATATAGTGTAATCGGCTTAAAATTTGAACAATGAAACTCAATCATGAGAATAATTTAATGACTTTCTTCGTTAACTGGTGTGCATATGTTTAAGTCTTTGTTTAGTTGGGACTGTTTTGCCTGGGACTGCTCTGTCTGCTTTCTCGCAACTATTTTTCTGTGACTATCTTGCTATTCCCAGACGGAATTCGAAATGCAAAAGAAGTTATTTGACCTTCCTGGGCTTTGTCTGTTCTTGGGACTAATTTGTCTGGGTCTTTCTTGTTATTCGGGACTGTTTTGTCGTGGACTGTTTTGTCGGGACTGATTTGTCTGTTAAGATATGAGAGTTAAAATATGAGCTTAAGATATGAGAGTTAAATGGCATCGGTAATTTTAATCACGAATTATGAAAATTGATTACGTACAACTATACCCACCTGTTACTATACCAGCGTTTAAGAGTACCAAAACGGGAAATTATATCAATAGATGCTAGCCCAGATGATTTTCAAAGTAACCGTTGAGAAATTTATATTGTGGAAAACTGAAGAATTTATTGGAACTCGTTGAATAATTTTACATAAGCATAGTTGATTTATTGTATCATCTATAAGTTGTGTACACGCAAATGGTTCAGTCAAAAATACCCAACGTTAAAAAAAAAACAGATCCTGACCTGATCGAAAAGTGCCAAAAGCAGTACACTTCCTTTAACTACTCTAAATAAATATGGTATTTGGTTTGCAAAATTGATCAATGCTCTGTAGTGATAGTTCTATCAAATTCTATGAGCCACTGACGCTTGGCCGTGGCTCACAATGTTCACAGTATAAGTAATGACTTTATCCATAAGATAATCGTCAGTATGTTCAGTTTTAGTCAGACAGAATTGGCGAAAGCCCTGGCCTTTTTTGGTGTCGTCGACATGTTCGGCTTTTAAACGTAAGGAATAAACAGTAGGTTCGGTATCATCGAATTATTACGTTCGGTTTTAAACGTAAGATAATCGTCTTTTTGGTTTGTTTGGTTTTAAACGTAAGAACGCTTTCGTATATCCGGTTCAAAGCAAAAGAGGTCATGAGAAGATGACGCATGCACTTAGTTTTATCTTGATTTTTTCAGTTCGTGCAATTTAGTGAGATAAGTCCCCACGGTTGTTCAGCAAGTTTGTTCAATTTTCAACTTGAGAAACCAAAATATGATCATTTTCATTTATCTAGTTTTATAAAATGAGCTGAAGAAGAAAGTCAATCAAATTTCAGTTTTTTCAAACTTAGATTTTGTCCGATTAGAATGTTATCACAAACATGGCTACATTATGAATCAAGAAATTTTAAAATTTAATATGGAAGAATCCGACGATTTAGTACGTTTAAAACAAAACATACTGAAGCTGAACGACGAAACGTATCGAATCTAAAAGACCTAACATGTTGAAGATATCCTGCGTTCGAAACCAAGCACCGAAAAAGGTGTTTCATTATGTTAATTGTAAAGAAACGGAATTCGAAATGCAAAAGAAGTTATTTGACCTTCCTCGGCGGCCCGTGGGAAATCTCACAACCGGAAAAAGTTAAGCGCGCAACTGCGAAACTGAGATCTTTTATCAGATTTTGTCACCCACCAGAAAAAAAGTTTTTGCTTGAACAGATGAGAGCTTCTTTTTATCGTAACATTGAGCGCTTTTCGTCAGTTTTAAACAAGAGAATTCAGCGTTTTTCTCGCTTTAAAGAAAACAAACAATTCGAGCATGTAATTAGTATATAATTTTATTGACTGAAATTTCTTAGTAATTACTTCAGACTAAATTCAAAGACTTAGTTGCTCTTATGAACAGTGCCATGGGTAATTTCAAAATTGCTCCTTTTCTTAATCAACAATTAATATCGAGAGGGACATCTCTGAAACTGATCACCAATTTGATCCTTTTCATCTTGGTAATCAGATACTGTCTCTGTGGGAAAGGACCATTAAAAAAGATAACAAAATTAGCCCAGTGTCACTCGTTCCCACACGATTACAACTTTAATTTTAAAATATGTGTAGTGAAAAAAGTGGAAGAATCCGGCGATTTAGTACGTTTAAAAAAATCCTGAAGCTGAAAGACAAAACCTATCGAATCTAAGAGACCTAACACACTGAAGATATCTTGCGTTAGAAACCAAGCAGCGAAAAAGGTGTTTCATTATGTTAATTGTAAAGAAACGGAATTTGAAATGCAAAAGAAGTTATTTTTGCTTGAACAGATGAGAGTTTCTTTTTACCGTAACATTGAGCGCTTTTCGTCAGTTTTAAACAAGAGAATTTAGCATTTTTCTCGCTTTTAAGAAAACTGAAACAATTTGAGCATGTAATTAGTATAAAATTTTATTTCTACTGTCACCCACCAGAACTCTAAGAGACTTAACACACTGAAGATATCTTGCGTTTGAAACCAAGCACCGAAAAAGGTGTTTCATTATGTTAATTGTAAAGAAACGGAACTCGAAATGCAAAAGAATTTATTTTTGCTTCAACAGATGAGAGTTTTTTTTATCGTAACATTGAGCGCTTTTCGTCAGTTTTAAACAAGAGAATTTAGCGTTTTTCTCGCTTTTAAGAAAACTGAAACAATTTGAGCATGTAATTAGTATATAATTTTATTTCTACTGTCACCCACCAGAACTCTAAGAGACCTAACACACTGAAGATATCTTGCGTTCGAAACCAAGCACCGAAAAAGGTATTTCATTGTGTTAATTGTAAAGAAACGGAATTCGAAATGCAAAAGAAGTTATTTTTGTTTGAACAGATGAGAGTTTCTTTTTATCGTAACATTGAGCGCTTTTCGTCAGTTTTAAACAAGAGAATTTAGCGTTTTTCTCGCTTTTAAGAAAACTGAAACAATTTGAGCATGTAATTAGTATATAATTTTATTGACTGAAATTTCTTAGTAATTACTTCAGACTAAATTCAAAGACTTAGTTGCTCTTATGAACAGTGCCATGGGTAATTTCAAAATTGCTCCTTTTCTTAATCAACAATTAATATCGAGAGGGACATCTCTGAAACTGATCACCAATTTGATCCTTTTCATCTTGGTAATCACATACTGTCTCTGTGGGAAAGGACCATTAAAAAAGATAACTAAATTAGCCCAGTGTCACTCGTTCCCACACGATTACAACTTTAACTTTAAAACATTTGTAGTGAAAAACCCAATAAATCTAGCATATTTACTTGGTTTGTAGGACATTGGTCGTGTAATGTGACAAAAACAACAAAAATGACGACTGCCAAAAGATCTTACAAACGAAATGGGCGGAAAAACAGCCAATTATAAAACTTTTTTCTCGCATTTGTTTCGTCGCATGTTCTGAACGCAGATCAAGAGGTGGTTGTTTTGGCATGCTAGGCTACAGATTTTGAAATATTCTCTCTTGGTAATGTGAGATGAAGGGCGTGAAAGTGCGAGTAGGGTAACAACATTGAGTTTTATTACACAGCGTTCACTTTCATTTCAGGACATCTGGGAACAACTGATGGGATTCAGAGTGAGTTGAATGATCTGGACAGCGTCTCCAAACTGAAGGAATTCGTGGGTTATAATAGAGAGTGTCAAAATAGCACTGATTATCTATTCGATGAAGAAATAAAAGGTTCGATTTGTTTACAATTGAAATTGAGAAAAATTTAAATAATTTTTTTTATAACATTTTTGTATGAGGGGAACACACCCAAAACATACTTGAAAATCTCAAAAAGTTGTTCGTTATTTTAACTGTAGATTTTTCCGACAGTATTTAACCTATTTCAGCTCTCGAAACGTCCTCTGATCAGGCAAAAGTGCGCTCGAAACGTTTGAAAACGACGCTATCGATGCTTCCCTACGTTTGAAAACGACGATACCGATGCTTCCTTACGTTTGAAAACGACGATACCGATGCTTCCTTACGTTTGAAAACGACCATACCGATGCTTCCTTACGTTTGAAAACGACGATACCGATGCTTTCTTACTTTTGAAAACGAGGATACCGATGCTTTCTTACGTTTGAAAACGATGATACCGATGCTTTCTTACGTTTGAAAACAACGTTACCGATGCTTCCTTACGTTTGAAAACGACGATACCGATGCTTCCTTACGTTTGAAAACGACGATACCGATGCTTCCCTACGTTTGAAAACGACGATACCGATGCTTCCTTACGTTTGAAAACGACGATACCGATGCTTTCTTACTTTTGAAAACGACGATACCGATGCTTTCTTACGTTTGAAAACGATGATACCGATGCTTTCTTACGTTTGAAAACAACGTAACCGATGCTTCCTTACGTTTGAAAACGATGATACCGATGCTTTCTTACGTTTGAAAACAACGTTACTGATGCTTCCTTACGTTTGAAAACGACGATACCGATGCTTCCTTACGTTTGAAAACGACGATACCGATGCTTCCTTACGTTTGAAAACGACGATACCGATGCTTCCTTACGTTTGAAAACGACGATACCGATGCTTTCTTACGTTTGAAAACGATGATACCGATGCTTTCTTACGTTTGAAAACAACGTTAGCGATGCTTCCTTACGTTTGAAAACGATGATACCGATGCTTTCTTACGTTTGAAAACAACGTTACCGATGCTTCCTTACGTTTGAAAACGACGATAGCGATGCTTTCCTACGTTTAAAAACTGACGATACCGATGCTGTCTTACATTTAATAAACGACGATACTGCATCTCGCTTGCGATGAGAAAACGACGATCTCGAATCTGTCTTAAGTCTTAAAATGACGATACCGATTCTTTCTTACGTTTAATAACGAACAAAAACGACGATACCGACGTAAGGGCTTTCGTCGTTTTTGGCTAGAAAAAAACAACGATACCGACGGTTTCTTACGTTTTCTAACCGAAGATTTCTAACAACGGTAGCGCTACAAAGCCGGAATGTTTTAAATAATTACGGCTCGAGAATTGAACTAAAGATACATACTATTGAAAAAAAAACAGATAAAAATTAACAAAATGGAACTTACTAAGACCTTGTCTAAGCGTTGTTTTTTATATGACGAAAGAAATTTCCTCGAATATTTTTTAAAGATTAAATTAATTTAAGTACAATCACTTTATTCAAAAACCGGTAAATGTGCAAATTTTTAATCATCTAGTTAAATTTTCTGTAAAAATAATCAGAAACACATGATAAAATTTATAAATAAAATTTGTAAAGAAATCCGAAATTTTTGGCAAAGGCAATCATGAGATAACTTGAATGATCTGTTGATTAGAAACTTTTTTGTTTTAGTGGTATCATTTTTTAGAGTTCTATTAAATTTTTTTCTGGTACCAGTTCAACTAGGATCAAATTTTACGCTATTCGCTTTCAAAAATTGATTTTTGATGATGAGAGCAAAATTGATACCTGTTTTTTCAGTGGCTGGTACACCCTGTCTCACTATGTTCTTCACAGCCAGGAGGGATAGAGACGTGACTAGGTTCTTCTCATGTCTGATTCTGGGAAAAGTCGAGGACTTGTTTCTCAACACAAGTGGGGCGGAAAGTAAGAGCAGCTCATCTTTGAGTTGTTTTTTGGATGCATTTTTTATCGCCCCACCCCTCAGCTTAGTGGGCACATATATTTTACACCCCCTCAGACGCACGTAATAATTTTTGATCTTTTCCGCTTGTGCCCCGCCAGCTTAGTGGGTGCAAATTATTTGTACTCCCTAGACACATGTGCCATATTTTTACATGAGGAGTTTTTGGATCTTTTCCGTTTGACTAAAAGCATCGGGTCTTTCCCATTATAGCCCCCTACCAGTGATCACATTAGTTGAGAAGAACAAACAAAAACGACAAAAAATTTGTAAGAAATCTTAGGTATCTTCGGTGCAAACTCATTGCTAATTCTCTTTTAGCTCATTCGCAAAGATAAAAGAATGAGTATAAATCTCTTGGTTAATTTTGAATTCAAATATGTGACACACTTGTTGAACATTGATAAGAATTCTGTTGATTAATTCGCCTTCACTGAATTTTGACATACTTTCTTGTAGTTTGCAAGCAACTTTTTTGACGATTAGTTGTGTTTCAAAACGCGCAGTGCCGGTTGTTTCCATTATTTGATCCACTGGACTAAACTTTTTTAGACCCAGTGTTGAAAAAAACCTGGTGTTTCTATCAAAGAAACCGAATCTCACTTACGTTTAAATACGACGATACCGAATCTCTCTTAGATTAGAAAACGACAATACCGAATCTGTCTCACAATTAAAAACTAGGAACCCAAATCTTTTGTATGTTAAATACCAAACAAAAACAACGATAGAAGTAAAAATGGTTGACAACGGAGGGGAGGGGGGACGGACCATTTCTGCAACGTGATTTTTGACGAAAGTTTACAACGGGGTGGGACAAACACCTAAAAGGAAAAGTTTATGACCAATTACGGCTGATTAATGTACAACGGGTGGGGGGCAGAAGGACAATTTCTGCAACGTGACTCTTGATGCAAGTTTACAACGGAGTGGGACAAGGACCTAAAAGGAAATTTTTTTGACCGATTAGAGCTGACTAGAGATACAACGGGGAGGGGGGACTTCTGCAATGTGATTTTTGATGCTAGTTTACAACGGGGTGGGGGAATGACCTCATAGGAGAAATTTTTGACCGACTACCAAAATTATCCCACTGTTTTCTTTCGCCGAAATGGTATTTTTGAAAATTGTTTTGGTCCTTACATAAAGGGGGACGGAAAATTGATTTTTTTGAAAACTTTGCACTAAAATTTTGTTGTTGATTTTTTGTCCCGAATGGTTGTGAAATCTGTAACAAGTTTTTGTGAGATTTTTGGAAACAATTTTGTCAAATATCAAAATTTTCCCCCTATAGGGAAACAGTAAAATATAATTTTATTTGGAAAAATCCGGTCAAAAAATTTTTGTCAATTTTTTTTTATCTATAGTGGATTGAATGTGAAATGTAGTGAATTGTGTTGTGAGTTAAGAAAAGTTGTCAAAAATTTTTTTTATAGATAATCGACTTTTTGGTCCCAATGGGGGGGACATTAACTTATTAAAAACGTTGGAAAAAATTGGTCTAAAAATTTTTTGTCAATTTTTTTTGTCTCTAGCGGATGTGAAATGTTGTGAATCAAGTTTTACGAGTGAAAACCAGTCAGAAACAGCGTTTTCCATAACAAAAATTTTAGCCCCTCAAGGGACATTAACTTCTAATTTTTTTTTGAAAATTGGGGTTGAAAATTTGCTTGTCAATTCTTTGTCTCTAATGGAAGTGAAATATTGTGAAACAAATATTCTTAATACAATTTGTCGAAAATACCTATTTTAAAAATCAAAATTTTCCCTCCCCCTATAGTGTAATATTAACTTTGTTGTAAAATTTGATGAAAGATGGGAGTTTTTGAAAATTGAAACTCACAACTACACCCCAAACCATCCGCAAAAGACCAACCACCAGCCAAACACATCACCCCACGCACCCGGATCCTAGCATAGACACGCACAAGAACTGCAGTGCCAGAAGTCAAACCAAAGTAAAAACACCAACAAGCACTGCATACAATTGCCAGTTTTGATCTACGCTTCCCCATGAAAAATGAAGTTTGTTCAAATTTTATTGTTAGTTAGAGAAAAGCGAAAAAAAAGATTACCAGTCAAAAAATTCTGAATTATTTTGTGGAGCTTGTATTGTATTGCATTCCTTTATTTTGCTTACTCGCGGCTTCCGAAAACCCTATTTTAGTAATTTTCGATCGTGATGAAAGTCGTAATGTCTTCATAAAGCAGCCAATCCTCTTCTTTGGTGATTTCGAATACCCGATAAAGAAATTCACTTTGAGAGCGCTCGGATTGGTTTGGTTTTTACAAGCCGAATTTTGATATGATTTATTGACCAACCACTACTTCGTGTTGAAAAATTTTTTTAGAGCAAGCATCATTTGTTGGGTCATATCGGAAAAACAAGCGTCATTCAATCCGGGAGAAACCACCAGTTGCGTTTTAAACTTTATAAAAATTTTTATGTGGTCAACCAAAGTTTTTGAAGTTTCTTCATCAACTGGTTTTGTAAGCTCTATTGTTGCACTGATTCAATTTTTGTGGTTGAATTGGGTTTAAACTAAGAGAACTTACAGACATTGACAAGGTTTTTTTTAAAGGCGAGACAGTTTGATGGCCTTTTTCGCTAGATCGTAGCAATGAATTAGAGTTGGCGTCTCAGCTTCATCAGAATATCTGTTCAAGAGTAAGGAAAATTGTTTGTCCGGCGACAATGTTGAATCATTATTCAGTTGAATTGACTGATCAAGCGTCAAGATTTCGGATATCTGCTCCTCTTCTGCAAGCTGCCCGAGATCGTTTTCACAAATTTTGATACAATAATGGTTGTAATCTCCGAACAGCTTTCTGGTTCTCATGCAAAACTCTTTCTGATCCTCTCTCATTTTTGTTCTAATAGGCGTGATGAAATCGTAATGTTGCCGAGAATAAGGAAATTCAATAACTGCTGATTTTCCCGCCGGTTTTTTGACAGTTAAAAGTATCGTGTTTTTTTTGTATATTCGAAGATTGGTTCGATATAATTTATAGGGACAATATAGTTGTTATCACTTCGTCATAAAACCTGGTTCCTTCACCAATGCAATTTTCTTTTAATTGTGGCACGTACGAACCAGTGTTTGAGTTTCAGTTTGTTTTTTGACTTCTAAATAATCAGTGTCCATAATTTTCAAATAAGAAAAATTTCAGCAGTAAGTGGTTTGTTACAAGAATTCAAACCGTTTTTCAGAGAAAATAACTTGGCATTGGAAAGCAAATGGAGAAAAATATCAATTAACTCATTGAAATGAAGTTTGTCAAATCGTGAAGTTAAATTTTGGTTAACGAAATTTGTCTACCGCAATTTTGCATAATTTAAGATCACCATAGAAAGCCTTCCCATTGGCTGCAATTCCCCTTGATGCGTCAACTCTTCAATTGGTGGTCCACACTGGTTGGCCATGAACTTTATTCATGTGCTCAATGTAGGATGAGTCACCCACAGAAAATTATCACAATAAAGACATCGGTGTGGGAAACATAAAGTTTTTTTCCTATATGATATTCCAGTTCAATAACTCTGCTTCTTTGATAGCCTTTTTAATGGCATAAAAAGCAATTGTTTTTGGGGTACTGTTTTTGAACTGTTTGGTTGCGGCTTCTGAAACTAAGTTGAACAGAAAGATCCTTGTTGCAAATAGTACGCGTTTTTGTCTTCATTAATACTATTTAATTTATAATCAGTTTTGAGTGAAAAAAAATATCCGGCAGATCTACCGATCGTTTTTGGATTTTTTTATTGTTGAAAACACAGTTAAAATGTTTCATTTAGATCAATCTGATTGACTGGGATTTTAATAAACAACTATAGACCTCATTTTTGTCACAATTGGTTCATTTTTTTTTTCAAATTATAAATTAATGTAAAATTTGGAAAAAAAGAACTGATTTACTTTCGTGAAATGTTTAATCGTGAAATGTGAATGTTGATTTATCTTTCGTTTATTAAAAAAACACAGAGTGGAAACACTTCATCTCCTCGTGAAACGTTTCTTCAAGATTTTTCTGTTGGCTTTTTTGCTCGTTTCCTTGCACATGTACTTTCCTCTGGTCTAGATTATGACAAGTCCATTTTTGCAGAAAATTGATTTTTTTACGTTGATTTATCGATTGACTTTATAATCATTTATGTATGGTGTGGTGTTGCCGTGCTTTTTGGTGCTTTTAGTGGCGGGATGGTGTGTAGCGTATTGTATGCTTGTGTATTCTAGGGTTCGGGGTTTGTTTTTTTGTGTGGTTGGCGTCGGAAGGTGGTGCGTGTGCGTGTGTATATGTGTTTGTGTGTATGTTTGTGTGTGTGTGTGTGTGCGTGTTTGTGGTATGGTTGTGTGAGTGGGAGGTGAGTTTGTAGGCGGAGAGTGGGAGATATGTGTGTGTGGGAGGTGATATGCATAATGGGGTTTAATTTTGGCCCCAAAATTTAAAACTCGAAAAGTTTGTGTAAACCACTTCGCTTTCAAGATCGATTTGATAATAGTGAAATCACAAACGTTGGTTTCAACGGTAAATTAGCATGGAAACATATGAGCTAAAGTTAGAAATCAAATCATGCAAAAGTCAAATTAAGAGTCGTTGAAATATTGAAGCTTGAGCTTCAATACTCCTCGACAAGAGGAGGGCGCGCTTTAATATTAGGGCTAAAACTGAACACTCTGGCGATAAATTAAAAGTGATATAAAACACATTGAGTTTGTGATTTGTAATCTCTCTTGCAATTGTTGATCTTCTCTTTCCACTGTAATCTGTATTGTTTGTTAGGGAATCTTGTGAGCTGCTGGTTACTTGATTTTTAATAGATCGGTTTGATATAATTGGCTTCTGATGTTTTTCTGGGTTGCAATTCGCTATATCGTCGTGGATTGACATCTAAAAACTAATTGAAATATTTTTTGACAAAATGCACAATCCTCCCACACAACGAGAGGAAAGGGTTAATAATTTTATTGAATGTTGAATGACTGGTTGTCAGGAGATGAATAATTGAAACAATTGGGGATAATTCTAATAAAAAATTTGGAATTATGTTGGGTTTGTTGCTACGCTCGTTGTGTTTTGACTGCTCTCTCCAATTTTTTCTGCTTGTTAGGTCCAATGTGTACTCTCTTTGAAGTCTTTCAGAAGTGGTCCTAAAGCGTTTGAGTATAGTTGAAATCTTTCTTCATGAAAGTTTTCAATTTCGCTGTGAGGGGGCTAAGGCTAGATGTGGTCGATTAGGAATGAAGTGGTTGGGTGTCATGGCTTCTTCGTCGTTGCTATGAGAAGAATGAGTCGGGAGTTTAAGAAGCGTACCGTTTCTGCCACAATTGTTTGGAAAGTTTCAGCTTTCACTTGTTGACTTCCTAAGATTACCAGAAGAGTTCTTTTTGATGTTTGATGTTTGAATTATTCTTCCCCACGAAACCTCCGAAGTCTGGAGCAAGCGGTGGATTCATTTTCCAAACCATGTTTTGCTGCGGTAATTGTTGAGCAATATAGGAGTTGTCAATACTGATATTATCCAAATTCATGACCTTTTTCGATGCTGTCAATTTTTTTTCCGTTGTCGGAGATTATTATCGCTGGGTATCCTCTCCTTGATACGAAACGTCTAATTGCAAGTGAACAACTGTCAGTGTCTAGACTATGGCAAATTTCCAAGTGCACTGCACGGTTTACTAAACACGTTAAGATGCAGATGTCCTGTTTTTTCAAGCTTGCAAGTATTATCCTCAATATAGAAAGGTCCAAAATAATCTTATCCTACAATTATGAATGGCTACTGTTTTTCGGCGTCAGCAAAACAAAAGAGCGGAAGATCAGAGATCATTGGCGTAATATTCTGAGCTCTCCATCGGCGGCATATGAACATGTCCGGCTAAGTCTTCTTAGGATGTGTGACATGGTCTTTGATGTCCAGTATTGTGGGGTGCTTTTGATTCCAAGCTATTGGCGCATGTCTCAGCCTTCCTTTGGCTCGCAAAACTCCATTTTCATCCAAAACTGGATCGAACTGAAGAAATGCATCCCTTGGTTCCAGCTGTTGTCCGTTTTGCGTTCTATTAATTGTTTTTCTAGAAGTGTTTTGTTGCAAAACCTTTATCAGGTAATTTTGAGCTTCATTCTAACTGCTTATTGTATCTCTTTTTCGCAAAATGCTTGTTGCTTTGTACGCGGTTGTTGTCCTTCCGAGCAATCGTTTCCAAGTTGAAAATTTCGTTGGTTCTTTGACAGGGTTCATAAACTTAGGTAATACTAGATTTGTCGTTGTTAAAAACTTTGTTTGATCAAAATTCCTGTGTTCAGGGTCTTGAAAAAAAATCTTGGTCCTTGTAGCCACTTCTCTTCGAGCTCTGATGATTTCAAACCTCTGGTTCCATGGTCGGCAAGGTTGGACTTTCCGGGTATATGTTTCCATTCCTTTACTCTAGAATTATCCAAAATTTTGTTGTCACGGTTAGCTACGGAAACTTTTTGTCGTTTGTCTGAGTTCATCCGTCCTAATCTTGCAGTACTATTCGTCCAGAAGTGAACTGAGGAAAAATTCATTGTTATTTCTGCGGCTACAAATCTAGCCAATTCAGCTCCCATTGTGGCTGCCTCTAATTAAAGTTTTGGTGCTCTTGTTTGCTTTAATGGGGGCTACTCTGGATTTGCTAATGACATGGTTCACAATCACATTTCCTTCAGTAGTTGTAGATCTCATGTAAATAACGGCTGAGGTTGCTATATTTGATGAATTTGTAAACACATGAAGCTGTTGACTAGTCGTTGGTCCTGTTACAAGGCATCGTTTTGTTGTAATATCTGGCATGCTGTTGATTTCGTAAATCCATTTCTGCAGGTCAAAATGAAATTCGGCTGGTACTCTTTCGTCCCATTTCTTGCCTTGTTTAATGACTGCTTGAAATCCGTATTGCAAATGGCATTATCATCTTCAATGGGTCAAAAAGCGAAGCTGCTATTGATAAGAATCGTTCATTTTGAAGTCTAAATTGGGTTTCCTAGATATGAAGGTGTCTTTTTTGACATCCACATCTGTCCCAGAACTCGTTGTGTCAACGCTGTATCTCCGTCAGTGTTGTCAATTGAAGGAAAACTCGAATCGTTGCTGAAGAATTTAGTTAAGTTAAATCCTTTTTTTGTAATGTTTCTTTGATGCATATTGTCTGTTCGATAGCTTCGTCTGTTTTTTGGAACTCCGTGAGAAATCGTCCATGTAAAAATTATTCATTATTGATTGTCTGGCTTCAGGTGATAATTGGTGAATATCGATGGCACATTTCTGAGGTACATAGATAGAACAAGAAGGCGAGCAGGTTGCACCAAATATGAGTCGCATATATTTGTATATTGTTTCGGAGTTGTTTTTGTACCATAGGAACCTTAATGCCTCTTGATCTTCTTTCTGTACCGCTATCTGCATAAACATGGCTTCTATATCTCCAGTAACTGCTATTTCAAACTGTCGAAAGCGTAGTAGGAGTCCAACAAATTGCAGAGAAGATCTGGTCCAGTTAGAAGCGCTTTCTCAATTAATGACCTTTGTAAAAAGATCCTGCGTTTGTTACAAGACAATTGGGTTTCATCGGTTTGTGCTATACTGGATGATGAGGAAGATACCTCAATTGGTTGCATGTTGGGGTAGGTTCTTGATTCGTCTCCTCAACCTAACCTTTAACAATGTCGTTCTGTATTAGGCTGTTGTAAGTGTCGGCTAAAAATTTGTCTCCATTGAGTCAGTTTTCCAATGATCCCAGTTGGGCTTTTGCCAGAAACTAAATGTTAGTTAATTGTCTGTTATGTTTCCAGGGTATTCCAATGTCATACTTCTCTCCGTTATGTTTTACTTTATCCGCGAAAATCTGTAGTGCTTTCTTGTCTTCTTGGTTTATTGTGTTAAGTGATGTTTTTGTTGTGATCGTTCCTTCACAGGTTCTAAATAATTGTAGCATGTCTTGGTCCAATATCATCTCTTCTGACTTAACCCTGTTAAACAAGGTGATGTTATGATTGCACTGGCTCTTCTCAGTGATTTGTCTATACTTGTTTGGGACTGAGTTTGTGTGTGTGTGAGGTGAGATGCATAATGGTGTTTACTTTTGGCCCCAAAATTCAACATCCGAAAAATTTGTGTTGACCAACTCTAAGATTGATCTGATAATATTGAAATCACAAACTTTGGCTTCAGCGGTAAATTAGCATGGAAATATATGAGCTAAAGTTAGAAATCAAATCACGCAAACAGACGACTAAGAGTCGCTGAAATATCGAATCTTGAGCTTCAACACTCCGCGACAAGAGGAGGGCGCGCTTTAATATTAGGGCTAAAACTGATCACTCTGGCGATAAATTAAAAGTAATGTAAAATACATTGAGTTTGTGACTTGTAATCTCTTTTGCAATTGTTGATCTTCTCTTTCCATTGTAATCTGCATTGTTTGTTAGGGAATCTTGTGAGCTGCTGGTTACTTGATTTTTAATGGATCGGTTTGATATATTTGGCTCCTGATGTTGTTCTGGGTTGCAATTCGCTATCTCGCGGTGGCTTGACATCTAAAAGTTTATTTGAATTTTTTTGACAAAATGCACAATCCTTCCACACAACGAGAGAAAAGGATTAATAATTTTATTGAATGTTGAATGACTGGTTGTCAGGAGATGAATAAGTGAAACATTTGGGGACAATTCTAACAAAAACTTTGGAGTTATTTTGGGTTTGTTGCTACGCTCCTTGTGTTTTGACTGCTCGCTCCATTTTTTTCTGTTTATTATTTCTAATCTGTACTCTCTTTGAAGTCTTCCAGAAGTGGTCCTAAAGAGTTTGAGTATAGTTGAAATCTTTCTTCATGAAAGTTTTCAATTTCGCTGTGAGGGGGGCTAAGGCTAGATGTGGTCGCTTAAGAATTAAGTGGTTGGGTGTCTTGGCTTCTTCGTCGTTGTTATCAGAAAAATGAGGCGGGAGTTTAGGAGGCGCTCCGTTTCTGTCAGAATTTTTTGGAAAGTTTCAGCTTTCACTTGCTGACTTCCTAAGATTACCAGAAGAGTTCTCTATGATGTTTGATGTTTGAATTATTCTTCCCCACGAAACCTCCGAAATGGGGAGAAAGCGGTGGATTCATTTTCCAAACTATGTTTTGCTGCGGTAATTGTTGAGCAATATAGTTCTCAATACTGATATTATCCAAATTCATGACTTTTTTGGATGCTGTCAATTTTTTTGCTTTGTGGGAGATAATAATCTCTGGGTATCCTCTCCTTGATACGAAACGTCTAATTGCAATAAAACAACGGTCAGTGTCTAGACAATGAAAAACTTCAAAGTGCACTGCACGGGTTACTGAACACGTTAAAATGCAGAGTTCCTGTTTTTTCAAGCTTGCGAGTATTATCCTCAATATAGAAAGGTCCAAAATAATCTTATCCTACAATTATGAATGGGTACTGTTTTTCGGCGTCAGAAAACAAAAGAGCGGAAGATCAGACATCATTGGCGTAATATTCTGAGCTCTCCATCGGCGGCATATGAAACATGTCCGGCTAAGTCTTCTTAGGAACCTTTGAAGACCGATTATTAAAAATGTCTGTTGCAGGTGCGCTCTGACAAACTCCGTTCCCATGTATTGACAGCAGTTAGTGTGAACGCCCTGAACAATTAACTGAGTGACATGGTCTTTGATGTCCAGTATTGTGGGGTGCTTTTGATTCCAAGCTATTGGCGCTTGTCTCAGCCTTTCTTTGGCTCGCAAAACTCCATTTTCATCCAAAACTGGATCGAACTGAAGAAATGCATCCCTTGGTTGCAACTGTTGTCCGCTTTGGGTTGGACTTGACGGGAATATGTTTCCATTCCTCTACTCTAGAATTATGCAAAATTTTGTTGTCACGGTTAGCTACGAAAACTTTTTGTCGTTTGTCTGAGTTTATCCATCCTAATGTTGCAGTACTATCCATTGAGAAGTGAACTGAGGAAAAATTCATTGTCATTGCTGCGGCTACAAATCCAGCTAGTTCAGCTCCTATTGTGGCTAGTTCTAAATCAAGTTTTGGTGCACTTGTTTGCTTTATGGGGGCTACTCTGGATTTGCTAATGACATAGTTCACAATCACATTTCCTTCAGTAGTTGTAGATCTCATGCAAATAACGGCTGAGGTTGCTATAATTGATGGATTTGTAAAGACATGAAGCTGTTGACTAGTCGTTGGTCCTGTTTCAAGGCATCGTTTTGTTGTAATATCTGGCATGCTGTTGAATCGGTAAATCCATTTCTGCAGGTCAATATGAAATTCGACTGGTACTACTTCGCCCATTTCTTGCCTTCTTTAATGACTGCTTAAAATTTGTATTGCAAATGGCGTTTTCATCCCCAATGGGTAGAAAAGCAAAGTTGCTATTGATAAGAGTTGTCTTTGTTGTAATCGTTCAATTTTGAAGTCTAAAATGGATTTCCTAAATATGAAGGTGTCGTTTTTGACATCCCACATCTGTCCCAGAACTCGTTGTGTCAACGCTGTATCTCCGTCAGTGTTGTCGATAAAAGGAAAACTCGAATCTATGCTGAAGAAATTCGTTACGTTGAATCCTCCTTTTGTAATGTTCTTTTGATGCATGTTGTCTGTTCGACAGGTTCGTCTGTTGTTTTGAAAGTCTGCGAGAAATCGTCCAAGTAAAAGTTATTCATTATTGATTGACTGGCTCCAAGTGATAAGTGGTGATTAACAGTGGCACATTTCTGAGGTACATAGATAGCAAAAGAGGGCGAGAAGGTTGCACCAAATATGAGTCCCTTGTATTTGTATATTGCTTCGACGTTGTTTTTGTACCATAGAAACCGTAATGCCTCTTGATTTTCTTTCTGTTCCGCTATCTGCATAAACATGGCTTCTATATCTCCAGTAGCTGCTATTGCAAATTGTCGAACGCGTAGTAGGAGTCCAACAAATTGCAGAGAAGATCTGGTCCAGTTAGAAGCGCTTTCTCAATTAATGACCTTTGTAAAAAGATCCTGCGTTTGTTACAAGACGATTGGGTTTCTTCGGTTTGTGCTATACTGGATGATGAGGAAGATACCTCAATTGGTTGCATGTTGAGGTAGGTTCTCGGTTCGTCTCCTCAACGTAACCTTTAACAATGTCGTTCTGTATTAGGCTGTTGTAAGTGTCGGCTAAATGTTTGTCTTCATTGAGGCAGTTTTCCAATGATCGTAGTTAGGCTTTTGCTAGAAAGTATTTGTTAGGTAATTGTATGTTAAGTTTCCAGGGTAGTCCAATCTCTTACTTCTCTCCGTTATGTTTTACTGTATCCTCGAAAATTTGAATTGCTTTCTTGTCTTCTTGGTTTATTGTGGTAAGTTGTGTTTTTGTTGTGCTTGTTCCTTCACAGGTCGAAAAAAATTGTAGCATGTCTTGGTCCAATATCATATCTTCTGACTTAACCCTGTTGCACAAGGTTATGTTACGATTGCATTGGCTCTTCTCAGTGATTTGTCTATACTTGTTTGGGACTGGTCCTGTTATTGTCCATCGTAATTGTGTGAGCACTCCGTGCGGTGTTCCCGGTGGTCCGACTGTGTACTTGAGTAGAACTGTTTCTGTAAAAGCATCGGCTCCTATCAGAATACCCAATCTGTTGTCTCTGATTTGCGGCAAATTGATACCACTTAAATGACCAAAATCCATACAAACGCTGTTGAGCATCTGATTTGGCACCGTCGGCAATTGAAAATCTGTGGTAGAAGTCGCAAACACCGGTAAATTAATGATAGGTCTGTCGACGGCTCCAATCCCAAGAAAAATTTTTGTTGTTTCTATCGTGTGTTCTTGGTACAGTGATGCTACGGGGATTGTAACAGTTTTCCTATCGCGAATTCCTAAAGCGTCTGCAATTGTCTTGGTGATTTGCGTATTGTCAATTCCACTGTCAAGTAGAGCGTAAGTTTCGATGGAGACTGTCACCGAAAACACGTTCACCAGTATTGCTTGGAGCTGAACAAGTGAGTGGACCCAAATGCTCGGCTGGTTAATAATGCAAGTGTAGTTCTGGTTTCGGTTATTGCTGCCTGAGAAACTTTGCGACTTTTGGTCTCTTGAGGACTGATATTGCTGATTAAATATTTCTGAATTCGGCTGCTGTTGCTAAACATTGGATGTATTGGGCACTTGATGTGAATGCCCGTAATAGAAGTTCCAGTTATGTCTGTTGTAGCTGTTACTATTGTTGTGTTCACCATTTGGGTTGTTGTTGCTGGTGCTCTTGATTCTGCTGTTGTTGTGGTAGTTGTTGTTGTTGCTGTTGTTGTTGTTGTTGCTTTTGTGTAGGCTTCTGCTGCGTTGCCGGTTGTAACTATTGTTACCATGTTGTCTAGTTTGGTGATTGTGGTTGGGGTTAATGCTGCTCAATTTTTTTTCCACGAAGAACTGTTGTTTGTGAAATTGAACTGTTATCTCAATTCTGTCGTATTCAGATGTTGATTGAATTTGTCCTTGATTACTTGGATATGTTGCGTTGAAATTGTTACGGTGCATTGTTCAGTGATGAAAACCGTTACAATTATCTACCTGGCATCTGTATTTACTGTTGCATTGTCTTTTGGATGTTCAGAAAGACAATTAGGGCATTATTGCAGTTGTCGCAGTGTCTGCTGTCTGTCGTACACGTTTCACTAAAAAAATTTTTGACAATTTGTTTAATATCGGCTCTGTGAACAAAGCGGACATTTCTTTCTGGAGTTGATCTTTTGTTCTTGCGTCTTTCCACGTTGGTGTGTTCTCTCATAGAATGAGTATTTGTTAAAAGTGCGTGGCATATCTTCGCAAGCTTTGGCATGCTTGTCTATCCAATCTTTGAATCTAATCATATTTGGGTTAACAAGTTCTTTGCGGATGACATTTTCGTTCCACTTTACTATCATTGCAGGAGTTTTTCTTTGGCTACTCTGAGAACGGCGGATGATTGCATGTCCGGTGTAAACTCGTGAAGAAAAAAAGTCTGTACTAATTATCTGAGAAAAGCTGCAAAAGAAATGAAGCTGTCTGGGTTGTCTGTCGAAGGCTTGGGCCAGCGTTCCATTTTGTCAAGATATGCTGCAAAAACAGTTTGTGGTCTTCAAAATCATCTCTTGAGTTCGGTTATTGCATCGTGGTAAAATTCACCATTGTTTCAGTATCCAAAAACGCTTTCCTTTGCGCAATCTGTGAAAGCGTGTTGGAGATAGGTGATTTCTGTGCGTCCCAAAATGACACATTATCATGTATTGTTGATTTGAAATAACAATAACACTCGTGCCGTTTGAGGGGGTCTCCATTGTATGTAATCAGTGGTGTCTTTGACAAAATGATGTTTATGTGTGGTTTTCTCTGATTTTGTGTAAAATACAGATCGCAAAAATGTTCGTTGGTTGAATTGGTCGTGTGATTTTCAGGTAGTTGTGCAGCAGATAGGTAGAGAACTGTGGGTTGTCTGATATTGGAGCTGTCTTCGTATCTCACCATACTGTTCTCTCTGATTTCGTGTATTGCATGAGACTGGTTGCGGCGAGACGTTATTTGTATTTCCGTGTCAGATGTGTCTACTTATATTGTTGGAGGGCTGCAGTTTGTCTGTGTTAACATGTTATTCTCATTGTAACGAGGTTGATTCCGATTCTCGGGTGAGAAAATGTTTTTATCCCTTGTTTGTTTCTGTTTATTCGATGCAAGAGTTCGTGAATTTGTTAGGCAATTCTCTTTTTGTGTTGTCTGTTGGTGAGTTGTGCTACCCCCAATAATTTGTTGTTTGGATGCTTGGTTCTTTTGAGGTAACCTTTGCACGCAAAGCGTTTCGTTGTCTAGTCTCTTTATCGCTGTCACTGTCACTGTCGACGCAGCTGTCCTGTGAGGGAAAATTTGTAATGCCTTTGTGCTATCAGCGCTTTTGAATTTGTGAGTTGTTTGTCTGGAAGCTGATGGCTTTTAAATTTTGCTGGATGATTTACTATTGATGTTTTTTCCGGGTCTTGATTATTTTTGTTGGATTTCACAAACCGAAAAGGTTCAGTAAATTGATTATGCCAATTTGTTTCAAATTGCTCATTATGTTGATTTTTCTGGGTTCGTTCGGAAAATTGAGGAGGTTCGTTTCCTTCGTTTGAATCTTTAGTTTCACTATTGGAGGTCTGCTCAACATTTTTTCGAGAAGATCCCTGCTGTAAACTGTTCCGTTTCCAATCTGTTTGTTGATTACTAAGTCCCGTGCTGTTGTTTGCTGATTTTCTATAGTTTGTCCAATGTTACGCTTGCAAAACGTAATCGACACAACTGCATCTCTGCCGTTTTTTTGCTGACTGTCAGATGAAGAATGGTCGGTCTCATTTCGAAAATTCAATGATTGATATCTATCATTGCTGAGTCCGATTTAATTTGAGACAGGACAACTGGTATTGTTTCTATCGGTCAAGGTCGGGCATGAATTTTGTTGATGTGATATAATGATTGCATTGTGCAGAATTCTATCTGATGATGAATCTCGCGAGTTGTTAGAGGAATTATGTCTGTTGCGTAAATTGTATCTCCATGTGATTTTGGGCTGAATTTTCATTGTGCATTGTGTATCTGTTTGATATGATTTCTACGAAGGCGCATACATTGTTTTTGTAACAAGATTGTCTCCTGAAGAACGAACTGTGTTCATCCTTGATTTAGACAAACCGTTTTTAATTTTCTTCCATTTCAGCAATGTCGTTGTGCGTTCACCTGAGCGTTCGGCAAGTGTGGTGTTCTCGTTAGTTTTAAGGGTAAACTCGGAGATATTATGGAAAAGCTTGTCCAAGCTTGCCTTATGTTCCATCACGGTGTCATACGTGAGTTGAAGAACGTCAACAGCATTGGTCTGATACTGTTCCTCAAGAAAGTTAACTGCTGAGCCCCAATCAACCTCACGTCTCATGATTTGTTGGATCAACGTCCTTTCTTTGTTTTTCGTGCCATTGTTGTTTGGAATTGTTCAGGTTTTTCTTGCTTAGTGCTTAATTAGTTTGCGATTTTGAATAGTTTCAATTTCTTAGCAAATTTAAACAGCACTATCAAAGATAGCCCCTGTATTGTTGCGCGCAAGAGTTTTCAGTGTTACTTGAGGTTGGCAAAACTATGCTCTTTCTACTTCCATGGTTTGCTTTGTGTTTAGTTTTCTCCAATCTGTATGCAGCGTAATGCAGAGTTCTTTTAATTGTCAGCCTAAAGGCTGATCATGGATTAATTTTACTTTTTTCGAAAGAAAACTCAATTGCTATGGTGATATGTTAAAAGAGCAAAAAATATCTGAGACCCCAGTTTGCTTTTATGGTGTTGTGATATTAGTGAAAGTATGGTCTGAGTTTCTTTTGTCCTGAACTTGGTTGGGTCTGTTGGAATTTGCAGGTAGTCAGAGAAAATCAATTCCTTTAAGAAAAATTAAAGTCAAAAAAATTTTTTTACCGACTTTTGATACGTGGGGTTACTACTTGACGTTTAAATCTTCTCTGCAACGAATAACCTAATTCCGAAGCTTTGTCTGGTCTTTAATGTGCCCTCTGAAGTAGAAAATGTTTGACTGTAATTGTCCTGTTCTTTCAGGTTTTACATTTTGTAGAGATTGAAAATTCCGAAACTTCGATATCTATCTACGATAAGAAACAAGTTTTATTGTGTTGTTATTTTTTTATGTGTATGTACGTGACTGAACACTATCTACTTCAAATCAGAAAACGATGTACACGCATCTACAGCTATTAAACTGTTTTCTAAAAAAGCAATGGTTTTTGCAAGAAGTTATGATGCTTCTTTTAGGCTTATTTGCACAATAAAATTTTTTCAATGATAACAAAGACGCGTGGAGAATTTTTTTTTGTTTATAAATATGATATTAGGTATATAAATATATTAGTAAAAAGGTTTATATAGATATAGTTTACTTCGGATTAAGAGCTTTTTAGTTTTGTTACTTTGTTCTTTGTTAGAAAGATGGAACTTCAAAAAATTGTTGCTGGCAAACAATCCTTCTCTTGTCATATTCTGAGACTATTTTCCTTCACTTTTTGGAATTTGTATTTGGTTATGCTATTTCTGCATTTTTTCTGTTCTCCTTCCTTTTTGGGAATTTTGAATTTTTCCTCTCTCTATTATCGAATTCGTTGATGGGTTGTAGTTGCATATCTTAATTGTTCTAACATAAAAAAACATTGAGTTAAGTGAATACAGAAATTCGATATTGAATAGAATTCAAAGGTACTCCCGGTCTTTACGTCAATTTTTTTTCAATGTCTTTACAATTTTAGTTTCATCTCAGAAATTTTAGTTGCAGTTCGTTGTTTCGGGGACACCAATGTTGATCAACTTGCTTATAAGATCGATTTGACAATAGTGAGTTCGTAGAAATTGGTTTCAGCGGTAAATTAGCATGGAAACATATAAGCTAAAGTTATAAATCAAATCATGGAAAAGTCAAATTAAGAATCGTTGAAATATTGAAGCTTGAGCTTCAACAATTTGTTTCCGACCATTTTTTTCACTCACAAAACATGTTTCACAGCATTTCATACTCAACGGAGACAAAAAATCAACAAAAAACCTTTTAGATGCCATTTTTCAAAGAAAAACAAAATTTATCACCAAAATTTCTATGAGACCAAAATTTCATTTTTCAAAAAAGTGTTTCCTACTATTTTATTTTCACTCAGTAGACATGTTTCACATTTCCCACTCATTACAGACAAAGAATCAACAGAAATTTTTTAGACCCTGCCTTATGAGGTACCATAAATATTTTTCAAATATTATATTTCGGCGAAAAAAACAAGGGTGGCGCGCTTGGTCAAAAAATTTTCCTTTTATGTCATTGTCCCACCCCGTTGTAAACTTACATCAAAAATCACGTTGCAGAAATTGCCATTGCCGTCCCCCCTTGCATCTCTAGTCAGCTGTTTTAGCTGCTGACGATACCGAAGAAAAAATCATGGGCGATTTCGTCGTTTTTCGCAAGAAAAAAACGACGATACCGATAGTTTCTAATAATTCAAAACCGAAGATTTCTCAGCTAGGTTAAATAACTTACCCTAGCTGCCCCCTCTAGCCCCCATCAAGGTAAATATACCAATGGAGGCCCGGGTGGAGGTGTCAACGCTAAAAAACGCAAAATTATGTAAGACTGGCGTTGAATGCGTAGAATTTATGTAAGATCTACGCTCAACGCATTCAACGCTAATCTAACATAATTTTGCGTTGAAATTTTGGCGTAGATCTTACATATTTAGCGTTGAATTTTAGCGTAGATCTTATATATTTAGCGTTGAATTTAGCGTAGATCTTACATAAATTAAACGCATTCAACGCTAATCTTACATAATTTTGCGTTGAATTTTGGCGTAGATCTTACATATTTAGCGTTGAATTTTAGCGTAGATCGTCATATTAAGCGTTGAATTTAGCGTAGATCTTACATAAATTCAACGCATTCAACGCCAATCTTACATAATTATGCGTTGAATTTTGGCGTAGATCTTACATATTTAGTGTTGAATTTTAGCGTTGATCTTACATAAAATCAACGCATTCAACGCTAATCTTACATAACTTTGCGTTGAATTTTGGCGTAGATCTTACATAAGTAGCGTTGAAAGTTAGCGTTGATCTTACATAAATTCAACGCATTCAACGCTAATCTTACATAATTTTCTGTTGAATTTTGGCGTAGATCTTACATATTTAGAGTTGAATTTTAGCGTAGACCTTACATATTTAGCGTTGATCTGACATAAATTCAACGCATTCAGCGCTTATCTTACATAATTTTGCGTTGAATTTTGGCGTAAATCCTACATATTTAGCGTTGAATTTTAGCGTAGATCTTACATATTTAGCGTCGAATTTACCATTGATCTTACATAAATTCAACGCATTCAGCGCTAATCTTACAAAATTTTGCGTTGAATTTTGGCGTAGATCTTACATATTTAGCGTTGAATTTAAGCGTAGACCTTACATATTTAGCGTTGATCTGACATAAATTCAACGCATTCAGCGCTTATCTTATATAATTTTGCGTTGAATTTTGGCGTAGATCTTACATATTTAGCGTTGAGTTTTAGCGTAGAATTTACATATTTAGCCTTGAATTTACCATTGATCTTACATAAATTCAACGCATTCAGCGCTAATCTTACAAAATTTTGCGTTGAATTTTGACGTAGATCTTATATAATTAGCGTTGAATTTTAGGGTTGATCTTACACAAATTCAACGCATTCAACGCTTTTCTTACATAATTTTGCGTTGAATTTTGGCGTAGATCTTACATATTTAGCGTTTTTCTCACAAGTGTAACAAGTTTTCTCACAAAATAACCTTTGAGTGCTCTCTTGCGGTGCAAAAAACCATTTCAGACCATTTTAGGAATTCTATTTTTTTTTCAAAACTTTTAAAAAAATTAAATTTTTCCCAGTACGCCTCACATGGTAAATGCGTTGAATATGCTAAGTTAAATACTACGCAAAATCAACGCAAAATATTTAAGATCTACGCTAAATTCAACGCAAAATATGTAAGATCTACGCTTTAAAAGAATTGCGGCTCTTAGTGAAACCAAGGTACTGTGGCACAATGATAGAAGAGGCGACAAGCAAACAGGAGGTCAGCAGTTCGAGTCCCATACGCAACTGGAGGTTAATAGTTTAAGTGGACGCTTTGATTTTTTGTAAGATCAACGCTAAATTCAACGCAAAAATATGTAAGATCTACGCTAAATTCAACGCTAATTATATAAGATCTACGCTAAATTCAACGCTAAATATGTAAGATCTACGCTAAATTCAACGCAAAATATGTAAGATCAGCGGCAACTAGCGTTGACAAGTTGGAAAATTCACCGCCATTTCTTACATAATTTTGCGTTGAATGCGTTGAATTTTTGCCTTTAAATTCAACGCATTCAACGCAAAATTATGTAAGAAAATTGCGGTGAATTTTCCGACTTGTCAACGCTAGTTGCTGCTAATCTTACATGGTTTTGGCTAAATTCCTCAGTCCGGGGCGGCTATAATGGGAAAGAACAAAAGCATCAATTGAAAGGGAGAAAGAGCAAAGTCCATATTAGTGGAAAAATATTAGCGTCAATCACATGTCAATTGTCAAATTGACTATGTCTACATCAATATGGCCATCAGTTAATACCTGGAAAATGTATCGACGCGAATATGAACAATATACACCAAGGTCAAAAAATATCGGTAATAATTAAATGCAAGACCTTCCTTACGCATTGTCAAAATTTTGGGTCTTTCACAATATAGCCCCCAAGAAGTTATAACTCCACATTGAAGCATGCTATAACAATTATATTGGAGGTTGGGAGGCTGGGGCCTGTAGCAGGAAAGACCCAATTACTTTTTGCTCATTATAGAAATTTATAATGTTGATTTACCCAGGTCAATGGTTATCTTGCCAGATCTTGCAAGATTCTTGAAAGGTTGCGCAAGAAGATCTTGGAAGATAACCATTCTTCAAATATGCAAAAAATTGGAACCTGGTCCAGCAGGACCACCATGAGACGGGAATAGCCGCGAATAGCATGAGATGAGAATAGCCGGTTTTTTAATAGCCGCCAAGCGCTGGCGGCTATTATTGGGGACATCGTGTTTATTTTACAATTCAAAGAATTTGAATTGTGTTGGTGCGCTGTCTTTTTTCAAGATCTGTTCATGCTTTTTTCAGCTTTTTCGCGTCAGTGGTGATTTGGTCACACTGAAATAGTGAAGGGAGCAAAAAATCGAGTAGGATTCAGGTGTTACTTTTTCCAAAATACTTTTAAAGCTGAGTGAGACAATGGTGTTTGAACAATTTGGCGGTTTTTGAGATGCATTTTTTTTCAGGTGCGTCAATTTGACTTCTGTTTTCAGAGTTCCCTCTCCTTCAGTGCTCTTAAGATGGTACATATGTGTTCTAATTGTGAATATTTGTCTTTGCTTGAACTCATTAAGGGGTAGCTAAAACATTTTATGACTTTGTCACTATTTGTTGTCACAAAATGTTAGTGAATTTTAGATTTGCCGCCTTTTTAAAATTATCTGTTTTGCTATCACTTAGTATCATCACGGACAGGTCTGACTTGTTGAAGCATAAGAAATCTAATTAACGGCTTGAGATAATAGCTAGTGATTTTCATTACTTTGACACTACTTTTTCTCAAAAATTTTGAGTTAACTTTTGAGTTCTGCAGGTATTTATTGTTCCTCTTGATTTCTTATCATTTAATCTCACTGGGGACAGGTCTCTGAGGCTGCTAGTATGGGTTAACTTTATTGATTTAATCATTTTTGTTCAAAACTAGTGCTTTCTATGACTTTGGCACTAATTGTTTTCTATAATGATCATCGAATTTTTTCAGTTTTGCGAAAATTTTTTTCAACATAGTGTCAATTAAAGCCAGTCACTTCAGTTCATAGCTATCTTTTGTGACTTATACGCTTGTTCGTTTTTTTAAAATCTTAGTGAGTTTTTGTATTCAATACTAACAGCTCCGATTTATTTTGTAAAACAAGAGACACTTCAGATTTTCATGTCTCGTACAAAATTCTCTTTGGATCAGGTGACAGAAAGAATTACGGGAAAATGTTTGTTAAGTAAACAATGATCAAGTGTAAAAATAAAGAAGTCAGAATTTTCTGAAGTGAAAAGAGAAAAAAACAAACCAGAAAAAAGATTTTACAAAAAAGTCATTAATTATAAAAGTATAATAGTACAGTTAGAGCACTGGCATTAGTTTGATATAAAAACTTACCATGGACAGCATAAAGATTAGTAACATAACTGACTATCAATGAAAACAGAGCATTACAAAATTCAAAAGTAATTATTAACTATAATTGCGTGTAAAAAACGTGTAAGCATTTGAAAAAAGTATTCAGGATTGCTTTGTTTTTGCTAATGCAAGAAAAGGCCAAGTAAATTGCAATACTGGTTTTCCCATTATAACCACGATTTTGGTATGCTTTGGTTGAAACTTTGAGTACGTTCCTTAGTTCGATGCTCACTACAATTATGTCTTGGGGGGTGAACAAAAATTTTAAACACTGAAAGTCGCAGAAATGATTTTTTTGTTGTTTGATAAAAACGCGTCCTGTTACTACCGGGAAATCATATATGAGCGCTGCACGATATCCAGGATATCATAAAGAATGAAACACTTTATGGACATTGTGTGAAAGAAAATTTCCGGTTCAAAGTAGGATTGCAAGTATGATTTTCTTGTTACAAAAATTTTGATAACAAAATATAATCATGGGGGATTCACGTAAGAAAGGATAAGCAACAACGTCTTCGTAAGATGATTTTACAAATGAACAACTTGGGAAACGGCACTTGATAGATGTTTCCAGGACCTACAAGATCTTGATGATTGTGACAAAACATGAGGTGCCTTTGCAAGATCTTACCCAGCCAAGATCGGATGGTTTTCTTGCACGATTTGTGCAAGAAATCAAATAGCTCCAAAAATACTATCCGAGACCAACCACATTTGTCTAATGAATTGCTGAGTTGAGTTTTGCGGAAAGGGAGGAACAATTGGAAAAAGAAACTACAGATGTTTCGACATGTCAAAACAAAATGATTTATTGGTTAAAAAGTTCAAGCTAAGTTTTTATGATAGATCTTGGAATGTCTTGATAGGACCTTTGCAATATATATAATTTCCAAAATCGGAAGGTTGTTGGTTCTACCCGCCTGATTATCTATTGGAACATCACCCAGCTCATGACGAAAAGATCCCTTGTAAGAGAATGACGTCAAATTTTGAAATGTTTCAGTTGGTACATTTTATGACAATGACGGACCATGTATGGATCGTTCCATATATCCCGAGTTGAAATCACACCCCATTACCCCCAAAACTGATGTAAGAGTTGCGGGTAATTGTCTATGGGGGCATAACGGTGAAAGCTTTTTTCGCTGGATCCAAAACTCCGAAAAAAATGCAAATCTTAGTATGGCTCCGTATAAAGCCGAATCAAGCTTTCCAATTTTTAATGCGCTTTTTTAATGACAAAACATGAGGGGTAATGAGGGAATATTTAGATTGTACTACCCCCCCCCCCCCCCCAAAGTTACGCCCAAAATGATGTAAGACTAAGGAGCTGCCCGGATCGAAGTTTTGCCGAACAAAAATGTAAGAATTGCTGTGAATAGCCATGAAAAAAAAACTACCGCAAAGCACCCACATTTTTAGCTATGAATGCGGTGAAAGCGGTGAATTTTTGTAAGATTTGCGGTGAATTTAGCATTGAATTTTGGTAAGATTTGCGATTCTTAGCGGTGAATTTTTTTACCCGCTACTAAGAATGGTAAATCTTACAAAAATTCAACGCTTTCTTAGTCTTCATAGCAAAGATGCGGGCGTTTTGCGGCGAAAAAAATTTTTTCACCGCTAATCACCGCAATTCTTACACTATTTTTTGGACAAATTTCCGCTTACTGAATATCACATACATTACCTTCAGCAGCTAAATCAAAGATTTTTGTTTAATTTGCTCTCACTAACGCGGCTTCCGTTCTTCAGCATTTTTTTAACAGGAATTTTTACTCTATTTCCTACCTGAACGAGGACTCAGGCTGGTTTTGTCCACGTCAATCCAGGCTTCAGAGATCCTCTTTTTCAGAACTGACAATATTTTACAAGGTGTACCTCAGACTAATAGCTTGAAATGATTTGAACAACTTCCGAAAGATAAAAATACCTATTTTTGCAAGAAGGACAAAATGTCTAAAATTACGTATGAACACTTTACTTTTTTTCCTAGGCAAGCTATAACAACAATTCTTGGCGCATTAGACTCCCCATACATAGGAGATCCCTGACTATCAGTTCGAATTGCTTTGAACAATTTTTTGACCCGATAAAAAAAACCTATTTTCAGTATTAGATAGTCAGAAAATTAGCAAACTTCCGTATGAAAACACAACCTTTTCCTAGGCAAGGTTTTATGAGATGGGGTCATAGAACGGCCATCCGGGGTCAAATTTTTCCGCCAGTCATTAAAAATTTAAGAGTAGGGCTGCAATGGGAGGATTTTTTAATGAAAAGGCATGCATTTTCATTAAAGAATCTTCCCATTGCAGCCCCACCCGTAAATTTTTAATGGCGGGCGGAAAATTTTGACGTGGGATGGGCGCTCTATGACTAGCGTTGTACCATATATATGTTCCTTTCAATGGTAAATAAATTTGGTCAACCCCTCTGATTTTGCAAAGAAAACAGCTATAATGCAAACTTTATTTATGCAGTAATCAACAGCTACACCGAAGATGTCATGCGATCTGAGGTGTTGGGAGCCAGAACAATCGGGGGCGAAGCAGCTTTAATCACTGGAAACGTATTTTTCTGTTCGGATTCCAACAACTGCAACTTTCTTCCGACGCCAGATAAGTGCACGATAAGGCACGGGATTGTTTCGGATAACAACAACCTAGCAGGCGACGTGCCGGGGAATATTTGTGAAGAACTTGAAGCTGATTACGCCCCGGGTATGGAGTGTGAGGGTGGTCTGATTGGCGACTCGGAAGCAATTTCTGTCAACCTGACCTTCTTCCCCTTGTCAATCCTGAACGAAACGACCATGCGCGGCATGTATAATGAAGCCAAATGTAATGAAATTCAGAATTTTCTTATTTGGATCTTTTAGATTCCATCGCCTACACACACACACCACACCGCCTTCCCGCGTCAACATTACCCCCTGATTACCCCCCCCCCCCCCCCCCCTAACTGATTTAAGAGTAGGTGTTAAATGCCTATGGCGATTTAATTGCGATTTAATAATAATAAATTTGTTCTCAAACTAATTCCAATTGACAGAATAAACAACACATTTTTAGCGTTGAATGCGGTGAAGAAAAAGAATTCAACGCTAAGAATCGCAAATCTTACAAAAATTCACCGCTAAAAATTATACATTTTTTGCGGTGAATTTTCGAAAAATTCGCGGATTTTAGCGGTGAAATTTTTATTTTCACCGCTCCCCTTGGTAGCGGTGAAGTATTGTTTTTCAGCGCTTAAGCGGTAAAAACAATCGTCCCTAAAAACTATAAATCTTACAAAAATTCACAGCTAAAAACCGCAAATCTTACAAAAATTCAACGCATTTGTTTTCAACAACGATTTTTGATTCTGATTTAAATTCACGTGGAATATTACGTAATTACGTAACAGATGGCGCTGTGGTATAAGAAGTTGTTGACATGCAGGATGTGAGAGGTTCGAACCCCGGTAACTAATTTTCTTTTTGTTAAGAAATCCAGTGAATGCGGTGAAAAAAATTCACCGCTAAAAACGCAAATCTTACAAAAATTCACCGCTAAAAACCGCAAATCTTGCGAAAGTTCACCGTTTTCACTGCATGCATTGCAAAAAGATGCGGCGCTTCGCGGTGAAAATGTTTTTTCCCGCTATTCACCGCAACTCAAACATTATGTTTTCGGAAAACCTCGACAGGGGGATAAACTATGTAAGACTGGGGCGGGGCAAGGGGAGTAAGTTATAGATTTTACCAACCTAAATTTACCCCCGAGAAGATGTGAGATTAGGGGTTTTTTTAGGGGGTAAAAAGATGTAAGATTAGGGTTGGTAATGGGAGGCAAGGGGGGTAATGGGGAAGAGTTTTTAGATCCCCCCAAAAAAATTTCAATCAAAAATTGTCCCCCAAAAAGATGTAAGGTTATGGGGGTAAAATTAGGGGGAAGACGATACAACCTTAGGAGGGCAATGGGGAATAAGAGAGTGTTAGATTTTACACCCCAAAACTCATACCGCAATAAGATGTAAGTTTAGGGTGTAATTATTGGGGGGGGGGGGGGTGGGGTAAAACTATGTAAGGTTACGGGCAGTGGGTGCAATGGGGGAATTTTTCCATTTTAACCCCAAAAAAATTGACGCACAAAAAGATGTGAGGTTAGGGGTTTCGTTAAGGGGTTTAAAATGTAAGACTTGTGGGGCAATAGGTAGTAAGGGGGAACTGTAAGATTTAACCCCCAACGCAAACAAAACTCGAAAAGATGTAAAATTAGGGGGCAGAATGATATAAGGTAACTGAGTAATGGGGATTAAGGGTTATTAGATTTCAGGTTGTTAGATTTACCCCCTGAAAACACACACCCTAGCAAGAGGTAGGTGTATTTAAAGTGGGGGGAGGAGGAAGTAATTGGGTTTAATGGGGGGATTTTACTCCCACAAACTACTTCCAAAAAATTGTAAGGTTTGGGGGTAAATTTAGGGGTTGAAATCATGTAAGGTTAGGGGTAACGGGGAGTAGGGGGGATTGTGAGAGTAAACACACCTCAAAAAATACCATTCAAAAAGTGCAAAAATAGTTGTTAATATTAGGGGGTAAGAATGGAAGGTCTGGGGAACAGGGGTGAGTTTTTGTACTTTAATCCCCAATTGTAACCCACAAGAAGATTAGGGGTATTTTTAGGGGGCAAAGCCATGTAAGATTTGTGGTTCTGGGGTGTAATGGGAGAAATTAAAGAAAGTTCTACCAAAGAAGTCCACAAGAAGATGTATTATAAGGGATCAAAATAGGGGTTTGGCAAAAAAATAATGTAAGATTAGGGTGTAATGGGCAGTAAGAGGAAAACGTTAGATTTATCCCCCCCCCAAAAAAGATTACCCCCCAAAAAGATATAAAATGAGAGTTTAATTTTTGGGGGTAAAACGGTTAATGATAGGGGGTAATGTGGATTAGGTGGGAGTTGGTCAAAATTACCCCACAAGTTTACCCCCAAAAGGATTTAAGAATATGGGGTTACTTTTGGCAGGCAGAAAACCTAAGATAGTGGGTAATGGGGATTAAGCAGGGGAGTTTTAGATTTTGAAAAAGGGGGGGTAGGGAGGATATATCAGGCGGTTATGTAGAGTAATGGGGGATATTTAGACTGAGCCCCCGAACTTTGCCCCAAAAAAGATATAGATTTAGGTAGGGGGGGGGGGGGTGTTAGAGAGGTAAAATGATGTAAGATTGACGGGAAAAATGTTCAATTCATATACATGAGGAGCATCGTTGCTCAAAGGGCTAGGGCAAACTGGCTTGAGGGACGGAGGTTTTGGTTTCAAGGCTGTCACTCTACGAAAATGGAAGTAAAACGATGTAAGAGTGCTGCTGCGAAGGGAGATGAAATGACGAAAGAGTAGGGGTTACTGGGGTTAAAACAAGGCAACAGTGTTTGCGTAATGGAGGCAAAGCGAGGCAAGACTGAGGGAGTAACCCCTCACTCTTGCCTCGTTTTACCCCCTATCACCTCCCAAAGCTTGCGTCGTTTTACCCCCGTTACACCCTACACTTGCCTCATTTTTCTTCCATTTCCTTCACTCTTGCGTTGTTTTGTCGCCATTAACCCCTACTATTGTATCGTTTAACCCCTATTACCTCTACTCTTGCATCATTTTACCCCCCCCCCCCCCGATCCACCCCCCCCCCCAAATTACCCCAATTGCATACCACTCTTGCATCAAATTACCCCCATTCCCCTAAATTTTATAAGAATTTTGAAGCGAATTGGCTAAGAATTCCACTGATTAAGCCCCACCAATCTTGCATTTTGTTTGAGTAAATTTTCGAAATGGGTTAATAGTAACTGACAATATATAATTGATAACGTACCTCTATATTGCTTATTGCTAGGGGATAGTGACAGTTTTTAATTGGGTAGAAATATCTTTCGCAGAAAAAAAACAAGCGTTATTTGTTCATCTAATAGGAGATCAAAATGTTATTTTCAGGTACTATCGGAAATTGTTACCCAATCGTTTTAGGCATCCGAGGGTTGTTTCCAAACGCTTCGGATTTTTTAACTGTCAATTCGTAGCTCTGAATGAGAATTGAGAAAATTGTCTTCAGAACGCATTCACAAAAGTTTTGAGTCGATAGAATCATCGAATTATTTAGCGAAAACATAGTTTAAGTCGGATCATGTTTATGCTCTTTTTACAGAGTTAAGATTTCGAGTTGAAGATTGGAGCTGAAAATCTGCTGAAAGTGTGAGTCGCTGTCAAGAGAAGCAGAATGCTTTTGTCGTCAGGTAGTGAGCCAAATCTGCTCATCTGTGGAGTCAGTATGATCGCCAGCGACACGTATTCAGGCCAGTAACGTAATTTCTTACACCGTTATTTGTTTCCAGGCGTCTTTCATTTTTTTGCGTTGAGGTTTTAATCCCAGCGGGGAAGAGGTGCCTTTTGTGAGCCAGTGTCGGTGATACAAAGGGATTTTGTTTCCGTTTTTTGTTAGTAGAAATTGTTTTGATCCGATATACCAGCCTATCTTCTGATCAGCAGCCTAATTAGTTACTGTGAGCAACTGAATCTAAAATTAGCTTTGAACTATTATTTGCAACCAGGAACGGAAGACTAAAAATGAGTTTTTTTAGTTTGCTTGAGGCAATTATGAGGCAGAAAGTTTCACTGGGGTGAGAGCTGCGTCTTAGCGTGTAGAGCAGTGCCCCTTGTCTTTGCTTGAAATTTGGCTCTGAAGAGCGAACATTTAGATCCCGGAAAATCTTTAGAAGTTCCAAGTCTATAGTGTTTTAAGGGAATTCGGTTTTGGGTCCACATTGCAGTGAGGTTGCATTGCGAGGCCATTGTGGCAAATTTCCTTTTTTCCGTCGACGGAGTGTGGCTTGCAAACTTGTTCGCAATTCATTCAAGATGCATTAAAATGAGGGTATACACATAGACTTGGAACTTCTGGAGATTTTCCGGGATCCACATGATCGCGCTTCACAGTCAAATTTCAAGCAAAGATAAGGGGCACCGCTCTACACACTAAGACGCAGCTCTCACCCCAGTGAAACTTTCTGCCTCATAATTGCCTCAAGCAAACTAAAAAAACTCATTTTTAGTCTTCCGTTCCTGTTTGCAAATAATAGTTCAAAGCTAATTTTAGATTCAGTTGCTCACAGTAACTAATTAGGCTGCTGATCAGAAGATAGGCTGGTATATCGGATCAAAACAATTTCTACTAACAAAAAACGGAAACAAAATCCCTTTGTATCACCGACACTGGCTCACAAAAGTCACCTCTTCCCCGCTGGGATTCAAACCTCAACGCAAAAAAATTTGAAAGACGCCTGGAAACAAATAACGGTGTAGGAAATTACGTTACTGGCCTGAATACAGTGTCGCTGGCGATCATACTGACTCCACAGATGAGCAGATGTGGATCACTACCTGACGACAAAAGTCTTCTGCTTCTCTTGACAGGGACTGACACTTTCAGCAGTTTTTCAGCTCCAATCTTCAACTCGAACAAAACTTTAAACCAGGAGGGATGCAGCAGATGAAAATCGATTGTGTGTATTTTCCTCCAATCACAAAACATGATGACTTTTTATCTTTTAAAAAGATAATGCTACATATTTTTAATCACTCTTCCAATATTTGAAAAACTGTGTATATCTTTGACTCCCCCGTAGTTTACCTATTTTGAGATTATTCTTGCAGTTTTCTTTCAGTTGGTTTGTGTTTTAGATTTAGGTATGTCTACTTCACGATGAGAAATAAGTAGCTCCATTTCTTGAAACCTTACGTCTGTAAAAAGAGCATTTAGTTCGTAGTTTGAAACTCAAAGCATTGCAATTGTCGTACGCAAATGAGATTGCGTACTTAATCTTGAGTCGCGAGTGACGATTATGTTGTATATCCTAACTTGCGCGGCGAGTGCGCTTTACACAATTTCTAAATGAATTCGCTCAGCGAATCGCTTGGTAATTTTTTGTCTACTTTACTTGATTAGTAAGACAGTTAATGAAAAATAAGTTAAATTAGGCAACTGTTCGCGAAGTGCAAAACTAAAAGAGTGAGTATTAAGGCAACTGGTATTACAGAAGTCACAACAAGTATGAACAATATTTTCCCGCTACGGGAGATGGGAATAACAGACTAGCATGTGAAATAACATTGACTTATACACATGCCCTTCAGGAACAAGTACACTAAAATAAATTAAGTACATCGTATAATAAATTTACTGCACTAAATTAATTTATGATGTATGACATTTCTGCCGCTTCAATGAAAATTGAAGTTGCGTAAAATAAAATTTTAATAACAATATGAATAATATTAATACTTATTCACCGGTTAAATAGTATCAACAATATATGTACTGGTTATCATAGCTAGTCATAAATAATAATGTATCAAGTTTTAATTATTCAAAGTTTTCACAAAGTCTTCTTCATTCAAAGTTATTCAAAGTCTTCTTCATCAATTATGAGCTCATTTGATGTACTGTGATCCGCTGGTAGTATACGAGGATCTGTTGGTGATACCTGTCCTATGATAGGTGATGGGAAGTAATTTTCTTTGGGTTCAACCCGCGATGCTGTGTCTACAATTGTTTGTACAACTGAAGGTTGTATCGATTCAATATCTCCTACGCGTCGTTTCCTGCGGGGTGGAGCAAAATTCGGGGGGCAGGAATTAGTAGATTCACCAGACGAGTCTTCTTTATCGCATCCAAAGTATTTAGGACTTTTTCTAGTCCGTTTTGTTGCTCTGATCGGTATTTGTTGTAATGGTATTGCTGGAGCCGATGTAGATGGCAAGATTAATTCTGCTTGGTTATTTGTAGGAGGGGGTGCGAACAATACTTCTCCAGTTATGATTTGCTGTTCGGGAGCAGCCTCGGGAATTTCGGGTAATACTTGGGGGCGAAATTTTCCGGAATTTTGGGCATACGTACCCGCATTGCACGAGCAATGTTTGATTTATTTGATGAGACACCGCTTCCAGTTTCTCCCTTGCGATGCTTCATCTTCCGATCTCCCTTTTGTATGCGCGTGGACTCTTTTATGTGGCTAAGTATCTTAGCCTCAGTTGTCTTCTCATGCGTGCGGGGTCCTCGACGGTTAATATATTCTGTTAATTTCGTTTTCCGTTCTTCCCGAGGACCAAATTTGGCAATGTCACTATTGCGCACTGTTACTTCCACTTTCCCCGGTTCGCGAATGACAGAAGTATATTGATCGGTCTTTTGTACCACAGATCCTTGAGCCAACACCTCATACAGTCTTTTCTTGGATCAGATTTACAGATTTTTCTTGGATCTTTTATGGACATGTTTCTTCCGAGCAATGTTCAACTGTACGGCGTGTTCTTTTACAGGTAGTGGACAATGCGCTTTTGTGGTGCGAAGGAAACGGGATTAGTTGTCTGTCGCTAGACGTTCACGTGTGGTAGCGTCCTTTGTTGCCTTGGACATGTTGCGCTCGATTTCATTGTCGCTACGGCTGTTACCCCAGTGGTCCTCCGGCAACAATTCATTAGGAGTTAGTGTTTCTTCATCTAAATAATGATTCAAAATTTTTTCATAACTTAGATCAGATGACTTTGGTTGAGTACTTAGGTTACAAAGCGGTGTATTGGCTTTGCGCCCAAATTGAGATTCGTATGGCGAAAGCTTAGTTGTTTTATGTTTACATATGCGAAGCTGGTATATAATTGATTTTAATGCTGCTTTAATAGTGAACGAATTTAATTCTTTATTTGCTTCTTCTATACATGCTAAGCGTTGTTTAATAGTACCAATAAGTCTTTCAACTAGTCCTTTTGCACGATGGTCATTCGCCGGAGCTGGTATTAATGTGATATTATTTTTCATACAAAAATTTTTCACTTGGTTATCTATAAGACAACGAGCTTGCTCTATTCTTAAGGAACGAGGAAATTCATGAATTTGTATATAATTATCTAAAAATTTTATTACATTCGATGCATTTGCATTATCAACTAATTCTGCAGAAGGATATTTTGAAAATATATCAATGTATGTTTAAATGTAAATTTCATGTTCTTTTTCGTTATTAATAGGTCCTGCAAAATCTATTTGTATTTCTTGGTTCGGAACTATACTTGGTGTATGAGCTTTAAATTGTTTTGCGGGAATGACAGATTTTAAATTTTTACCGATAGTAGTGCAAGATTTGCACTCTATTGCTTTGACGAGTAAATCACGATTCATGTATGGCCACCAGCAGTGCTGAGCCATACATACCATCCCCCAGCTACCTGAGTGACTCGCATGCAAATCTTCAATGAGTGCATCTTTGAGCGCGTTCAGTTTGGCTACCTTCTCGTCCATACAAACACATCCGCTATTCACATGAAGGTCCCGCCAATAGCTATGGAGATACGGGTTGAGGGCCTTTAATCGTTCTTCATCTCCCCTGATTATGCAATCCCGAACCTCCTTCAGAACTGCATCCTTGCTTGTTAGGGATGCGATTAGCCCTTTGTTGAACACCTTGCCCACCACTTTCTCAAAGGACACCACTTGAGGGCTATCCGTGAGTGGGGTGCTTAGATTAGAGTGAGATGATGATCTGCGTGGCGTGCTTGTTGTTGCATTATCCGTAAATGATACGGATGATGCAACAACATGAGGCGAAGCTCTTGTTGTTCGGGATGAGATGGATTTTCCCTTTAGAGATGAAGCTTGTTGACTCATTGTTGATGAGAGTTGAGTTTTTTCAATTAAAATGATTGACAAAGAGGAAGACAACTGAATTTCAGGTTGAGTTTGGGCAAAAAGCACTTGTTTGTTGTTTGTTAATTGGGCACGTGAGTTATTTAAAGTATTTGAGTTTGGATTACTAAATAAGGTAGGAATTTGAGACTGATTTTTGATTGAAAAGTGAGAATGACTTATTGAAGCAAATTTAGGAGTATTTTGGTAAGCGAGTGACGCTTTTCCTGTTTCTACAAGCATTTGAGACTCAATTTGCAGAGGTTTAATTGTAATTGGTAGACTATATGACGCAAATTTAGAATGAATTTGGTATTTAGTAACTTGCTTTGCAAAAGAGGCATCTGAAGAATGCAATCTAATCTTTTGAGTATTTAATAAAGTATTATGCTTTGCGAGTGTTAATTTGTTAAATGTAAAGCGTACTCGTGATGCGAGATCAGAATTGGTATTAATTAATTTGTAAGTGTTTACTTTTGAAGTAGGATATGTATGTGCGAATACTGATTCATTTTGAGTTGAATGTACACTGATCATGTACACTAATACAATTAACACTATTAGTGGGATTAAAAATCGGGTTATATTTGATCCGCGAGTGAGTTAATATTTTGAGTTAAGTGTACGCCCGAGGCGTGTTTACTATACTGATTATTGAATTTAAGGGAGGTTACGTTAGAGTTGTATTTTCGCGCCGCGAGATTTGAACTAACATTTGTTAAGCGTACACGCTGAGCGGACTTTATGTCAAAGTTAGAATTTTGTTTTGAGAATAATTTTAAACTATTGTTTCGCGGAGTGAATAATTCGTTAACTTTTGTTTGAGGATTTGGTTTGACATAATCTATATTTAAAACTTGTTCAGTATTAGTGGTGGAATTTTTTATTTTCACCATCGATATCAATATATAATTTATTAAGTGAATGAGCTAAAATGTTGTGTTTTTGTTGAAGTAATTGGGCATCAGAGTGTATGCTTGATAATGTTGCGACTAAAAGTTCCTCATCATATTTTGAAACACTTTTTGCTGATTGATATGGATTTCGAGAGATGTAATCAACTAGTCCCATCTTCGCGTCGGGCAGATGCTCTATTGAGAATTGATAAGGCAAAAGACGATCAACCCATCGTGATAACCTACTATTGTAACTTTTATTTGATCGATGTTCTTTTAAAATAGAAAGTAATGCGCGATGATCAGTGATAATAGTAAACTCTTCTGCCCTTTTGATGTTTTGGTTGAAAATTTCTATGGAGTTTAGATTTAACAATGTGTATTTTGGAGCGACCAATACGTGTAATAAGTTGAGGAAATTGTTTCGCAATACGTGTTTTAAATGGACATTGGGATGTGATAGTGTTGACCATACTCCCTTCATATTTTGGGGTTTGAGTTACTGAGATTCCGAGAGCGTCAAACAAGTCTCTACCAACTAGTGGTTTCAGCCCGTCACGGACCACCACAAATTCAGCTTCTTCAAGTCGCCATCCATTGCTCGCAATTGGTGCCTGTATCATACCCGTCACGTTTATGGGTTCGTTTGAAAATGTTTTGAGTTCCTGGGGAGGCGCTATCATCAACCATCGAGCAAGGGAAGAATTTTCCACTATTTCCGCAGCAAGAGACTCGGATAAAATACTGCATACACTGCCTGAATCAATGAGAAGTCCTACTTGGGTATTACCAATTTGCAAGATGGTGTTCTTTGGTTCAATCTGTATTGCGTTACTTGCGATGCTGGCGACCATATTATCATCTGAGCTATCGTAATCTGATTCGCATTGTGGGTTATAATTCATATTTTGTATGGCATTTACCGTGTGATCAGTTGAAGTTTGTTCAACAGAGTTAACATTAGATCGGATGGGTTTATTTGATGATGACTTCGGTTTCCTGCACACTCGCGAAAAATGATTTTGTAAACCACAGTTATTGCAAGTCTTGCCTCTCGCAATACACTTGACTTTATGATTTGCTGACCAAGTTAAACCACAGTTTCTGCAGAGTTGATTTGGTGGTCGAGTGAAACTAGATGTAGTCGGCCGTTGACTCGGTGGTCGAGAAGGTCGTTGAGAAATTACTGCGTTAACCTGTGGAGCAGGTTGCGAGTTTGTAATTTGTAGTTGAGTTCTTTGACCTAATTCCATATATATGGCCAAACGTAATGCTTGAGCTGGTTCTAGAGTTTCTCGCAGCAATTTCCTTTGGATTTCCGGATCTAACATATTCGCAATAAATAAATCTCTAATAAGAGTATCTTCTTGACTCCCGAGTTCACAATTTTCAAAAAGTTCTTTCAATTTTCCAAAGAAATGTTCAATAGACTCTCCTCTTGTCTGCTTTGTAGTGAGAAGTACGTACCTATCAAATGTGATATTGCGCTGACGAATAATTTCTGATTCCATGATTGTCCAAAGTTCTGCTGTTGTTAGAATGTCCATCTTGAGGTTGGGTTTCTGCTACAAACAATTCGACGTCCTTCGGTGCCCAAACTGAGATATAGCATTGACACAGTCTTTCGATCAGCCTGTGCCCACGGTTTATCTCCACACATTACTCCTATCTCCAGTTGTCTCTGACACCGATTCTCCCAATTCATTTTTGATTGAGCGTTCCTCGCCAATCTTTCCCTCTCCGATTGTGCCGATGATCCTGTTATCATATCCTTATAAATAGGTTCAAGTGGTAGTTGTACTGTTTCGGGTTTTGGTTCCAACAAAGTGTCTTGTGTAATATTTTCCTTCGCAAGAAGAGCTAACTTGGCCTGCATCTGCCACTTTTCCCATTTCAACGGAGGGTCTGCACTAGGTTTATCCCAAAATGGCTCAAAGCCGAGTGGGGTCCGCTTCTGAGTTGCTGACTGCGCCATGTCGTACGCAAATGAGATCTTGAGTCGCAAGTGACGATTATGTTTTATATCCTAACTTGCGCGGCGAGTGCGCCTTACACAATTTCTAAATGAATCCGCTTAGCGAATCGCTTGGTAATTACTTGTCTACTTTACTTGATTAGTACGACATTCAATGATGAATAAGTTAAGTTAGGCAACTGTTCGCGAAGTGCAAAACTAAAAGAGTGAGTATTAAGGCAACTGGTATTACAGAAGTCACAACAAATATGAACAATAATTTCCCGCTACGGGAGATGGGAATAACAGACTAGCATGTAAAATAACATTGACCTATACACATGCCCTTCAGGAATAAGTACACTAAATTAAATTAAGTACATCGTATAATAAATTTACTGCACTAAATTAATTTATGATGTATGACAGCAATTACTCAATTGTGACGAGTGCAGGGCGATGTAGTGCAGGGCGTTGTAGTGCGATGTAGTGGACTAAAACGTGAAGTCAATTGTAACAGAGGACTTGTCAGGATAAAGTGATGTTGCACAGTTCGAGAAGTTTGCATCGGGTGCAGCATCTTGATTTTGTTTAAATGACAGGACTGGTACTGATACACTTTCCCAGGTTGAGGTCCAGACCCAAATTTTTGTCTGATCAGACTTTCCAGGCCGAAATTATCTCTGATCAGAATTTCCAGACGGAAATTATCCCTGATCAGACTTTCCAGACCCAAGATACCTCAGACACAAAGGGTCTCTGATCACACTTTTCAGACCGAAGGCGCTCTGATCAGACCATCTTCAGACCATGGTCCAGACTCAAATTCAGACCATTGCCCAGACCTCAATCAGACTGATCAGATTCAAGTCCGCTCGAAGACGTTATGATCAGACTCAAGCGCGCTCGAAATAGTCTGATCATAGAAAGATTTTACATATGATCAAATCTTTTAACTTTGCTATAATATATTCATTTCATAAAAACTGATGTTTGCAGTATTTAATTCATCTAAGAAAAATAAATTTTAAAAGTTTTGCTATAGAAAACGAAACCCATTGCTGAGAACAAATTTTATTTAGTTAACCGTTTAGTGTATATTTCTGACTCAAGTTGATCTCCAGTTGATCTCCAGTTGATCAAAATTTCCTCTTGAGGGGACCGGCCTTTGCTATCATCTGGACTCCTTTTTTCTGATCAGAGCTTTCGGACTTCAGAAGAGTCTTAGAACGCTGCTTTATTGTTGCCTTTTGGCAGAGCCAACATCTCTCAGTAAAAAAAAACAAAATAATATGAAAAAACAAGGCGCTCGAAATTGTCCCTGATCAGACCCAATTGCGTTCGAAAACATTTCTGATCAGACCCAAGTGCGCTCGAAGAGGTTATGATCAGACCCAATTGCGTTCGAAGTTGCCTCTGATCGGACCCAAGTGCGCTCAATTCCGCCTATGATCAGAGTTTTCAGACCAAAATTAGCTCTTATCAGACCATCTCCAGACCATCGTCCAGACCGTAGTGCGCTCGAACTTCCGCCCAGACCCTGTAATTTCGGTCTGGGAACACACGGATGTGCGCTCGATTGGGTCTGATCATAAACCAATTTGGGTCTGGACCTCAACCTGGGTTGCACTCATTTCAATTGGATTTCAGAAATCAAACTGAAAAATGAAGGAGTCATATTTCTGATAAAAACGATGATGGTCTGAGTCTCAAGTTAACATCGTCATCAAATGATTGTTGGCGCGGTCGGCCGACGCAACGAAGGGCTGTGACGTTTGCCAGAAGCTTTACATGAAGCGTGGCTTAAGGCGACAGCGTAAGAATTGGAATGGAAAATGTCGATCATGTCCTTCCTTTGTGTACACGTTCTTCTATCGTGCCACTGAAAGTGGTCAGTTTCAGGGTATGCTCTGGTGGGTTAACTTTGTAATTGATATTTTCAGGCACGTGTATCCCATGCACGTTGTTAAAGCGAAGAGATCTACTAATGATACTAAAAATTCAGCACCGTTGCTCTGTTAGCTTTCGCTGTACTCGAGCGAAGGGACTCGGCTGTACCAGTTTGGATGATGTCTGAAACGCTTCTGGGAGACTGAATACGGGTTAATTTGTTGTGGGCTGCCGTTCAATAAAATTGAAATATGCCATTTTGTTGGGCTTCTGACATGTATTGGAGTGTTTGAAAAATGAGAAGATTTAGATCAATTTAGTATTTGCGGCTGTGATACTCCTGGTTTTGCCGGTTTTGAAAACGTTTGTTGTAAAGCTATTTTAAGGTTGTTTTAATGCTTGTTTTTGTTGATAGGTTAAGCGGTTTCTTTTCTCGTTGTTGTGTTGGTTGAGCCGATAAAGTGCTATGGAGTTTGGTAAAATGAGGGCGCAATTGTAAATGTGTTTTTCGTCGAGTATCTGTAAAAAATATTTCAGCAATAACTTTTACAGCAATATTACAGCAATTTTACAGAAATAATTTACAGCCTGAATGATGGAATAAGGACAATTAAAAACATCTAAATGCTGTATACTTACTTTAGTTGCAGCGAATGAAAATTCTGGCGGAATGAAGTTTTGGTTTTTGAGTTTTAGATCTAGAAAATCAGAAGACAATTTTCCTCAGATTATTTTATGCGTCGTCTCTTCGATCAAAAAAAAGAATAGCGTATCGAAAAATCCGCTTTTGATTTGGAGATTTTCGTTTTTTAAAGATTTTGAAGTTGCATTAAGCTGTGTTAGCGTCTAAATTTAGTGTGTGGACTAAGTCTGTGTACAGCAAACCTAAAAATTTTGGCGTTGAATTGTTCGAAATTTTTTGAAATATAGAAGACTGCTATGTCTTCTACAAGAAATTTTCGGATAAAAACCCCACTAGCGACGATATTCTGAACATATTATATGATCAGCGTTAAAGTGTTATTTTTGAAGTCTAATCTCTTTGGTTTTAGAGCTTGTAGGATAACTAAACATTTGTACAAATATCATTCGTTCGAAGAGTGTTTTCAAGCGTTGATATGCAAATTAATTTGCATTCTTGACAGTGGAAACTGGAAACTGACAACCGTCAAGTTCTTGACGTTACTCGCCAGAATACCATTGCAATTCTGAATCCTGTTTATTCTACACATGTCCACCTCGAAGTTAAAAAAAATTTCTCACTAATTTTTTTTTCACATACTCTAGCTATTAAACCACTAATCACAATTGATCAACAAAAAATTTCAACTCCCAAATCTGGGATACATGTTTTATAGTAACCCGCTTTTATTTCTTTCCAATTATTTTGTAAACATGCAGTATTTTACGCTGAATCAAATCGGAAAAATTAAAAATCAAGGCAGTTGATTTGCAGATCCCATATCACCAAGTGGCCAGTTTCTCACAGACGAGACAGATTAGAACCATTCACGTACCATTTTTTGTCATCCATTCAGTTACAAAAGCGCACTCGAAAGGGCTACAATTTTAGTCACGGTGATTGGTATGTTTTTTAAAAGGAAAAACATTTAAAGAGCTTGTAGAGATGTCACGCTAAACTCGTTTAATAATATCGCTTTGAACCACAATTTATTCAATCTGACCTCTTAGACGTCCCACGTTGGTAGTTTAACAATGCAGCTAGACAAAGTCACGTCCACTTTGATCGCTGGAACCAATTTGATTTCCCGCCTTCTGGTCCTAATTGGACTAAGAACTCTCCAGCGTTGTCAAGCATTGTCTCTCAAAAAACTTCCAGAGTAGGCTGGCTGAGCTAGCTTTGTTAGGAGTTGTCCAAGAGTAGACTTGGTCCGAGCCGGCGTGTTGTCCCAGATTAAAGTTGCTCTGCGAGAGATCTGTCAAGAGTTGTCTCAATGGAGACCTGCTCGGAGCCACCTCTGCCAAGTGTAGTCCCAGGGAGGCCAGCTCTGAGCCAGCTCTGTCAACAGCTAAACCAGAGTAGGCTTGCGGAGCCAGCCCCGTTAGGAGGTGTCCAAGAATAGACCGGGTCTGAGCCAGCGCAGTCAAGAGTTGTCTCAGAGAAGGCGTGCTCTGAGCCAGCTTTGCCAAAAACAAACCCAGAGCAGGCTTGCTAAGCCAGCTCTTTTAGGAAGTGTCTAAGAGTAGACCTGGTTTGAGCCAGCGGGGTCAAGTGTCGTCCTAAAGAAAAACTGCTCTGTGACAGCTCTATCAAGAGTTGTCTCAATGGAGACCTGCTCGGAGCCACCTCTGTCAAGTGTAGTCCCAGGGAGGCCTGCTCTGAGCCAGTTGTGTCAAAATTTGTCCCAGAGGAGGCCTGCTCTGAGCCATCTCTGTCAACAGCTAAACCAGAGTAGGCTTGCTGAGCCAGCCCCGTTAGGAGGTGTCCAAGAATAGATCGGGTGTGAGCCAGCGCTGTCAAGAGTTGTCTCAGAGAAGGCGTGCTCTGAGCCAGCTTTGCCAAAAACAAACCCAGAGTAGGCTTGCTAAGCCAGCTCTTTTAGGAAGTGTCTAAGAGTAGACCTGGTTTGAGCCAGCGGGGTCAAGTGTCGTCCTAAAGAAAAACTGCTCTGTGACAGCTCTATCAAGAGTTGTCTCAATGCAGACCTGCTCGGAGCCACCTCTGTCAAGTGTAGTCCCAGGGAGGCCTGCTCTGAGACAGTTGTGTCAAAATTTGTCCCAGAGGAGGCCTGCTCTGCTCTGAGCCAGTGCTCTGTCATTATTTGCCCAAGAGTAGGCTTGTTCTTAGCCAGCTCTGTCATTGGTTGTCTCAGAGTAAGCTTGCTGAGCCAGCTCTGTGCCAAAAGCAGACTTGCTTTGAGCCTCTACTGCTTCCAGGTGTTGTCACAGAGAAGAAGGGATGCTAAGCGCAGGCTCTGACCAGAGTTATCCCAAAGGAGGCCAGCTCTGAGCCAGCTCTGTCGAGAATTGTTCCTTAGAAATACCTGCAATGAGCCAGTTCTGTGAAGAGTTTTCCCAATGGATGACTGCTCTCAGCCAGCTCTGTCAAGAGAAGACTAGGAGTATGCCTGATCTGAGCCAGCTCTATCAAAAATAGTCCCAGAGTAGGATTGCTGAGACAGCTCTTTTAGGAGGTGTCTAAGAGTAGACCTGATCTGAGTCAGCTCTGTCAAGTGGTGCTATCCCAAATTAAAGCTCCTCTGCGACAGTTCAATCAAGCGTTGTCTCATAAGAGACCTGCTCCAAGCCAACTGTCAAGAGTAGTCGCATGAGAGACTGGCTCTGAGAAAACTCTGTCAAGAGTTGTCTCAGTGTAGACATGCTGAGCCAGCTCTGTCAGGAGGTGCCCAAAAGTAGACCTGGGTTCAGTCAGGAGTTGATCCATAAGCGGCCTGCCTTGAGCCAGCTCTGTCAAGATTTGTCCCATAAGAGACCTACTCTGAGACAGTTCTGTCGAGAGCTGTACCAGAGGAGGACTGCTCGCAGCCAGCTTTGCAAGAGAAGACTTAGAGCTCTGTTAGGAGGTGTCAAAAAGAGACCTGGATTGAGCCAGTGCTGTCAAGTTTTGTCCCAAAATAAAGCTGCTCTGCGACAAATCTATTAACAGTTGTCTTTTATGACACCTGATCTGAGCCAGCACTGACACAATTAGTCCCATGAAAGGCTTGCTCTGAGCCAGTTCTGTCAAATTTGTCCAAGAGGGAGCCTGCTCTGAGCCAGTTTTTTCTAAAGCTAACCCAGAGTAGGCTTGCTGGGCCAGCTCTGTTAGGAGTTGTCCAAACGTAGGCCCAGTCTGAGCCAAAGCAAGCTGTAAAGTTTTGTCACAAAGTAAAGCTGCTCTGCTCTGTAAAGTGTTGTGACATAGGCGGCCCGCTCTGACCCACCACTTTCAAAACATTCCCATGAGAGTCCTGCTCTGAGCCAGTTTTGTCAAAAGTTGTCACAGTGTAGGACTGCTTTCAGCCAGCCTTGGCGAGAGCGGACTAAGATTAAGCTTGCTCTGATCCAGCTCTGCCAAAATTTGTCTCAGAGTAGGCTTGCTGAGCCAGTTCTGTTAGGAGGTGTCCAAGAGAAGACCTGGTCTGAGCCATCGCTCTCAATTGTTGTCCCAAAGTAAAGCTGCTCTGCGACAGATCTATTAAGAGTTGTCTCACAGGACCCTGCTCTGAGACAGCACTGTCAAAAGTAATCCCATGGCAGGCCTTCTCTGAGCCAGTTTTGTCAAAGGAGGCCTGCTTTCAGCCGGTGCTGTCAAGATTTGCCCCAGATTAGGCTTGTTGAGCCAGCTCTGTCAGGAGGTGTCCAAAAATAGTCCTGCTCTGAGCCTCCGCTGCCAGCTGTTGTCACAAAGTGGGGCTGCTCAGTGCCGTTTCTGTCAAGAGTTGTCTCTGAGCCAGATCCGTCAAGATTTTTTCCATAGGAGGCCTGCTTTGAGACAGCTCTGATAAGAGTTGTCTCTGAGGTGGCCTGCTCCGAACCAGTTCTGTCACGAGATACCCGCAGAGTAGGATTGCTCCGAGCCAACGCTTTCTAGAAATGTTTAAGAATAGGCTAGATCTCAGCCAGCTCTGTCAAAGATATGACTATTCTGGGATTTCCACTGTAAAGGATAGCCACATGCTTTTGCTCTGGAGCTTTTCCGTCAATTGAAAGATTACGTTTTCTTAAATTGTTGTATTCTCTTCTATTTTGACAACGAAAGGAAAATTCAATGGTGCTTTTTGTTTATTTTTGCTGATCTTTTTTAGTTTTATTTTGGTTTTTAAACTCAATTAGTTCTGTTGAATATATATTAAATAACAATAACAATCTGATCAACGGACAAATATTAGGACTTAAATAATAAATGCTTCTTTCATAAAAAAGAAAAAGAAACTCAATTGGCTTTAGTTCGTTTTAAAATAATTCTTGTCCTGCTAATTTGTATTGCAGCTCAAAATAATTGTTACTTTGCAACTTTTTTTGTTGTCTGCTCTTCAAAAAAAAAATTTGAATTTTCTGATTCTTATAATTTTCATTTAGTACTAATTTGTGCTCCACTCGAGGAAACAAGGGTTAACAGGTATCACCAAATAGTTTCATTCCTAACACAATGAGTACTGAAGCTGTATGAATTGTGACAGTGAGATGATGTCGGAAGAAAATTATTTGTTAATACAGTGTTATATGAAATTAAAACACTGAGAAACCTCACTCAACATCAAATGGTAATCTCAGATTGCAACTTATTGGAAACTTGAAGCTGGTGCACAATGAAATTGTAGGAAATTTTTCAATGAGTCGAGAGTCGAGAGTGTTGGAACAGAAGTGTTTTCTTTATTGGCAACCCAGGGACTTTTTCGTGATGAGTAATCACAATTTCTGCCTAACCTATGACAACTCTTCCAGTTGTAGCCTCCATTTGAGGCTGCTATATGACAGCTCTGTCAAGTGTAGCTTCAGTGTAAGGCTGCTCTGAGCCGGCTCTATCTTGAGATGTTCCAGAAGGGGTTTGCTCTGTTTCAGCGCTACCAAGAGTTGTTTCATTTGGGGCCTGCTCCGAGCCACGTCTGTCATGAGTTGTCCAACTTAAAGCCTGCTCCAAGCAAGTTTTCTCTCAAATTTGGTCCCAGAGTAGACTTGCAGAGCCAACTCTGCGAGGAGCTGTTTAAGAGTAGACCTGTTCTGAGCCAGCGCTAGCAGTATTCCGAAAGTAAAGCTGCTCTGGGTCAGCTCTGTTGAGAGTTGTCCCAGAGGAGGACTGCTCTGAGCCAGCTCCAAGATTTGTCCCAGAGTAGGCTTGGTGAGACAGCTCTGTCATTAGAAGTTCAATAGTAGAGCTGTTCTGAGCCAGCGCTGTCAAGTGTTGCCCCAAAGTAATGCTGCTCTGAGACACCTCTGTCAAGAGTTGTCTCGTAGACCAGCGCTGTCAGGAGTAGTCCCATGTGAGGCCTGCTCTGAGCCACTTCTATCTTGAGATGTTCCAGAAAAAGCATGCACTGATTCAATTCTGTCAAGAGTCGTCTCCCAGAAGGCCTGTTTTTAACAAGTGCTCTCTAACTTTGTCCCAGAGTAGGCTTGCTTGGCCAGCTTTGTCAGAACGTGTCGAAGAGTAGATCTGTTCTGACACAGCGCAGTCAGGTGTTGTCCGAAAGTAAAGCTGCTCTGAGACAGATGTGTCGAGAGTTTTCCTACAGGAGGACTGCTCTGAGCCAGTTCTGACAGGAAATTTCCCAGTTTCGGACTCCTCTGAGCCAGCGTGGTCAAAAGTTGACCTAGAGTATGCTTGCTCTGAGCCAGCTCTGCCAAGAGCTGTCCCAAATTAATGATTTGTGGGAGCTCTGTCGAAAGTTGTGTGGTAGGCGAACTGCTGTGAGCCAGCTGTCAAGAGTAGAGGCATAGGAGGCCTGCTCTGAGCCAGCTTTGTCAAAAGTTGCCCCATGGTAGGCTTTCTCTGAGCCACATATGTGAGGAGTTATCTCAGAGTGTGATTGCTAAGTCAGCTCTCTCAGGAGGTGCCAAAAGTAGAGCTGCTCAAGGCCTGCTCTGTCAAGATATGTGCCCTAGAAGGCCCTCTCTGAAATACCTCTGTCAAAATTTTTTCCATAGGAGGCTTGCTCTGAGCCATCTTTCTCTAGAGTTTTCCCAGAGCAGGCTTTCTAAGCCAGCTCAGTCAAGAGTTGTCCCAGAGTAGTCCTGATCTGTCAAGAGTGGTCCCAGAGTAGGCCTGCTCTGAGCCAGCTCTGTCAAGAGTTGTACCAGAGTATGACTGCTCTGAGCCAGCTCTGTCAAGAGTTGTCCCAGAGAATGCCTGCTCTGAGCCAGCTCCGTTAAAAGTTGTCCCAGAGTAGTCGTGCTCTGTCAAGAGTTGTCCCAGAGTAGGCCTGCTCTGAGCCAGCTCTGTTAAGAGTTGTACCAGAGTATGCCTGCTCTGGGCCAGTTCTGTCGACAGTTGTCACAGAGAATGCCTGCTCTGAGCCAGCTCTGTCAAGAGTTGTCCCAGAGTAGACCTGCTCTGGGCCCAGCTCGGTCAAGAGTTGTCCCAGAGAATGCCTGCTCTGAGCCATCTAAAGTAGGCCTGCTCTGGGCCCAGCTCTGTCAAGAGTTGTCCCAGAGAATGCCTGCTCTGAGCCATCTCTGTCAAGAGTTGTCCCAGAGTAGTCCTGCTCTGTCAAGAGGTGTCCCAGAGTAGGCCTGCTCTGAGCCAGCTCTGTCAAGAGTTGTACCAGAGTATGCCTGCTCTGGGCCAGTTCTGTCAAGAGTTGTCCCAGAGAATGCCTGCTCTGAGCCAGCTCTGTCAAGAGTTGTCACAGTAGGCCTGCTCTGAGCCAGCTTCGTCAAGATTTGTCCCAGAGTAGGCCTGCTCTGGGCCCAGCTCTGTCAAGGATAGCCCCGAATAGGGGTACTCTGGGATCTTCACTGTCGAGGACAGCAGCATACGTCTACTATGGAGCTACTCTGTCAGGCGTAAGACTCTGATCCAGCTCTGAAAGGTTTTCTGATTTTTCTGTGTTCCAGTTATGATCTGCTCTTGAGGTAGTTACGGAATTTCAAACACCCCAAGCCCACCAAACCCCCCCCCCACCACTACCACCACCAACAATTCAACCACCAACAAAAGGCACAAGCTATTTAGAAAGCAACGATTATTTAACAACCCGTAAACTGAAAACGGCGGTGTACACTATAAATTTGAATGCCATTCAATCCTTTTTTCTAGATGACGCCCCTCGGAGCAGCCGTCAGAGTTGGTTTATAATGGGAGAACTTGAAGATGACCCGACTATCGTGTACACTCCTGGTGGTGAAAACCCACAAGTCGGTGGAAAGAGCTACAGTGCCCGCTTGTATAACTTCACTGCGGGAATGTTGTTCATGACTCTCTCAGCCATTCTGTTTGTGTGAAACTTTTTCATTCACAAGTTGTTCACTTTGTCTTAAAGCGCTGCGAACTGCCCCATATACCTCCACGGAGATTGAACAAAAAACAGCTATAATTAACTTTTTTAAATATTTATGGCAGTTTTTACTAAATTTAATGGCCATTTTCATCTATTTATAGGCTACTTAAACCATTATCAATGCAAAAAGGTGCATTAGTTTGGTCACGGATTGTTACCAGAAATAAAAATTTTTTTCACAGCCAGCAGAATGAGGAGGGGAAAGAATAGGAAAGGCGGAGGAGAGGGGTGGCAGTTCAAACCGCTGTCTTTGCTTCGACAGACTATGTAACAAAAATCAAAATTCATTTGATAGCGAACATATCAGATCAACAGGTGACAGTGTAAATAAATAGCAAAATAACCCCAAGTAGCAGTCTCACATCAGCACAAAAAATTGTAAATTTTGTGAGTATTCACCATTCGAGCTTCTACATCATAAACACCATATCTGCTGCTAAATAATTGTATCACCATATGCTCGTGTATCTGAGAAATTAAAAAAATTTTGAAAGATTTTTCCTCTGAGGAAAGTGATATCCGAGTCAAGAAGCTCAAGAAAAAGACCCGGACTTAGGTCTCAGAGCATTTCAGCGCTGAAACAGTTAATTTCGAGGGTAAAAACGTAATTCAGCTCTGAAACATTGTAAATGCAGAAACTTTTAAGCTTCTTTATGTGCAGTTCTTCTTTATATTATATTGAGGTCACAGAGTTCGCCAAGGCTAAATTAACTCTGTATAATGTGAATATTATTCGTACCCCAAAACTAAGTCTGAGCAAAATCATGTCATAGTTTTTTAGCTTTTAACTAATAATTACTCTAGTAGTATATACACTTATATATAAGCTAGTTTGTAGGCAATTACCACAAAGCCCATTTATGTGAGTGGCTACGACTTGCTTGCAGGGTTTACGTAAATTTGAGTAGAATAACTATGTTTGCGAACATAGGAAAACCAATTTTGCGACAAGGAAATATAATACAGTTGAAAAATATTTGTCTTGGGATTATATATTCCTGCGCCTTGTTCTCTCCATTTCTTCTGAGATAAAAAAATTTTTGGGCCAGCGCCTACAAACACAAATTATTGAGATTACTGCCAAAACTGAATACATGAAGATTTCATACCTGTCTCTATCGAACGATTAAAATAACTAATTTCCAACTTTTCTAGTCAGACTGACTTCAGCAGAATAATTTTTGGTGCTATAAATAGTTTCAAAATTTTTCCTCAGCAAAAATTTTATCATAGCATTGGAAGCTTGGTGTCCACCGACTTTGCGGTTAGGTGTTTTTTCAGAGTGCAAGAAAAAATGTTTTGCAAGAAGAAGAACAAAATAAAAAAAGTTATGTACTATTGTTTACCGGTAGTTTAAATTATTTTAAATAAAAAACTCCGGTCGGAAAAAAGTGCCAGAGCATTTTAGGAAATTTTAAAAGTTTTATGAAAATTTTTTAAAGATAAAAATTGTAAGTTCTTTGTTCAATTCTTGCCAGTTTTCAAAAAATCATAGGGAAGCATCATGGAATCGTATTTCCTACGATTTATTGTTTTCAAACTCTGTTTTCTCCGAAAAAGTGCTTCAGATTTATGCAATAAAATGAAAAAATGCAGGTAATTTACCAGAATAGTGTGGATGTAATCAACTTCGGCGAAAACTGTGAAAAAAATTTAAGCTGCACAAGGCCTTACCTGAACACTGTTCAAGTAAATTTACCTATATACTGTATAGTGTGCACGCAATTTAAATGTTACAAGTCCCTATGCTGAAGTTCGAATCGCATATAAAGCAAACATTGTTGTCGGGAGTTAAACTTGAGATATCATTTTTCATGAAGTAATTTTTTTTTTCAAAAATCAAGACTGGCCAGTGACAATTGTAAAAATGTAAAGAGATTCGGCTAACTTAAGAAAGAGAATGTCTTCAGACTGATTCAGCGCTTACTTGCTCTGCCAACAACCACTGGAGAGAGACTCTTTTTTAAAAGAACTTCATTGAGCCCAGAACGCAACCTATTTTTGTCCTGAGTACTGTTTGACATATCGGTTTTTTATCTTCAAATTTAACACAAGAAAAATTTTGTGTATTCAACTACTCTTCTTCTCATTTGGTTTAGAAAAACCCAAGAAAATTTATCTATACCTACTGGCACCTATTGGTGCTCTTAAGGTTGTCATTTTTTTGTGGAATTGGGCATAGTTGAATCAGAAATTCTAATTTATAAAAAAGCGGTTTTGGTTGGTCTAATAAAAATTTTCTTCTCTCTTTTTGTTTTTTTTTCGAATAAAACGTTTTTAGCTCCAATTAATGATGTTTAAATTTGCCAGAAACATTATCAGAAGAACTTTGCAAGTTTGTACGCTGTGTGCATTTGAAAAAATCATTTGCTTTCCAAACATCATCCGCAAGAGTAATTTTACAACATAAGATCTGTTAATTAAATTTACATTCCAATGAATAATGTCAGATACAATTTAAAAAAGGCGTTAGATCAACTTGTAAAAGAAGAGCGCTAAGTGACAACAAAAAGTGAAAATTTCTCATAACTTTTTAAAATTTCCAGCTGATATTCTGATAGAAAAAATTTCCTTAAAGCAAATGCATTGTTCGTTTTCTCAGTACATTTTGAGCATTCACACACTTAGTTGTGAGAGGGATAAAAACATTTATGAGAAACACCCAGAGATTCTTCGAGGTAAACAAAACTTATTGGCCAATTGATGTTCTAACATGACATGCTCTATTTTGAGTTTTTTAAAAACAAATAACGAAAATGTGATCATTCAATGGCTCAAAATTTGCACTTAATTAAAAAAAAAACATTCTGAATCAGTCACACGAACAATAGCATTAATGGCTCGTCTACGCATTGATTTTCGCATTTTTATGGGTACGAAAAGTGGTTTACCGATCGAGAAAACAAACAATTCGATGGTCTCCGACTAGCGTTGTTGGCCGTCGTACGTCAATGTTTCGTTTCTGAGATAAAACCCACATTTGTACCACATTTTTATACCATTGAAAGTCAAGTCAAAAATGTTTAATTTCTTTTGTCAAGAGGGTTAGAACTTTCATTTGCAAAGTACTTAAACCAATATTCTTCTAATTTGTTGAACTGATCACTCATTTGATGAAAAACTCTTGTTTTCAGAGATTAAAGAAACTAATTACAGCAGTTTTTATAGATTACAGAAAGTTGTTCTGAAAGCATTAAACAATCAGGATATTTTTCTATTCTCATTGGTGATCAGGAAGATGCTAATATTATATGTCTCCGCAGCATATATATTCAGAATTCTGCGGTTCAGAGAGAACTCTTCCGATGAAAAGTGACTCCGAACCGCGCGGTAAACATTGCGACAAATATGTAAATAAGCTCATAGACAACAAACTCTTTCTTCAGCAGTTCAAACAAACAGCTTTACTGAGTGTCATTTCTATCAGCTACCAGATTATGTCTCAAAAATCCAATCTCATTCCAAATATCCCCACAATTTACAACCAATGTGAAACCTTTATGTCTTTTATGCCACTAAAAGTCAAAACGTTTGTTATTTGTTGTCATGAATGTTAGTTTTTTTGATAATTACACCAATGTTACTGTATTGTTAAACCGATCATCCATGTGACAAAAATTTCATGTTTTCAAAGATTGGAGAAAATAATTTCCCAGTTTTTCAAAGATTAGCAAAAATTGTTCTGTAAACATCCAATTATCGGGATATATTTTCTTACCATTTTAGAGGGGATTCAGCTGCTCCTAGTTGACTCTCGGAGAAAACTTTATCAAATATTAAAAAAACTTGTGAGTTTGTTTGTTCCTTCTTTGTCATGAGGGATCCCTTCAGAAATTCTGCAGGCTGAATTGTTTTTAAAATTTCGCGCTACGAAATTACAAACGAAGTCGCTGAAAATGATCAAGTAATTCGATCAATTCTCGTATCCTTGGGTGCCATTTTAGTACCTCCATTGAAACCTAGTTAAAAGCAGGCTCTTTAATTGATTTCTGAGGCTTAAATAAACTTGTTTTTATAAATTATTGAATACTTTTTATCCAGGAACAAACATTGGTTCTGCATGAATTAAAGTTGATAGCATAAAATGTTGTCGACTTCCATCTACTTTCTCACTGAAACTGTTAAGAAGATGCTCTGAAAAGGCTACCCACTTCCGGCATCAACCCAAACTTTTTTGGCTGATTGTTTGAATCACCCTTTTGAAATTTTCAGCCGTGCAATTATTGAACGTAAAACCTATTTTAGATCAAATTTGATAGTCGATTCTGATATCATCGGTTTCATAAAGAATTCACCCTCCCAGAAGTTTTCCAAGGTCGGGCATCCTGGGCTGAGAATCCATCGGTTCACTTAATGCATTTCCCCTTCATTCGAGACAGGTCTAACCTTTCATTCTTCCAACTTTTCGAAATGAGTCAATTTTTTTAAGTTCTTTTCCCAAACGCCACTATTGGGAGGCAAAGAAATCAACATACCCTCAGCACAATCCGAATCGCAAAAGGTCACGGCCTGCGAATGAAAGGAAAAACCAAACTATATTCCCTAAAAAAATGATTAGCGCACAATTTTTGAGACGAACGATTGAAACAATTTCGGAACAGAACAGCTTCTCCACTCAACATAGGAACTTAGAGCAGAAAAAATTTTAATTGTACTTTACTGCATTTCTGATGATTTAACTAAAAAAAACAAATCGCCACTTTTGTTCAGAGTAAGGAACATTACGTTTATTTTAGACTTTTATTAACAAAACAAATGCAAATCGAATCAAATAAACAATTTTCTGTGAATTAAAACATCAACCTGGCAATTGTTATCTTGCTGATCAGGAAGACACTAATATAAGATGTCTCGACAGTGCATATATCCAAAATTCTCAAAGCGAACTCTTGCGAGAGTAAGGGATTCCAAACCGCGGGGTAAACTTTGAAACAAATATGAAATTATGCTTATAGATAACAAATTGTTTGTTTCTTCAGCAGCTCAAACAGACAACTTTACTGAGTGTCAACTTCCCCGATGCTGCGCAAGCAGTATTAGATAAATTCTATATTGACGACTATTTAGATTCTTCAGAAAAACCACATGAAGCACTAAATGAGCCAAAAATTTAGTTGAGTTATTGAAGTTAGGATGAATCAAGCTAACAGAATTTTTAAGTAACAAACAAAACTTAATCAATAAAAATGAAAACAAGGATCAACTATGCAAACCTAAAGTGATCCTAGATCTAGATGAAGAAGTTTCCTCACAAGTACTGGGTCTGAAAAGGGACCATCGAAAAGATATATTTGTCGTTAGTCGGGGCACGAAGTGCAACGAAAGCAACAAAGTCATGCAACGCTTAATCTTCAGCCTAGTAGCAAAAGTCTTTGACCCCATCGGGTTGGTCGCGGCATTCACCGTTACTGCTCGAATGTTGTTAAAAGACATTTGGAGACTGAGTGGCCAAAACTGGGATAACACCTTGCCCATTGAAAAGATGAGCAGATTCGTACTCTGGAGTTCTGTTCTGTCTAAAGCTTGCAACTTAACTATCCGTAGAAATTTCTTCTCCTGGTCGTTAGACCAGTTGGAGTTTCATGTTTTTGGAGACAGCTCTCAGTTGCCTTTAGTTCGGTTGCCTTACTCTGGGCCAAACTAAAATCAGAAGTAGCGAAAGCGCCGAAATTGCTTTTGTTCTGGGAAAAGCAAAGGTTGCCCCATAAGGTGCTAAACAGTGCGTAAACTAGAATTACCGGCCGCCCTCTTGGCGACACTGTTGAAAGCTCACATAACTAAATCCCTCACAATTCCCTGGAGCAGAAACTACGTGGACTTATAGAGCCTTTGCTTAACAGTGGCTGGGTTCACTTGATAAGCAATATTTGTTTGTTCCTAACATAGTTTCTGAAATTCTAGAGTCGACAACAGTTGATCAATGGATCCCTGTGTCAACTGCAGACAACCCAGCAGACGCCGAAAATAGAGCCATTTCAGCTGAAAATTTAGAAAAAAGCAGTTGGTTAGCAGGGTCAATTTTTCTGTTGACTTCTCACTTCCCAGTTCAACCCAGCACAAGCATCAAAATTAGTCTTCGAACAAAATCCACCCGTGAAATGTGTACAAAGATGTAACTGCGCCGCCTGAAGTGGCGCGTGCTGTCCTTAAATCACAATCTGAAAATTTTTAAATATGGGTACAGTTTTCTCAATTTTAGCCTATCTCCACAGTATCATCGATAATCATGCTTCATATCGTACATCAGACTAAATTGTTGGCAAACCCGATGAACTTTGAGTAGCTAAGGCTGACTTTCAGTTTCTCTTGCTGTCGTAACCATTCCCAATTGAGCAAAAATTTCTTTTTCATGGTAAACAGATGAACAAAAAGTGTCGGATTGCGCCATTCTTGCCCATCATTGGCCCAAATGCCTTGACTATGATTTCAAATACCCCATAATATTAGATAGCCCTCCTCTGGCAGTTAAAATGTCTTTTTTTTAAGGAACACTAGGAAAACTATCACCAAAATGTTGAATTCCTACGAGCTTCTGTCCCGCTTTAACATCAATCAAGCACAAGTTTATCTTATTTTGTAAGCGTAGTGCTGAAACAATGAAGCCAATGATGGCAGATCTGCCAGTCGAGCGTCTGTCCTATGGTAATCCTCCTTTCTCCAATTCAGGTATAGATTATTTCAGCCAGTTCTATGTCGCTGCCAAACGTTCACCTATGAAGCGCTGGGGATCTCATTTCACGTGCCTTACAATTCGATCATTCCATTTTGAATTCGTAATATCTATGGATACCAGCATCTTTGCTATCAGTATACAAAAACTCAGCGCACGAAGAAGGAAACGGCAAAATCTGTGGTTCTACAACGGAACAAACATTACTGATGCCAAGAAAGGGTCGTCAGCTTGATTTAAAGCTTTAAATCAGGAAACGGCTGCAAGCAAAATGTCACAGAAAGGTATTAAGTGGCATTTTAACCCGCCATCTGCCCTCCATCATGGTGTTTAATGTGAACGCATGTTTGGGAGTGTCAGACGGACATTCTACGCTATCCTTGATTACCACCGATTGACTGTCGACGTGCTTCAAACAACAATTTGTCTAGTTGAAATGACAATCAACAAACGTCTGCTAACTTCTGTTAGCAATGATCCATCAGAAGTTGACGCAATAACTCCAATTAAATTCCTTCTCGGGTTCTGCTTTAGTATGGTGCCTCATTAATTGAAATTGGGCCCTTCAATCACAGAAGGCGATATGTCCGGGCTCAATCATATGTCGACTCAATTTAGAAACGGTGGTTGCATCAGTTTGTACCGGCTCTGAAGTGCCACAGGAAATGGTCAACAGCCGCGGCAGACGTTTTAAAGACAGGAGATCTGGTATGGCCCACCGAAGATGCATCTCATTGAGGTCATTTTCCTTTAGGACGCATCGCAAAATTTTGCTTTGGTGATCACCGCTGAAAAAAGAACTATGTACAGTAACGATGCCCACCAGTTATATAATTCTCATTTTTGGTGCACCAATATCCGGGCTGGAGGATGCTGTGAAAACAATTAAAATGTCAGCGAAAAATGTAAACGACTTCAAATTGTATATGTAGGCGTAACAAAAGAAGCAACCATAGCGCAGTCAGTATAGCAACTTACTCACAACCTGAGGGTTGGTCGTTCGAGCCTCAACCATGTCGAACCCTACGGAATAAAATCCGTACTCTACTACATGTCAATTGAGCAACGAACCCTAAGAGTAGTTTTAAGCTAAACCTGCCAGATTTAGAGTAAGTTGACTTGAATATAAAAGAAAAAAGTCGCTTTGAAAGGGAAAGGTTTAGATTTAAGACCAAAGCAAGGTCAAACTACGTCACGCATGAAATGAATTGACCTCAATTGGCTCAAAATGGGCTAACAGGTCCTGCCTTTTTGCGGTCAGTGGTAATTTAGATACCATGGGTAAACGAAATGAGATTATTGTTATAAGTGGTCGAGCAAGAGCTTATCGATAAAATTACATATTGTTATTTTGAATAAAGGTTGTTCATTTAAGGTTTTTGTGTCGTTTGACTTCTTGGCGTTATCTAGCGCGAAAAGTTTGGTCCACCAAACTAGGTGATGCCTTTCTCCACACAAACGACTTTCACTGCAAGGAGAACATTTTCTTAAATATTAAAAAAATAAGACAAAAACTTTAGACTAGAAAACTATAAGCAAGTCAAGAAGTGTGGTCAAAAAAAGACATTTAACCCAGATAGAACTGTCAAGCAAAGAAAAATTTGTTGAATTTAGCGTAATGTTCATATAATTTTGCGCTGAGTATAGCCTGCATATTACAAAAATTTGCATTTCGGAGCATTTATCATATATAAATTTGCGTTTTCATGCGTAAATCTTACATAATTGAGAGCTTATTTAAGCTTTGATCTTACATAATTTTGCGTTGAAATTGGCTTCCATCTTACATAATTTTAAGTTGAATTTTGCGTCGATCGGATCTTTTTTCCGTTTGTGCCCCCCAAGCTTTATGGGTGCCAATTACTTGCAACAGCCGAGACACCTAAAAATTTCTCAAATGTAGTTACTATGTAATGACACGTGCTCTGTATCTAGGGGTGCATGACGTACTGGGGAGGCACAAAGTGAAACGATCCCGCATATATTTTATAATTATGAGTTGAATTTGTTGATTTGACATAACTTTTAAGAATGTGGATCGTAAGAGCAGTTAGGTTCGTTGGCACCGTGGCAGTAGAGGAGACAAGCTTTCTGTACAGCAGTGGTTCGAGTCTCACAAACATAGCTGGTATCGAATAAGAATATCGAATAATTGTTTTCCCTAGTAACTAAATGGCTAAAGGTCTGGGAGAAGGAATGGATAGGATGATGAACTTGAAGCGGGTTGCGTTCATGTCTATTTTTCTTGATCACTTGTTCTATTTTTCTTCTCGACCTTGACAAGGACAAGCGTGAACATGAACAACAACAAATTGACTTTGAAAAAACTTGAGAAAGTACTAATTACAAAGTTTTAGAAAATTATCTTCGAAGAGAACGCAGCTGAACAAAATTTTAACTGACTCTCTAAAAGCCTTCTAACGGAGTCTAGTTATCAGTTATTTGTTGTCTGGCTAAAATTAAAACGATATTGATATTTACAGAAATTTTGGAGATCTTAATAGTAGTCTTCTTTGAAACTCTTTGAAAGAACCCTAATAATTTAAAATGATTATTGATTCAGATGATTTAGGATTTCAAAATTGTTTAACCAAAAATTTCATCGAAAACTTGATGCTTACTTTTTAAATCCCTGACAAAAGATCACAGAAAAAGATATTGACAGGTAATCTTCCCAATTGCTATTTTGTTTATCAAACAAAATACACTATAGTACCAAAAAGCTACGTACAACACAATTTGTGCGCTTTAAGCGTTACTTTTGCTCAAAACGTTTGATTGTCGGAAAAGCGTGAAGAAAAGCGTGAAAATTTTAAGTTTTAAACGCGATTCATTCTCATTTTTTCCGCTTACACAGAAAAGAAGGTTACGCTGCTTTGTTAATTCCTTGTTTGCCATGCTGTTGCGATTGGAAACGCCCAATGTTGATGGTCAGAAAACAAAGGTAATTCAGCTTAAAATCAAGATAGCAGTTTCAAGACAGTATACAGTATGAATACAAGCTATAACAAAAGTGTAACAGGCTCAGGGCGTCTCTAGCGAAGGAATTGCTTGAGTTGTTTGGAGAAATTAAACGAGATTTCTTGGCAACTTTTTGATTTTCACAAGCAATCACTCATCTCGAGGGGTATAAACATCAGATGAGCGGACACTGTTTATTAGGTGATCAAACAAGCTTAAGGGCCTAGTTCGTAAGGAATCGTTGAAAAATTACGAAAACAAATTTCATATTCGAAAGCTTATTTTTCAACAAGATGATGCTTCTGTGCATAAAGCAAAGGTTGTCAACAATTTCTTCAAAGAAGAGAAGCGGGAGGTACTGGAATGGTGCGCAAATAGATCAAATCTGAATCCAATTGAAAACTTATGCGCAACTGTGAAGAAAAAATCACAGAAACCGACAGATATTTAGGAAAAATTGGAAGAAAAATGGTCAAAACCGTGACTTAGATGTTCTTATTAATTTGTCTGAAAACTTCATAAACTGTCTACCATAAGTTAGAAAAACTAGGAGCCTAATTTCCCGTTATTAGAGAACTAATTTGAACTCAAAATGTTGTATTATTTGATGTTTGTGCAGCTTTTTAAAAAAATTTTTGGTGTACGTAGCTTTTTGGTAGTATAGTGTAGTAGGATATAAAGTATCGCTAAAGTCGCTATTTGTGTAGAAAGAAAGATTTTAAGATCCTTTATCAAGGAGCATAATTTACACAGATGTGACAATCATTTACCCAAATTCTGATGAATTTTAAGTTGTTAGAGATGCACGTACCTCAAAGTCTAATTAAAATACATTTTTTGTAACGGCTGGTCAATGTCTCAAAAGATGTGCGGTAAATGTATTTGACTGTTTTGAGATCTATGCTAAACTTTAATTAGCATTGTTCTACTGTTTGTCACTCTGTTGCAATTCGAAAGCTTTTTCATGGATAAAAAGCTAAAACAACTGAGCTGAAAACCAATATTTGGTTCGCAGCATGCAAACAAGCGATACCAAGCGAAGTAACAGCTGCTAATTTTCTCCCACCGAAGAAATATGAGAAATACTCAGAAAAAGGACCAGATTTCTTGACATAAATTCAACAAATTTGAGATGGGACATTTGATTGCTGTG
>NC_134478.1:51964721-52016069 GCF_964194025.1 Convolutriloba macropyga
CTGTGTCCGGAAAAACAGGTGCAATAAAAATTGAAACTGATCATTATCAAGCAAGTGACACTTTTAATATACTTTTGATATATAACATTACAAATTATGTAAATTTTATTCTAAGCAAAAATAAATATCATTAAATTATAAAGATTTATCGAAGTTTTTTGAAGTTCGAAAGCTGATCGTTGCCTCCAATCTTTGTCGCTTGTGAGTTAGATGAAAGGTCGCGTATCTATAAATGAAAAACATCAAAATTGGGTTTACATTACACATAAATAGATAAGCTGTTCTGTTTCACCCTATCTCATGTAAGTGTGCACAGAATATTTTTTCGCTCTTAATCTAGTTTCTCTCCGAAAGGCTAGTTTTCATATCTCCCAAAGTATCCATTCGTGGTTAATGTGTTCCCCGAAACAAAAATTATGAATAACGTCACTATTTGCCATAACTTGGCAGATAAATAAACGAAATGTTAAAGAGTTTTGGCGTCTCGTTAACAGCCACTGTATATTTTTAATGCATATATAATCAATACCCTTTTTTGAATACATTTAATGCATACATTAATACAACTTGACTATCTTATTTTAACTTTTTTTGTACATATTTTGATGTATTCTTGATAAGTACCATGGCAAGATCTTGGCAAAATTAACCAAGATTTTGTATGTTATTACTGAACATAATTAAATCAATAAAAATTTCAAGGCTCAGAATCAAACAAATTGTCCCACAGTTTCGACTTACCATACAGACATGTGTCGTAACTCTGAAACAGTGAAAAAACCACTTTATAAAATTTTTTCCAGCCAAAGTTCATCACTGCTAGTCTCTTCGGGCTCTAAGTCCTTCAGACTAATAAGAATGATATCCTAGCAAATACTTAACTTTTACATATTGTCCATTCTTTAAGTGAGTGCATAACTCATTTTTTTTGACAGCGGTCAAGTATAATTTGTCACACAAGTGACCTAAACCTTATATCAACAGAGTAATAATTTAGTTTACAATTCAATTGCAAAGTAGTAATCGTGGAATAATAGTAATTAGCAATTGAAAATAGTAATAGTCATCTTTAAAAACCGCTGCTTGAGGTCTAAATACGTGAACAAAAATGTCCGAACAGAAATAAGGTCGACGAACTAAAGAACACAAGAGGACAAGTCCTAACCTGCAATTCCAAGAATGCTCTTTGACTAAAGAAAACCTAGCATAGACTGTGCTATGGTGAGAAAATCATTTTGAACAAAAATTGAAACAGAGATCAAAAAGCAGTAAAAATCAAATTCAAATTTTGGCAAGTGAACAAACATAACCGACTAAACGTCGGAAGAATTGCTCTCGAACGACTAGTGCGAGCTCTAATCAATTACAGTCTGCTTCAGTTGGGGGGGGGGGTAATTAAAGTGAAAAATGGCACCAGTTTCGGCGCATTTTTCACTTGACTTTTAGAATTAAATTGCCGCCAATTAGGTTCAGCAGCTTGAAATTGCGATTGAGATGGAATTTAAGTGGCGCGAAACGCAAAAAGTCAAGGGCGTAAAGGTCGTTTTAAAAGTCAAAACGGTTAAGCAAAAATTTTGCATAAAAAAAGACACCCACCTTAACAATAATTGCTATGAACTTCGTTCGAGAGCAATTAAATAAACTAGCGAGGAAGCGAATTTTTGTAGAAACACCGTTTCCCCACGCTGCCGTAAAATTCACGCCGCAAAACCACCTGCTTTTGCTCTAATTTCTGTCTCAGTTTGCCCGAAACCATCAGTTCGAATTGACTAAAAAATCACGAAACTCTTTGAAGGCAGCGCTTCAAAATGATTAAAAGTCATTGAATTATACAAACATGATCTCATCTGCTTCGGCCCCCAGCTTAATGGGCATATATATTTTATGGTCCCAATGGGCATTTACTACTTTTTACATTAAAAGATGCTCTATAAAAACACGTAATTTGCAAATGGGGGCATAAAAATACTGGGTGAAACAAAAACAGACGCCAAAATTATAAAAGGCCAGTCGTGACCTAAAAATCAAGGATTTCTTTATTAACTAACCAAATAAGTAGATCTTGATTGAACTATGAATGAATCAAGAAAATGATTAGCAATAAATCCAATACAAAAATTGAGGAAACTATGAAAATCAGCGTAAAATTGGCATATAAGCTGAAACTGTGATTATAGAATTGATAGCAAGTTTTAGTCAAGACACCATTTTTATGTTTTAAAATTAGCATGGAAATTTTTTACGCCACAGAAAACCTCAAGTTTGCGGATAATGTGCATTTTTAATGTGCATGACCATATCATCAGTTGAATTTGACTTCGAAAATCATGAAAAAAAGTTTTTTTTAGGAAAAAACTAAGATCATAAAAACAACGCCGGCTAAAAATCTAGAAACAGTCACTTATTTCCGATACAAAGCCTGATTTAGACAAATGAAAAATTTCATAAGACTAAGTTTATAGAAAAAATAGAAAAATGAAGAAAAAAATGAGAAAAAAAAAGTGTAACATTTCATGACAAAAAACTTTTACACTAACGAAAATGTAATAAGTCAGCATCTAAAAACCTTTTGCCTTTAATGCAATAATTTTTTTTTCAAATCCCACGTATGGTAAAAAGATTGGATTCAAATCGTTTAAAATTTTAGTAAAAATTAGTTGAATAATCTCCATATTAGCATGAATCTCACATATTGCTGGCTGAAGGAATTTTTTGCACCTCAATATTTTATCTCTACGAAACAGTGGTTCAAACAAAAACACATTTTCTTTTCATTTATGTTTTATCACTCAAACCACTCCAATTTTTTAGACACCTTCTCAGGTACTCCTCGTCGAGTCACAAAAAGACAGCTCCCAAATATATTTTAAATTCTTTTTGATTGTATTCCTGAATTACAATCTAACAACAAAATGATCTGATAACATGATTATGAAGATTTTAACAAAACGTGATTTTAATTGTCAATTTAGTATATATCACCAAACACGCAGAAGAAACATAAAAACAAAGTTTTTTTGAAGTTACAAGGACAAAAAAAAACGAAAGGAATACTATGTTACTGTAACAAAGTCTTAAAGTTGTTACAATAATTAAAAATCATATGAACGAGTTATATGGTATAATTTTGGTCAAAGTAGGGAGACAACTGACCGGCCGCTTAATGACGAGGTGGAAAAAAGGTCACAAGGGGCGCGAAAACTAAGACTTATTCATTGTAAAGTTGAAAAACCATTAGGTCTCCATTGAAATATTGAAATCTGGTTTATTATCGGTTAATAGAAAACAATTAAGGCTATTACGAATGCGACCAGCTAAGGAACCAACAAATATCGAAAGAAAAAAATTATTGATAATTGGTAAAAAACACATTGTCAGAGTGATAAAAACATTTAGCTATTAATTGCAAATTTTAAATAGGATTCAATTAGGTCTCCTCGAATTCTAATGATACCTGCCAGTAATGGACAAGACAACAATAAGAGCAATAACTAAGGGCAAAACAAAATCTTTTTAATTTTTGAAACCAAAAAAAAAGAAGTAAAAAGAAATCTGCAGCGTATCTGGAACAGAAAAAAGCAATTGGGCACCAATAGATTACAGATTTGGCCTCAAAAAGCCATTTTAAAAAACGCGAGAGGCTGGAAGGCGTTAACAAAAATTTAAAATGCGGCACGTGATCAAAAAATTTTTAAAAAAACGAAAAATATTTTGAACGCCAATTTCTCATTCCAGATTAAAACCAGAATTAGAAACTCCAAGCTTTAAAACTGTTTGGTTTTTTACTCCTTTTAATACTCCGACTTGACTAAAATCACTGCTCATTTTGACATCCTATTGACTCAAATAGTGGATAAATGGTTTAAAGAGCTCTTGAAAATCAACGCTCCAATACAATCTGAATCCTATGAAGTGCAAAAAAGCTAAAAAAAAAATTAGGAATTTTTAACCATTAGAAAACAGAAACAAGATCCAGCTGTCGTTCTGTGGATATTAGGACATCGTTCCAATTAAACGACGATTTACTCATTAATTGTTTACTTGTTTCTACAAAGTTTACATAGAGATTTACCTCTATAAAACGTGGAATGGGTACTTTTATATTTTAGGATTTTTTATGCTTTTCAAATTTTTTTTTGCAAGATGGAACTTTGAAGCTCGTATGCAACGCAGTAGCTGAGAATCTGAGTTGCAGGAAGTTAATTGTAACCGATTAGTCATTTAACCAATCAGTTCAGCCGAAGAGATTCGGTACTGGAAAAAACTGATGACTGAGATCAAAACAGAAAAACAAAATTACCAGAAATTATTTCGAGCACGCAGAGGCCTCTTTACGTGGCCTATCAATCTAAAGTTTTAAAAGCAAAAGGTAATGCGAAGTTAGGAAAAACCTTGCCACCCATACATGCCCAGAGAAAAATTCAGTTTATTATCCTAAGCTTTTGAAAACATGCATGCTACCAAATTATTATGTAACCCGGGTCGAGTTTTTTGGCCAATTTTTGCAACACATGCGGTGAAAGCGGTGAATTTTTGCGAGAATGGCCGTGACAGCGATGAATGCGGTGAATAAAAAATAATTCACCGCATTTCACCTCATTTCTTGCAAAACTTCACCGCATTTGTTTCGCAACGTTTACTGAATCTGATTTAAATTCACAAGAACTAGCTTATATGTAAATTTTTAGCTGGCTCACATGGAATAGGAAGTTGAAGACATGCAGAAGGTGAAAGGTTCGAACCCGTGTATGGAAGATTCTTTGGTATCAGAAATTCGAGAAAGCTGTGGAGATAAATAATTCGCCGCATTCACCGCCAAAGAATCATTAAATAGGCTGTGATTTTTACTTTTTTCACCGCATTTTACCGCTTTTCTTACGAAAATTCACCGCAAAACCTTGACTCGGGAAGACCAATTCTGAAAACGAAACGAACAAAATATTAAAAAACAAATTCACATAGCAAATTGCAACTCCGAAATATCTGCCGGTAAAAAAACTGCATTTTTTCTATTCACTAATCGACTGCCAACTAAAAGATAAAATAACAGAATCGGTACATACAGAACTAAAAATAAAAATGAAAAATTAGCTGGCAAATTGCCAGAAAATGGCCCCAAGAGCTTCTTAGGTTTGCATATTTAAAAAGATAGTAAACCAAACAGACCACCAAGAACTTTTTTCAAAATGCTGAAACGTTGTGCTTTGATTAAAAATGTGTTGAAATGTTTGCTGCTTCTATTAGCTGCCCTCAAAAAAACCTTCAGATAGAGTGGCACGCACTCACTTGACATTATCTCTTCAAATTATAATAAAGAAAGGTCTATTTCAGAGCGAGGAAGTAATTTTTGAGAGTGAGGTAAGTCACATCAAAAACTTAATCACGCAAAAGAAAAAACTCTCCCCGCACGCAGTTTAAACTCCATAAAGGCATGAACAAAAGGCAGATTTGAAAAAAAAGATTGTGACGTCATATGGTCGTAACAAAGACCTTGACGAGGAAATAAAAGAGCATAACAGTACAAGTCCCGACGTACCTTTCAAAAAGATTTCTTTGACTAAAGAAAAACTAGACCTATAACGGACTAAAAGTGAAAATGGAAAACCATTTCACAAAAAAATCAGACAAAAACTTAAGAAAAAAAAAACAAAACTAAGTTTAAAGATGCAGCTTGTGAGCAAAAAACCGCTAGCAGGAAAAAATGGTTCAAACATAAACTAGGCCTAGAACGAACTATGAATGGGTTGGGAAAACAATTTAGAAAAAATGCTATTCAAAAAATTGAAATAAAAAACAGTAAAAATCAAAGTGAAATTGTTGCATGTAAACAAAAACCACTAGCGAGAAATCAAATTTTTGTTCAAACACTTTAAAATTAGAGCAAAAAAAATTACGCCGCAAAATTCTCGCTTTTTCATTCCACTTTCTGTTTTGGTGTGCTGAAAATCACTACTCAAATTTGACTCCAAACATCATGAACAGATCATAAAATAAGACAGCGCCCCGTTACATTTCAAACTCTTCGGATCGTAAGAAACCAAGAAAACTCTATCATTAGCCTCAGCTATCGCTTTGAGGCTATTACAAAACAATTGAAAAAAAATTTCCAAGTCTCCCAAAAAACCGTAAAGCTACTTTCCAACAATAAGTCTGAGACACATAAATTTCGTCCACCAGTTATCTGAAACTGCTTTTCTGAAAAATTGTGCTGCTGGAGTCATCTGCTAAATCAAGGTCCCATCACATGGTTGTCAGAGACTCCGATAACAACTAGGAATATCAGTTTGAGAAAACCAGAGCAAAATTTTCAAATATTAAAATTTTTGTATTTGAATTCCGCCCTGTCGATCCTTCAAATGCCACTTATTTTAGCAACACACAAAGAATTGTTCTAGACTAATAATTTAACACAATAATTTTTAGTAAAATATTTTAGTCAAAATAAATAGGACAGAGCCTATTAAGTAGACAAAAATATGCCAAAAATTTTGTAAAAATTCCGCAAGCTGCATTCCAATCAAAACTCACACTTGAAATCAATCAGAAGCAATAATAATTCGAGCCATTATTGCTGGCGAGAAACACTCCCTAATTGCTATCAGAAATTGAAGAACGTCCCTAAAGTTGCTGAAAAAGCGTCTAACAAAAGCCAAAATTAGTTGAAAACTGCATTTCGAATTTTTTCTGTAAATGATCGAAAATGCTTCCATACGTACTATTACTACCAAACATAATTGACACAACAAAAATGTGGCAAATTAAAGCTAAAACTAAAAAAAACAGCTCTGTAGTGGCCGCAAGCGGTCAAATAATTGCTCTTCTATCAAAAAACTTCTAAGAATACCTTCTTCACTTCCGCTCTGATAAATGCATAAAAAAGCAACTTTTTTTCGTTTGATTTTTTTAAACAAATTAATCTTTTTTTCTCGTGGGTTATTTACTTTTACAAACTGTTTCATTGACAGGTACACAATGACCAAAGAAAACAGCTTTGAGTCGTGAAAAACCCGAAGACTCATGTAATTATCTTTGATGGGATGAAAACAACTATTCAATTTCAACCGAAAATTGGAGCACGCATCTTCCAGATATGAGCTCAAAGAAATTGCTACTCTCCGGATTTTCACATCATATGAATCTTGCCTACAGAATGAATTTGATCACAATGGGATTAATCTGGGATAGAGCTGGTATGTTTCAAAAATAGCCGCAACAGCTTCGCAGATTTGAATATTCAAAAAGAGAGTAAAAGAAGCAGACCACATAGAAGTTTTTCCAATAAGCTGAGATGTTTTGTTTCGATTAAAAATTTGTTTTTTTGCTGCTTCTATTAGTTGCCCTCATATAACCTTCAGTTAGAGTGGAACGCACTCACTTGACATTATCTCTTCAAAGTAAAAGAAGAAAGGTCAATTTCAGAGCGAGGAATTCATTTTTGAGAAAGAGGTAAGTCACATGTGACCAAAAACTTAATCATACAAGCGAACAAATAAAAACTTTCCCCGCTAAATGTTAAAACTGAATTCACTCACGCAGTTTAGCTGAAATTGCATGAATGCATGAACTCAAAGCAGATTTGAAGTAATTCTGACGACATTTGATCGTACTACGGACCTTGACGACAAAATAAGAAAACATAGCAGTACAAGTCTTGATGTACCTTTCAAAAAATTTTTGTTGACTAAACAAAAACTAGACTTAGAACGGACTATTAGTGAATTGGGAAACCATTTCCCAAAAAAGATAAAAAACTAAATAAAAATCAGAAAATCAATTGCAAAATGCCACACGTGACCAAAAAAATCAGTAGCCAGAATTGGAAAATTGCTTCAAAAGAAAACTAGGCTTAGAATGAACTATGAATGGGAAAACCATTTAGAAAACAGTTCGATTCAAAAAATTGAAAACAAAACAGTAAAAATCAAAGTTAAATTGCTGCATGTAAACAAAAAACTACTAGCGAGAAAGCAAGTTCTTGTTCAAACACTTTTAGAGCGAAAAAAAATTGCGCCCTAAAATTCTCGCTCTTTCGTTGAATTTTCTATTTCGGCGTGACCAAAATCACAATTCCAATTTGACTTCAAAAATCATGAACACATCTTAAAAAAACAGAGCGCCCCATTACATTTCAAACTCTTTGGATCGTAAGAAACCAGGAAAACTCAATTATTAGCCTCAGCTATCGCTTTGAGGCTATTAAAAAACAATTGAAAAAAAAATTCCAAAGCTCCCAAAAAACCGTAAAGCTACTTTCCAACAATAAGTCTGAGACACATAAATTTCGTCCAAAAGTTAACATTTAATCTGAAACTGCTTTTCTGACAAATTGTGCTGCTGGAGTCATCTGCTCAATCAAGGTCCCAATCCCATGGCTGTCAGAGACTCCGTTAACAACTAAGAATTTCAATTTGAGAAAACCAGAGCAAAATATTCAAGTTTTTAATTTTGTGTGTAATTGAATTCCGCCCTGTCGATCCTTCAAATGCCACTTATTTTTAGCAACACACAAAGAATTGTTCTAATAAATTAACACAATAATTTTTAGTAAAATATTTTAGTCAAAATAAATAGGACAGAGCCTATTAAGTAGACACATTTATTAAAAATTCCGCATGCTCCTTTCCAATCAACACTCACACTTGAAATCAACCAGAAGTAATAATAGATCCAGCCATTACTGCTGTCGAAAAACACTCCCTCACTGCTATAAAATTTTGAAACGCGTCCCTAAAATAGCTGAAAAAGCTTCTAACAAATGCCAAAATTAGCTGAACTTACATTTCGAATTTCTACTTTATATGATCGAAAATGCTTCCATACATACTATTACAACCAAACATAATTGAGACAACAAAATTGTGGCAAATTACAGCTAGAGCTAAGAAAACAGCTTTGTAGAAGACGCAAGCGGTCAAAAAATTGCTCTCCTATCGAAAAACTTCTTAAAAATACCTTCTTCAATTGCGCTCTGATAAATGCATAAAAGAAAAACTATTTTCTTTTTTTATTTGATTTCAAATTAAACAAAATACATGTTTCACGTGGGTTATTGACAAACTGTTTCAATGACACGTACAATTACAAAAAACAACAAAAGACCACCAAAAACCATCTTTGAGTCGAGATAAACCCGAAAAATCATAAAATTATCCTTGATGGGCTGAAAATATTTATTCTATTTCAACCAAAAATTGGAGCACCCATCTTCCTCAAAGAATTGCTAGTCTACAGAATTTTAAACTTTCACGTGAAGAAACAACCTTTCGCATCATATGAATCTTGCCTACAGAAAAAATTTGACCACAATGGGATTAATCCAGGCTGAACCCTCTCGGCTGAAGCTTTAATATAAATGTTTAATCAGTCATTAATGATAAACTAACCAACACAGGATGTCGGTTAAAGGCACCGGATTACACAAATAAAGCAAATCAAGATAAAAATTTTGTGCAAAAATTTTTTCCAGCTCCAAAGATTTTTGAATTCCTGCAGAATTTCTGCACAACTCCCTCTTTCAAATTCTTTAAAATTTTTATGTTCGTCAGTGAACTCCGGAAAAAAATAGTTTTTTTCTCTAGTTTTTTACAACTGAATTTAATGGTTTCTTTTACATATTACTTTCTACCTCTTTAAATGCCTTTTCTATGACTTATGTATTTAATTAAAAAGGTATTATCTCATTTTATCTTTAAGATATCTAGATAATATATTATCTTTAAAACTGTGAAAATTGTATTTCTTCAACTGTTTTTACAATTTGCACTTCGTTTCCTAGGCAACAAAAAGAAAAAAGCGAGTTCCATTGTTTTATGATCTTTTTAAGCAGGTGCTACAATCAAAGAGGTGACTCGTTCAGTGGAGCTCGTGATTTTGTTTATGTTGATATTGAGTTGACATTGGGTTTTTGTTCAAATGTGGCAATTTCACTTTGATTTTTACTGTTTTTTCAATTTTTTGGATAGGATTTTTTTCTAAATGGTTTTTCCAATCCATTCATAGTCCATTCTAGGTCTAGTTTTCTGTTTAGTCAATGAAAATTCTTTGAATTGTACGTCAGGACTTGTCCTGCTATATTTTTAAATTTGTTGATGTAATTTTTTTGGAAATGGTTTTCTCGATTAACTCATAGTCCGTTCTAGGTCTAATATTTTTTGTAGTCAATGAAAATTCTTTGAATTATACGTCAGGACTTGTCCTGCTATGTTTTTTTTTGTTTTTGAGAGTGTGAAGTTGAATATGATACCATTATGTCTATCAAGCGAATCAATACGTAACGATAGATTTTTAATACGTCTATGATTAATCAGTCGGAAATTCAAAATTTTGCTGGACGTGATCTTACAGTGAGATTCATACACTAAAATTTATCTTCATTGTATGTAGGTCAATGAACGAATTAATCGTGAAAAGGCAGTGTTCCTTTCGGGCCTTTTTAAACTGAAAAATGTAAAATGAGCACAAGTAATCAAAAATTTATCACGATTTTATTTAAAAGATTTCTTCTGAAATATTTTTTCTAAAATTGAAGCAAGTTTTCATTTTGGCAAAAAACGACAGAAATTTTGAAGAAGAATCTATTTTTGCTGTGAAAAAATTGCTGAAATCTTTGTTTTTCTGTAGACGTTATGCAATCTGTTTTATGCACTCTCATCGTCAATTATTATTGCAAATTTTTGTTTGTTTATCAAGCCTTTGTCAACAGAAAATTTTGAAGTAAAGGAAACTCATGAAAGCATAATTGCCAGAAAAATTTGATTGAGGATGTAAAATAAAAAAGTTTAGAGCAGGTGTTCAAGAAACATTTGAACAGCAATTACCTAATAAGAAACATTTATATAATTTTAAAAAACTAACCTGAATAGGTTAAAACTAATTTACATAAAATTCGAAAAAATATGAGAGTGAGAGAGATAGATTTTTGCTACAATTTCTTGAAAGTTCTCCAAAACAACGCGATGCAAGAATTGTGCTTCTTACTACTTCCTAATCCGCTTCAATTATTTTCACAATTGTTTCAAACCTTCACATCGGTCAATTAGACAATTGAAAAAATTTACGATTTGCAGTATTCCGATAAATCAATTTATCTTTCTGGATTTATCTTCTTGTTTTTTCTCTCTCCTCCAAGCTGTACATATAATGTGTTTAGTTTTCGCAAAGTTTTTCAAGATAGAAGCAACAATTACAAACAATGATAAAAAGTTGGCCCTAATCATGCGACGAAAAAGCGTGAAAGGCAACAGAAATAAGATACGTTAAATACAGTTTGCACTGTAGATCCACATATGATGAAACAATTAAAGCTGGGAACTTTAGGGTATCATTTACGGAAAATTTTTTCGGGTTTCAGTGGCCTACGCGACTAATCAAAACAATCATCAAATTGTAATGGTATTCTACTATTATCTACAAATTCATTCAGGTACACCTGAAAGCAGAAAACTGAATCATTTCGATCAAAATCCAAAAGCTCCCTTTATTGAAAAAAATTGTGGTGGTACGGAAGTCAATACAGCTAAAGGTTTTTTTTTCACATACCTCAGAGCCTGACAAGAAGGCAGCAGTCTCTCCCAGCAGCCAGGGTTTGCATGAGTAGTGAGTGCTGTTCACACTCTCAACTGTATACCCCATCGGGTCCTCCCAGATTTGTTCAAACAGCCACTTAACGCATTGACCTTTCTCTGTCACTCGACTGAACACGTTACCCGCAGCTGAAAAAGTTATGTAGCCATCTTTTTTCATTTTTAACATTGAAAAGTGGTAGTGATTTAAACTAAAGTCAAATCAACGTCACTCAAATCCAACCTATCAGATCACCAACCGATAAGATTAATTTGGCGGATAATGATGATAATTTTATTTTTATTCATAAAAATTATTGATAATAAGGTGAAATAAAATAATTTGTGATAATTGCACCAGCAAATTGTTATTCCAGTTAGAAAATTCAACTGGAGTTTTCTTTAAGCCGTAAATCATTGAACCGAAATTGATTTCACTGTTTTGTGGACCTTTGAAAATTTGAGCAGAAAATCTCGCGGCCTTTATTTTTCCACTATAGAAAGAAGAAACTACAAATGCTTAATCATTCAACTTCTATTTCCATTTATTGTAAAGTGTGTTAGAAATATGTAGATAGGAGTGCAATTGCAGTGTATTTTTTGCTACACTTACAATTTTTCCTAGTTACAAAAGAATGGAACAAGCACTACACCCTCAAACACGCTGATTAGAGAAGGGTTAAGGGTGACAACTCAAACCGAGAGTAGCTGTAGAGAAATTGAGCTGGTGTTGAAATTCTAAGCCCTCTGACACGAAGAGCGCGAACAAAAAGTGGTATCAGGAAAGTGAAACAAAGTATATCTAAATTTAGATGTTTCATTGATAAACGTTATTGATATTGAAATGAAATAATAAAATTTTTGATAATTCTATAGAGAAATTGTTAGCAAACTCATCGGGAGTTTCTTTTGAAGCCGTAAATCCTTGAACTGAAATTGTTTGAACTGTTTTGTAAACCTTCAAAAATTTGAGCAGAAAATCCAACGGCCTTTTTTAAAAATAGGAAATAAGAAAAAGAATGGAAAAGGTCAAAAAATAAGGTTTTTACACAAAAGATATAATTTCCAATTCTGTGAAAAAAACAGTGAAAAGAGTTTGAAAATAACTGCCAGTCTAATCAAACTGTGTATGATCAAAAACTAAACGCTAAGAACAGTTTACTTCCTCGTTTGATAGAGAAAATTGTCAATATGGCTAACTGATTTAACAGAAAACTTTTAAAAATTGACTTCGTTGAAGAAATACTGGCCCCATCTTCTGTCTTCATCTTCAAAAATTTCTGCCTGATTTAAAAAATTAAGATTGCACATCTAGAATGAAAAAAGTTGAGTTGTTTGTCATCAAGCAGGCTGGAAAATTAGGCGCAAGCAAGCGCGTATCAGCGATCCTTGTCTCTTCTATGTAACACAATTTACTCAAAATAATGCTCTCCTCAAAAGTGGCACACTGCTTTATTAGCGTTGCAAAAAAGAATGTTGGTCATAAAATTTGTAAGAGAAATTGCAATCAGATACTTTTGAGACAAGGACATTTTGAGCTTGAAAGAGTATAGAGTAAACCATAGAAAACCCAACATTGAGTGAACGAACTCAACTGGAGTGAGGAGAGACATTTTTTTTAGCTAAGAGTGTATTTTTAAGGAATTCACTGTTCTCATAGAAGAGTTGAAAAATGAGAAGTATCCAACACAATGATGCAGTTAAAAGTGTAACTATTTAATCAACCAACCCCTATTTAAAAGTATTGCAAAGATTTTTAGAAATGTGTATATGGAATTGTAATTATGCAGAGTATTTTTTATTAACACACTTGTACACTTTCCTCGGTATAAAAGAGCGGAACAAGCATTACACCATTATGCTGCTGTAGAGAAGGATTGAGTGTGAAACCTTGACCCTAGAATAATTGAAGAAAAACAGCTGGTATAAAGTTTCTAAGCCCACTTTTACGAATAGTTCGAACAAAAAGTGGTATAAGTAAATTGGAACAAAAGACATCCAACTGAGCAATTCTTTTTCACTCAAAATCAATTTTTATACAGAAATTCAACTCAAACAAAAAATTTTTTGTTTTTTTTTTTGCTTTTCCCCAGCTTAGTGGATGCATATTATTAGCAAACCCAAGCGCACAAAAGCGCCAGTTTATCACAAGATGATTTACAATGCACTAGCACTTGTTATGTAACTATGGGGGGCGGGGGGGGGGGGGGTGCATAACTTACAGGAAGGAGAACACAAACCCAAAATATCCTCATTTTGTAAAGTGGAAAAAAATATAATTACTTGGATCATTTGGTCTCAATCCTTTGACCCAGGCACCTGGAATCTCCGGAGCATAGTCGTTAGCAGGACACTTGCTTCGACCTGATAAGCAAACGAGAAGTTGAATTAAACATGTTCCACTTCTTTTTACTCTACATCAATTTTCAGCAATATCCGTCACCCAAACCTACAAATTAATTATCTAGGTCACAAAAAATCAAAATCTGAGGCATGCAAAAGAGGCTCGAGATGTGCAATCGAAAGAAGTTTCCAGAAGAAACGTTATAAGCAAAAATTTTTCATTAAATAAGGCACAAACGTTTACAGTCGTTGCTTCAAGAGCTTCGTTAGAGAGCAAGTAATTACAAACTTAAAATTACAAATATAAGAGAGCTACATTTCTCAAGAAATCTGCACAGAAGAACACAATAAGTTTGACAAGACATGAACAAAAAATTGCAATACGTTGATGGACGATTGTGGGATAACCAAGTTGGAAAACTTACCTTTAATGAAGCAAACGTAGAAATCCTCGGGATCGGGATTATCGGTGTTGATAAGAAGAAGGGAGTCGTGATCTACAGAAGGGTCCATGTAATAACAGCTCTTCATGTCGTTTATAGTTCCGTACATGGCCAGCCACGCATCTGTGAACAAAATATTCAGTGAAAAGCAAACTTTTTTGGAACTGTTTCTTAGGACTGTCTTCCATGGACAAAAACATACCCGGCAGATAACCGGAAAATAGCCGCCGTTGGATCCCATAACCAAGATTGGGATCGAAAGAAGAGAAAAAAAACTAGTGAAAAAAAATCACCTGTTTCGTAGTGAGACCAGACAAGGGCTAGTATCAATATCAATAAGCATTAGAGATGGTAACTAAGAAGAAATTTCGATTAACGGGCATCGAAAATCGGGCTTTACGGGTTCATCCCGTTTCTTTTTCTGATTTCGTTTTTTGATACTGACTCTGTTCATTTTAAAATGCTTTGCTGAGCAGCTGCTGTCTAAAAACATTTTTAGCGGAATGAGGGAAGCGTGAAATTAGCCTAGTGAAATCAAAAAAAGATTTCACGCAAAATGTCAAAAAGGCGGCAAAATGAGGTAAAGCGAAACATTTTTAGTCGACGAATTAAAAAACATAGCAGGACAAGTCCTGACGTACAATTCACCGAATTTTCAACGACTAAGCAGAAAATTAGACCTAGAACGGACTATGAATGGATTGGGGAAACCATTTAAAAAAAATCCGATCCAAAAAATTGAAAAAACAGTAAACATCAAAGTGAAATTGCCGCATGTGAACAAAAAACCACTAGCGAGAAATCGAATTTTTGTTCAAACACCGTTTTCTCATTCTACATTAAAAATAGAGCGAAAAAATTTCACGCCGCAAAATCACTCGCTTTTTTGCTCCACTTCCTGTTTGGGCGTGACCAAGACAACTACTCCAATTTGACTTAAAAAATCATGAAAAAGTGTTAACAGATCTTAAAAAAAGACAGCGCCCCAAAACAATTCAAATTCTTTGAATTGTAAAAAACATAGCAGGCAAGTCCTGAAAAACATTTCAAGGAATTGAATGAATAACTTAGAAGTGCTCCACCCGACAATCAGATCAATTGAACAATTTCAGCCAAAACACAAACAAAATCATCTAAAAAATTGAGAAACTAAGACAATCAAACAAACTAAACAATATACTCATTGCTAAAACTGTTGCAGCTTTTACCCCTAAGGCAGAAATTGATCCCTTTAGATATACTTATATCAAATATATGTTCAAAAACAATCTTTTCTGAAATCGATGCAGTATTAAATCTGCATGACCTTAAAAAAATTCATTGGCACTTGAAGCTTGATTATTTCGAAAATGACCTTAAAAATTTAAAAATATATAAAATCAGTTGCAATTTTTAGAGAAGTGTTGCTAATAATTGTGATTTTAATATCATCAAAATCAATTCTGTGTCTTTAGAGGCTATCCAGTAACCCAATTTCAAGCCTGGAAAAAATTCGTCGGCTCAAATTTGGTTAGGCCAAATTTTTTTTTTTGAAAAAATTTCAAATTTCAAAAAAAAGAAATTCGTTCTTTTAAAATGTTGAGAACCCTTCAATTGACCCCTATGAACTTTTTAATAGCATAGTATCAAACCTTAGATGAGGTTATCCGGCTACTGAGGTAAGAAAAACTGAATGAAAGACGAATCGAAAATCTACTGAGGTAAGAAAACTGAATAAAATAGAACTAGAAAATTTCTAAATTTCGAACCGTTAAATTATTAACGACAAATCCATTGAAACTAAATACCATGAAGTAAATTTTTAACAGACCGTGGAATAGGTTTCCTGGCACTTGCGAACGGACAGATATCAAAAATTGACAAAAATTTAAAAAGAATTGCAGATTTCATCAAAAATTGCTAAAATTCGAGACATTAAAATAAAGAAAATCAATCCATATGCAATAACCTTTTTATTAAACCTTAAAGGTGATTCCATGGCCTTTGAAACTGAAAAAACTCAATAAATGACAAAAACTTTCAAGAAACTTGAAAAAAATAGCAAAAATTATTATCGTTTTGTGCATTTGTGTTTGTAGTACCAAAACATATAGACCATAAAATTGTCAAAACATGTTATTTTTTTCTATCAGAAGGCATTCATCAACTTTCAAAAACTTCAATTTAAGACTAATCAGACAGAAAACTCAAAAAATCACAAAAATCATGAAAAATTGCAACATTTTGAGCACAAAACCTCCTAAAAATGTAAAGAAAAACGACCTTTTAACCTTTTAATATATATATATCTATATATATATATATATATATATATATATATATATATATATATATATATATATATATAGATTTTGCCAGATTCTTGCAAATTTTAAATAATATTTTTTTGTTCCTTCGTAATCGCAGCGGAACTGCATTAGGCTACTGCGGCCTGTTCTCAGCTGTCCTTTTTCTTATTATTCCCCACATTTCAGTCTGCTCTTTTTTGATGACTATAGCCACTTTTTTTAGTCTGAAACTTTCACGCGGTACCATCCTTGCAGCCAACATTGGTCGGGCTAAGTTCAACCTAAAACTATGATTAAGTAAGAACGCATCCTCACGCACAGCTTCACGGAGGCAGGGGATTGAACTCTCAATCAATAGTGTGTGCATCACACTCCTTACGTCTCGGCTATCACGCCACAATATATATGATCACTATACAAATAATCTTTCAAGAATCTTGCAGGATTTGAATTTGCTCATCGCTATCACGATGTAGTTTGTAGAACATCATATGGCGGGGGGGGGGGGGGGGGGGTGGGAGCAGGAAGTCAAAATCGAAAATAGCAGACACTTTCAGACTTCCATATTTCTAACATAGATGAACTTTATAGAGTAATACTTACTTTGAAATTAGGTACACATCTAATTAGCAAACGCTACTCGTTATTATCTAGAATACAATTAATGATACGACTAAGAAAAATTACTTTCTAAAATTTGTGACTACGTTAAATATAATTAGTTTACGTAACACCTCCTAGTTATACCTATATAGAAGTTGTCTAAGTTTACCCTTGGGGATTTCTATTCCGTAAAATGTCGGAGAGTATCCTTTCGGGTCTGGTTTCAGAAAAAAATGGTTGTTTGGTTTCCACTTTTTGTGGAAGCAAGTTACACTCAAAATGAATTAAACTTTGATTACACTTGCTAATTATTTTAGGACAGAACCCAAGTTGAGACGACCAAAAAGATTTCTGAAAAGATCATCTTTAGGCGCACACCAACATAATTTGCGCTCAAATGACATATTCTGTCGAAAAATTGGACAATGGTCTGGACAATTTTCTGGGCGTGATCTGATCAGAGGTCGTTTCAGTCACACAAGAAGCGCACCCGTATACGCACTACAATACTCTGATTATATTATAGTTTTAGCTTCCAAAAATGGTTTCAAGCACACGATTCATGAAATATTAAAAAAAATTGATGAAATCACTCGTTTCCACAAAATGCGAAATGTATTGAAACTTTTTTTCGGACATTGGTCACGTAATTTAAGTTCTATTAAGAGGCAAGTTTGAGCGCACACAAAATATATTGGCAAAATCGCTAAGAGTTTAAGATCACATTACCGCAATTTATTTTTTGTTTGTTTTGTGTTAACCAAAAATGAATTCAACGCAAGGCCTTTGTGGTGAACAAACTTCAATTAGTTGCCTAATATAGTTCATCTGTTTGTACATTTACTATCTTCTGACATTGCGATATGCAACCTCTATACGTAACTTTAACATAGTCTGATTGTCTGTCCTTTTGTCTGCCTGTAGACAAAAGAGTTAACCTATTTCATTCAATCATTCTATAAAGTTTCGGATCTATAAACACAGTTAGAATCAAGTATTGTAATCCTATTAATTTATCCCTACTTGTATAAGTTGCAAGTAGAAGAATCTGAGCGTAGCCTTACATGAATTAGAAATAGTTCATGACAGCCTTCATAAACGACCATAAAAAAACGGGAACAATCATATTATGCTGAATTAAACAGTATTTTGAAATGGTTTTTATTGGACGTTTCTGCAACAGTTACGATTTGTTTGTCTGTTGAAAGATTATAAAAACCAATAAATATCCCGAAAACAAAAAATGTGATGAATACAACGTAAAAATAAAAGCTACACAGACAAATCTCATTGCCTTTGTGGACTTTGGAGTATGTTATACTCAATCAATGTGAGTTGGGTCAATTGTGTTGCGATTGGTATTATCCAAATAGAAAGTGGCAATTGCGTCGCGAATGGCGAATGTGTTATCTACTTTTTGTCGATTACGTGGCGATTAGGCAATCGCGTCGCGAATGGTTGATTTCTATTTAGTTAGTCCAATTGAGAAGCGTTTGACAAAGATTTAATTCAACTAAGCGATAGCGCTGAAAATGGGAAGAGTGACAACTAGAGTTAAACAAAATGAAGAAATGGATTTGTTCAACATTTGATCAAACATCCGGGAAGTAAAATTAGATTTGTTTACAGTATGAAATCATTAGACAGCATGAACAGACATTACTTGCAAAGTGGGAGGAAGTTAGTAAGAAGTTAGCAACAAAATGAACTAAATAGGCATTCGCCCTTCAAATGGAGTATTCAGACATACATAGATTAAAGTACGAGTGTAGATACAAGAAAGGTATCTATCACCGTACGACATTTCTCCCCTCTTGGAAAGAAAATAAATTATTAATTAAAATCAGAAAATTAATAAATATTCACCGGTTAGTAAGTAGTAAAATATTAAATAATAAGTAAAATATAAGTTTGAGAGAGGAAGTTTGTTTTAATAAAGTTTTTATTCGCTGTCACTTTGTTCAGCCGTTTCCGCTTGTAATACGGTCATCTCTCTCGGCTGTTCTTGTCGGTCATCAATGTTCTGATACGAATCTCCTACAGTTCCTATGTCTTGATCGTCGACATATCCTTCGGTATTGCGAACCTTTTCAACTATTGTCTGGGTCTTCTTTTTCTTTAAAGTTCGTTTACTTCTTCTGACAGATGAAGTATCAGAGTCCGACGTATCGCTTATGGTTAAATTACGTTTTGAAGTTTTCTTCAAAATTGGTGTCGGGTGTGTAGGTGTCGGTGATGTTGTTTGTGATGCAGATGGTCCTGCTACAGTCGAATCATCCATTTGCGGCGCAATTGGACTTATGTTGAGCACTTGTACTAAATCAGGTCTGTTTAGGAAAGCTGTGTCATATTTTGGATTCCTTTTCGGAATACGCATCTTTAGTGATCGTGCGATGTTGCTTGTTGTTGAAATACAAGAACGTCCAGAAGAAACTATGCTTACATCGTCGGCTTGTCGTTTATTCCTCTTAATTTTCTTGTCCCCGGTGTTTTTTCGAATTAGGTCCTTTTTGTGAAGTTGAATTTTCTGCTCTAATGTTTTTTCTGTTATTTTCTGCGGGCGGCGATCTATGTATTCTATTAATTTTGTTTCGCGTTCGGCTCGCGTTCCGAATTTCGCGATGTCAGAATTCCGGACTCTAACTTCCTGTTTATATGGCTCCTTTATAACGCTCGTTGTCGGGCTTATTTTGCAGACGGTGCTCCCTGGCGCTAGTACTTCGTAGAGACCGTCTAAATTCTTTTTCTGTCGTTGGCTTTCGTGTCGCTTTCTGGCCAATTTAACTTGAATACTTCTTTCGGAGCATGGCATCTCGCGGCAAATGGCTTCGGGTTTAATGAATCTTGTCTCTCCGTCCTTGCGTTTTTCTTGCTCCAATCTTGCGCGAGAACTTGCAGCGCAAATGACCATTTCTATTTCGGTGTCGGAGCATAACGCAGTGTCGGCCCACTGTTCCTCCGTTAAGTACGAACGACCTGGGATTGTGTCCTCGTCTAAATAATAATTAATTATGGCATTATAGTTCAAATTTTTATTATTAGGTTTAGTAGTGATATTTGATATAGGTGTATTACATTTTCTGCCAAAATGTGCCTCAAATGGTGTAATATTTAATGTTTTTTGTTTTGATATTCTTAATCGTTGTATTATTGCTTTCAATGAATTTTCTAAATGAAATTTTTTATTTAATTGTGATTTCATGCAAGATAATTGTCGTTTAATTGTTTGAATAATACGTTCTACTAATCCGACTGCTCTATGGTCACTTGCTGGTGCATATATAGGTGTAATATTATTTTCAGCACAAAATGTCTCAAACTTTTTTCCTGTAAAACATTTAGCCTGATCTAATCTAATAGTTCTGGGTACTCCGTGTTGATATATATAATTATTTAAGAATTTAACTACATTTGGGCCTGATGCATTGTTTACTATTTCTGCCGTAGGGTATTTAGAGTATCTGTCTATACTTGTAATAAAATATTGTTCTATGCCTTTCTCATTTAAAATTGGTCCACCAAAATCTAGTTGTATTTCCTCATTCGGTTCACTACACTTAGGTAAAGGTGTCCATTTGCGGTGCGAAATCACTGGTTTAAGATTCTTACCGATTTCAGTGCATGCCTTGCATTCACTGGCTTTTGCCAATATATCCCTGTGGATATAAGGCCACCAGATATTCTGAGCCAACGATAACATTGCAAAACTGCCCGGATGAGTAGAGTGTATGTCCTCGAGTACAGCATCCTTAATAGCTTTGGGGATTGCTATCCTTTCGTCTAGACAGACGCATCCGTTTTTTACACTCAAGTCTCTCCAATATGAGTGGAGATACGGACTAATTTCCTGCAGTCTTTCAGCGTCGTCTCGTAATACACAGTCTCGTACCTCTTTTAGGATGGCATCCTTCCCCGTTAATATTGCGAGGAATTTTTTGCTGAACACTTTTTGAAGTGTTTCGTTAAACATCAGGTCATCTGTTTCATCGATCATGCTACCTGTCGGAGTTTCGGTACGGCTTGTGTTGTTTGATTCTGGGGTCGATGGGGTTGTATCAGAAAAGGTGACTCGTGCTTTTGCTGGTGTTGATTTTGAACGGACTGCTTTTGATTTTGACATAATTCTGAGGCTGTTTATAGTATTTTTTGATTTTAAAGGTTCGTTCTCTTTATTTACGAAGTAATTGTTCGAACGCTGAATTTGGGCAAAAAGCGACTTGTTTTTGGGTGTGTGGTATTTATACTCGAATTTGGGTATTTTCGCGCTTAATTTGGTGTTATTTGGTGGATTAGTTGCTTTATTGCCATTAATGGGTTGAATTGGGACTAATTGTTCAGATTGTTCACATTCTTTACTGTCTGACATTTGCACCTCTTTTGCAGCGAATTTGCTAATGGAATGTGAATTATTGACTTTATGCTGATTTGGTACAAATTGTAATTTGCTAGTTTTAAGTGGCATTTGCGGCGCAAATGGATGATCAAAATGAATGTTATCATTTGAATTTCTAAGTGTTAATTGCGATGCGAATGGAGGTTTCAACTGTGAAGTTGTTAATTGCGGTGCAAGTGGTAATTGAAATTTTGTCGAATTAATGTTTAACTGTGTGGTTAATCGCGGTGCGAATGGAGGTTTTATTTGTTGTGGTGGCATATTTGACTTTAATATGGTCTGAAATTTTTTAGTTGTTGTTTCTTTATTCACTATAAGATGTTTCATTGAATCACAAATTTTAGAAATTGTTGCTACAACAAAATGTTCGTCATAAGTAGATATCTTTTTAGCTCTAGCGAAGGGGTTTCTAGAAATGTAATCAACAAGTCCCATTTTTGCACCTGGCATATGTTCGATTGTGAAATTGTATGGTAACAGTCTATCTATCCAGCGAGACAAACGGCTGTTATATGATTTATTAGATCGATGTTCTTTAAGTATTGATAATAGAGCTCTGTGATCTGTTACTAACGTGAAATTTTTTCCGTATAGATAATATTTAAAATAGTCAATTGACCACACTATCCCCAATAGTTCCAATTCGTTGACACTGTAGCGTTCTTCTGTTGTGTTGAGAAATCGTGACGCGAATGCAATTGGCTTCCAACCCTCTGGTGTATTTTGTTCTAAAGCTGCCCCCAATCCTGAGCGTGAAGCGTCACATTTTACTCGAACGTCTAATTTGGGATTGTAATGACTATTTTCAGTACTATTTGCTATTTTTTCTTTAATTAGATTAAAGTGTTTTGTGTGTTCATCTGTCCAGACGAATTTTACTGATTTCTTTAGTAGTGGTCTGAGAGGGTGACATATTTGTGCTAGGTGTGGTATAAATTTACCGATATAGTGGACTGATCCTAGAAATGATCTAAGACGTTTTAATGTTGTTGGTGGTGGTATTGTGAGAATTGCAGCTGTTTTGCTTTCTAATGGTGATATACCTGTTTGTGTAAATTTGTAACCGAGCCATTCTATTTCTGATTTTGCAAAGTGACATTTTTGTAAATTAATTCTCAAATTATCGTCATCTAGCTTTTGAAGACATTTGAAAACTAAAGCTAAATGGTCTGCTTCAGTGCCTGTACTAACGATTATTATATCATCCAAGAAACAGTATGTTTTTTGCAAACCTACTAGAGTATAGTCCATGGCTTTTTGAAATTCCGCCGGCATGTCTGTGAGACCATAGAAACCTGTTTTGAATCTATATGTACCAGTAGATTCACCACATATTATATTAAAATTACAGTGTTTTGCTGTTTCGTGATGTAATTTTAATTGACTATATGCGTATTTGAGGTCTAATGTGGTGAAATAGGCTTGTTGACTGTTGTGTGTACTTGTCAAGTGTTGTGAGATGGTATCAATTAACATTTCAATATTTGGCATTTGATATTTGTTTTTGTGTATTGCTTTATTTAGAACTTTTGAATCTAGTGCTAGCTTTATTGACTGGTCTTTCTTTACGGTTATTACGATTGGGGATATGAAGTTTTCATCCGAACAACTAGATAATTTTTCAATATGGCCTTCTGTCTGTAGTCTTTCTAATTCATCTGTAACTCGAGGTTGGAGATTTATCGGAACACGTCGGCCTTTTTGATGCTTTGCTGTAAACTTTTGATGAAACTTTGATTTTGCTATATGTGTCTTAGATAGACCAATTCTTGATACTAAATGTGGAAATCGCGTCGCAACTGTCTCTTTAATTTTACATGCAGAATTAGTGATGTTATTAACACATTTACCAGTTTCTGGTTGTTGTTGGACAACTGCAATCCTCAGTGGGCCAAACAGATCTCTTCCAATTATGTTTTTGTGGCCGTCATCTACCACTGTCAACATTGCTGATACATCTTTCCAATGGTTGTAGGTCACTGTAGTTTCCAAATGCCCGATGATTTTGATTGGTTCGTTGGAGAACGTTTTTAGGTTCCTTTTTTCTGACGAATCTGTCCATCTTGCAGATTTAGTTGATTGTAGGATTCTGTTTGCTAGACTTTTTGTTATAATACTCACAGCACTACCAGAGTCGATCATTGCCGATGTTTGTATTTCTCCAATCTGTACTTCCACATTCAGTGGCTCCAGTTGATGAACTGAATCTGAAGATATAGCTGCCACGTAGTCGTCTGAGTCACTTTCGTAGTTTGAGTCGTATACTTGTTGGTACAATTGTTGATAGCTTGTTATATAGTTTACTGATTCCTCGTCATCGCTTTTTTCTGGTGATTGTTCAATTTGATTTACGTTTGCTTTTTGATTTTTCTGTGTTGAATTCTGCTGCTTCTTTGGTTTTCGACATTTTCGAGCAAAATGACCCAAAATACCGCAATTGTGGCATTTTTTTCCATTCGCAGGACAAATCTGTTTGTGGTTGTGACTCCAGCGAAGACCACAATCGGTACAAACACTTGTATACTGATAGTTTGCAGGGACAGTTGGATAGCGTGTGAAGTCACGTTTTGCTGGAGGTGCATTCGCGTTGCGATTGCGATTATAGCTATTGTTGATGTAATTTACAGATGTATTACTTGTCATTAAGTTTTGGTTAATTTTCTGTTAATTTTGTGCTCCCATTTCCATTTGTATGGCAATTTCTAGTGCTTTTGGTGGTTCCACAGTTTCCTTCAACAACTCCTTTTGAGTTTCGTGATCAAGCATATTGAGTATGAAAGCATCACGAATTAGTGTTGTTTCTTCGCTTCCGAGGTTGCAATTTTGTGCCAGTTCTATGAGACGAACATAGAAACTCTCTACTGACTCTCCCTTTTGTTGTTTGCATGAATAAAATACGAAACGATCGTAGGTTATGTTACGAACCTTTGTGAATGACTCCTCCATTGCCTGCCACAAATCTTTTAGAGGTTGTTTCTCTACTTGAAAGTGTGGGTATTTGCTCTTGAAGATTCGACGCCCCTCTGTGCCAATGCTTAGATACAGCAGCGATATCGTCTTCTGCTCACAGAGTGTCCATGGTTTGTCTCCACAGAGAATTCCAATTTCATCAGCCTTCTTGCATCTGTTTTGCCAGTTCACTTTCAACTGCTGGTTTCGAACCTTACGATCTCTTTCTGTGGCCTGCGTATGGTTTTCTACTGGTTCTTCATATGTAAGTTCGGGTGGATAGTTCACTGATGCAGGAGGATCATCTAAGAGAGTGTCAAGTTGTATTCCTTCCTTGGCGAGAAGAGCAAGTTTCCAATTTTGTGTCCATTTGTCCCACGTTAGAGTGGGTGTTGCCGTGGGTTTCTCCCAAAAGGCTTCTATGTGCAGTGGAGTTTTCTTTGAGTCCGCTGCTGACTGCGCCATGTTATACTCAATCAATGTGAGTTGGGTCAATTGTGTTGCGATTGGTATTATCCAAATAGAAAGTGGCAATTGCGTCGCGAATGGCGAATGTGTTATCTACTTTTTGTCGATTACGTGGCGATTAGGCAATCGCGTCGCGAATGGTTGATTTCTATTTAGTTAGTCCAATTGAGAAGCGTTTGACAAAGATTTAATTCAACTAAGCGATAGCGCTGAAAATGGGAAGAGTGACAACTAGAGTTAAACAAAATGAAGAAATGGATTTGTTCAACATTTGATCAAACATCCGGGAAGTAAAATTAGATTTGTTTACAGTATGAAATTATTAGACAGCATGAACAGACATTACTTGCAAAGTGGGAAGAAGTTAGTAAGAAGTTAGCAACAAAATGAACTAAATAGGCATTCGCCCTTCAAATGGAGTATTCAGACATACATAGATTAAAGTACGAGTGTAGATACAAGAAAGGTATCTATCACCGTACGACAGAGTAAATGAACTTAATCAGAAAATCAAAAACCTAAACATTGACTATGATTGTTATACTCGTGCACAAGGAGTATAGTCAATTGAATCGCAAATGGCTTTGTAAGTACCGAGATAGGCACTTGCGTCGCGAATGGACGATTTAGTTGTTACTTCCAACTAAAGCCTGTCTAGATTTGGCAATCGCGGTGCGATTGACTCTAACTGAACTACTCAGTTAAAACGAGAGGCATTTTGCAAGGATTAAATTGAACTGAGCGTTAGCGCTACAAATTGGAGAATGAAAGTTAATGATAATACAGATTATGAAAGAAAGTTTGTTCAGGTTTTAATCATACAGAAAGGAAGCAAAGTTTGATTTGTTTACAACATGAATGAGTATATATCCGGTACAGACGGGATGAACAGACTTAACTGCTAAATATGGGAGGAAGTATATAGCACTGAACTAAAAATGGCATTCGCCCTTCAAAAGGAACATACAACAATAAATTAGTTTAAAATACGGATATGGATACATGAAGGGTATCCATTGCCGTATGACATTTCCCCCTCTTGAGGAAAAATTAATTTACTAGATTAAAATCAGAAAATTAATAAATATTCACCGGTTAGTAAGTAATAAAATATTAAATAATAGATAAAATAGAAGTTTATGAAAGTTTCTTTATCGAAGATTACTCGCTGTCGCTATTTTCAGCATTTTCGGCCTGGAGAACTGTCATCTCCCTTGGTTGGTTTTGCGAGTATTCATCTTCTTGATTTGATCCTCCCGCAATGCCAGTGTCTTGGTAATCAGTGTAACCTTCTGTGTTACGAACTTTTTCGACAATTGTTTGCGATTTTTGGGATTTTTTCTTTAGTGTCCTTTTGCTTTTTCTAATAGAAGACGTATCCGAATCCGATGTATCGCTGACCGTGATTTTGCGTTTCGAAGTCTTTCTCAAGATGGGTGTAGGTTGTTTTTGAGTCGAGGAGGTTGTTTGCGTTCCAGATGGCCCTGCTATATCAGATGATACCACTTGCGGCGCGATTGGACTAAAATTTAATATTTGTGTAAGGTCGGGTCGATTTTTGAATGCCTCATCGTATTTCGGGTTTCTTTTTGGTACTCTCATTTTCAATGATCTTGCGACATTGCTAGCTGTAGATATACAGGATCGTGCCGACGAAATGACACTTACATCGTCTGTGTTTTTTCTGTTTCGCTTTATCATTTTCTCTCCAGTATTTTTTCGAAAAAGATCTCGTTTATGCTGTTGAATTTTTTGTTCGAGAGTTTTTTCGTTTAGTTTCTTTGGGCGTCTGTCTATGTACTGTGCTAAAGTTGTTTCCCGTTCGGCCCGCGTTCCAAATTTGGCGATGTCAGAATTTCTGACACGTACTTCAGGTTTGGAGGGTTCCTTGATGACGCTCGTCGTTGGGCTTATTTTGCACACTGTACTGCCAGGTGCTAATACTTCGTAGAGGCCGTCCAAGTTTTTCTTTGGCGCTGGTTTTCATTTATTTTTCGGGCCAACTTCACTTGTACGCTTCTTTCAGAGCAGGGAATTGCACGGTGAATGACATCTGGCTTTATAAAACGCTCTTCCCCGTCTTTCCTTTTCTCTTGTTCCGTTCTTGCGCGGGTACTTGCGGCGCAAATGACTCGCTCAATTTCCGTATCGGAACAAAGAGCTGTATCCGCCCACTGTTCATCTGTGAGATAGGAACGACCTGGGATTGTATCCTCGTCTAAATAGTAATTTATTATTGCATTATAGTTGAGATTTTTACTATCAGATTTAGTTGTAATATTTGATATAGGTGTGTTACATTTTCTACCGAAATGTGCCTCAAAGGGTGTGGTTGTGATTGTTTTTTGTTTTGATATACGAAGTCGTTGTATTATTGCTTTGAGTGAATTTTCTAAATTAAATTTTTTATTTAACTGTGATTTCATGCAAGCTAATTGTCGTTTAATTGTTTGAATGATACGTTCTACTAATCCTATTGCTCTATGGTCATTTGCAGGTGCATAAATAGGTGTAATATTGTTTTCGGTACAAAATGTTTCAAGTTTCTTTCCTGTAAAACATCTAGCTTGGTCTAATCTAATAGTTCTAGGCACTCCATGATGATATATATAATTATTTAAGAATTTGATTACATTTGGACCTGATGCGTTATTTACTATTTCTGCTGTAGGATATTTAGAGTATCTATCTATACTAGTAAGGAAGTATTGTTCTATTCCTTTCTCATTTAGAATTGGGCCACCAAAATCTAATTGTATTTCGTCATTTGGTTCACTACATTTAGGTAGAGGTGTCCATTTGCGGTGCGAAATCACTGATTTTAGATTCTTACCAATATCTGTGCAAGCTTTGCACTCACTGGCCTTTGCCAGAATGTCTCTGTGGATGTAAGGCCACCAGATATTTTGAGCTAAGGAAAGCATAGCGAAACTGCCTGGGTGTGTGGAGTGTATGTCCTCCAACAACGCATCTTCAATGGACTTTGGGATCGCAATTCTTTCGTCTAGACAGACACACCCGTGCTTCACACTAAGATCTCTCCAATATGAGAAGAGGTAGGGACTGATTTCTTGTAGTCGTTCTGCATCATTTCGAAGTACACAGTCCCTTACTTCTTTCAATATCGCGTCTTTTCCAGTCAGTATTGCTAGAAATTTCCTACTGAACACCTTGTTTAGGGTCTCGGTGAACATTATGTCCTCAGCTTCGTCTATCATACTACCAGTTGGGGTTTCAGTATGAGTTGTTGCATTTGATTCGGGTGTTGAGGGTGTTGTGTCGGAGAACTTTACTCTTGCTTTAGTAGGAGTTGATTTCAAACGGGTTGCTTTAGCTTTTGACATCGTGCTGAGACTATTTACGGAATTATTTAAGATGAAAGGTTTATTGAATTTATTCACAAAGCAGTGTTTCTTAGGCAGAATTTGGGCAAAAAGCGAGTTATTTTTGGGTGAGTGGTATTTATACTTGAGGATTTGTGTTTTCGCGCTTAATTTAGTGTTGTTAGGTGTATTACTTGACTTATTACCATTAATAGGCTGTATTAAGGATAATTGTTCAGATTGTTCACATTCTTTACTGTCTACAATTTGCACCTCTTTTGCAGCGAATTTGTTAATGGAATGTGAATTATTTACTTTACAGTGATGTGGTACAAATTGTAATTTTGTAAATTTAGGTGGCATTTGCGGCGCAAATGGATGTACAGAATACGGATTAAATTTAGAATTAGCATGTGTTAATTGTGGTGCGAATGGAGGTTTCAGTGATGAACTGGTTAATTGCGATGCGGATGCTATATCACAATCAGTTGAATTATTGCTTTTTGATATGGTTAATCGCGATGCAAATGGTTGTGTAACTTTTGGTGAAGGCAAATTCAACTTTAATATGTTTATAAATTTTGTAGTTGTAGTTTGTCTATTGGTAATTAAATGTTTCATTGAATCACGGATTTTAGAAATTGTTGCTACAACAAAGTGCTCGTCGTATGTAGATATCTTTTTAGCTCTTGCAAAAGGGTTTCTAGAAATGTAATCAACGAGTCCCATTTTTGCACCTGGCATATGCTCAATCGTGAAATTGTACGGTAGCAATCTATCTATCCATCGAGACAGTCGACTATTGTATGACTTATTTGATCGGTGTTCTTTAAGTATTGACAATAGGGCTCTGTGGTCTGTTACTACCGTAAAGTTTTTTCCGTATAAGTAGTATTTAAAATAATCGATTGACCAAACTATCCCCAATAGTTCCAATTCGTTGACGCTGTAGCGTTCTTCCGTTGAATTGAGGAATCGCGACGCGAAGGCTATTGGTTTCCAACCATCCGGTGTATTTTGTTCCAATGCTGCCCCCAATCCTGAACGGGAGGCATCACATTTTACACGAACATCCAGTTTAGGGTTGTAATGGCTATTTTCTGTACTATTTGTTATTTTTTCTTTAATCTGATTAAAATGTTTAGTATGTTCGTCCGTCCATACGAATTTTACTGATTTCTTCAGTAGTGGTCTAAGTGGATGACATAGTTGTGCTAAGTGAGGTATAAATTTGCCAATATAATGTACTGACCCGAGAAATGATCTAAGGCGTTTTAATGTTGTTGGTGGTGGTATTGTTAAGATTGCGGCTGTTTTGCTTTCTAAAGGTGATATTCCAGTCTGTGTAAATTTGTAACCGAGCCATTCTATTTCAGATTTAGCGAAATGACATTTCTGGAGGTTAATTCTCAAGTTATCGTCATCTAATTTTTTTAGACATTTGTGGACGTAGGCTAAATGATCTGCTTCAGTGCCGGTACTAACGATTATAAAATCGTCTAAGAAATAGTATGTGTTTTGTAAACCAATGAGAGTATAATCCATGGCTTTTTGAAACTCTGCCGGCATATCTGTAAGTCCATAAAAACCAGTTTTGAATCTATATGTACCTGTAGATTCTCCACATATGATGTTAAAATTACAGTGTTTTGCTGTATCGTGATGTAGTTTTAATTGACTGTATGCATATTTGAGATCTAATGTGGTGAAATATGCTTGTTGACCATTTTGTGTATCTGTGAGATGTTGTGATATGGTGTCAATTAACATTTCAATATTAGGCATTTGGTATTTGTTTTTATGTATTGCTTTATTTAATACTTTTGAATCTAATGCGAGTTTTATCGACTGATCTTTTTTTACTGTAATTACAATCGTGGAGATGAAGTGTTCGTCAGAGCAACTAGATAGTTTTTCGATATGACCCTCAATCTGTAGTCTTTCTAATTCAATTGATACTCTAGGTTGAAGATTTATCGGAACACGTCGACCTTTTTGATGCTTTGCTGTGAACGTTTGATGGAACTTTGACTTTGCTACATGTGTTTTAGATAAACCAATTCTCGATACTAGAGGTGGAAATTGCGTCGCGATTGACTCTTTAATTTTACATGTAGGATTATTGATGTTATAAACACATTTACCAGTTTCTGGTTGTTGTTGGACAACTGCAAGTCCCAAAGTAGTGAACAGATCTCGTCCAATGATATTTTTGTGTCCATCATCTACCACAGTCAATATTGCTGATTTGTCTTGCCAGTGATTGTAGGCTACTGTGGTCTCCAAGTGTCCAATGACCTTGATCGGCTCATTTGAAAAAGTTTTCAAATTCCTTTTTTCCGTCGATTTTATCCATTTAGCTGAGTTTGTAGATCGTAGGGTTTTGTTTGCTAAACTTTGTGTGATGATACTCACAGCACTTCCAGAGTCAATCATTGCAGATGTTTGTATTTCTCCTATTTGCACTTCCACGTTTAATGGTTCTAATTGATGAACTGAATCCGAAGAAATCGCTGCTACGTAGTCGTCAGAGTCGCTATCATAGTTTGAATCGTACACCTGGTCGTACAATTGTTGATAGCTCGTGATATAGTCTACTGATTCTTCATCATCACTTTTTTCCGGCGTCTGATCGATTTGGTTTACATTTGATTTTTGAGTTTTCTGAATTGGAAGCTGTGGCAGTTTTGTTTTTTGACATTTTCTAGCGAAATGACCCATAATACCACAATTATGGCATTTTTTTCCATTCGCGGGACAAATCTACTTATGGTTGTGGCTCCAGCGAAGACCACAATCCATACAAATACTCGTATATTGGTAGTTTTTTGGGATAGATGCGTAGCGAGTGAAGTCTCGCTTTGTGGAAGGTCCATTCGCGTTGCGATTGCGCATTGAATTATTATTGATGTAATTCACTGAAGTATTACCTGACATCAAGTTTTGGTTAATTTTCTGCTGGTTCTGTGCTCCCATTTCCATTTGTATGGCGATTTCCAATGCTTTTGGTGGGTCTACTGTTTCCTTCAACAACTCTTTCTGAGTTTCGTGATCAAGCATATTTAATATGAATGCATCACGAATGAGTGTAGTTTCTTCACTACCAAGATTACAATTTTCCGCCAATTCTATGAGACGGCCGTAGAAACTTTCTACCGATTCTCCTTTTTGTTGATTACACGAGTAGAAAACGAAGCGATCGTAAGTTATATTACGAACCTTTGCGAATGAGTTCTCCATTGCTCGCCACAAATCTTTAAAAGGTTGTTTTTCGATCTGAAAGTGAGGGTACTTGCTCTTGAAGATCCGTCGCCCCTCTGTGCCAATGCTTAGATATAGCAATGATATTGTCTTCTGTTCACACATTCCCCATGGTTTGTCACCACAGAGGATCCCGATTTCTTCAATCTTTGCACAACGATTTTGCCAATTGACTTTCAATTGTTGGTTTCGGACTTTACGATCTCTTTCCGTTGCCTGTGTGTGATTCTCTACCGGTGCTTCATAGGTAGGCTCAGGCGGGTATGTCACTGTTGCTGGTGGATCACTCAACAGAGTATCCAATTGGATCCCTTCCTTAGCAAGTAGAGCCAATTTCCACTGCTGCGTCCATTTGATCCACGTCAGGGAAGGTGTTGCTGTCGGTTTCTCCCAGAATGCTTCTATATGGAGTGGTGTTTTCTTTGAGTCCGATGCTGACTGCGCCATGTTATACTCGTGCACAAGGAGTATAGTCAATTGAATCGCAAATGGCTTTGTAAGTACCGAGATAGGCACTTGCGTCGCGAATGGACGATTTAGTTGTTACTTCCAACTAAAGCCTGTCTAGATTTGGCAATCGCGGTGCGATTGACTCTAACTGAACTACTCAGTTAAAATGAGAGGCATTTTGCAAGGATTAAATTGAACTGAGCGTTAGCGCTACAAATTGGAGAATGAAAGTTAATGATAATACAGATTATGAAAGAAAGTTTGTTCAGGTTTTAATCATACAGAAAGGAAGCAAAGTTTGATTTGTTTACAACATGAATGAGTATATATCCGGTACAGACGGGATGAACAGACTTAACTGCTAAATATGGGAGGAAGTATATAGCACTGAACTAAAAATGGCGTTCGCCCTTCAAAAGGAACATACAACAATAAATTAGTTTAAAATACGGATTTGGATACATGAAGGGTATCCATTGCCGTATGACAATGATGAAGCAAATTTATATGGAGCAACAAATTTACAAAACTCTAGCGCCAGCAAAACCACTTTTTCTGCTTTCCATGTATTGGGATAAAGAATAGTCAATTTAATAATTCTGCTCTTGATAATTGTATCTAGCTCGCTAGTTCTTTTCTTCATGATAAAAATTGCACGAAAAAAATCGATCAGGAACAATCTGTAATGAGCATGCTACAGAAAGTTCGCCGTGCACCGGTAAATTATATTTGAATTCATTTTATCCTACTACAAATTGATAAACACAAAGATAAACAATAAAAAATGGTCAAGTAGTTATTCGTGAATCGGATTTTTTGGCACCTTTTTTTAAATCTTTATTTTGCAAAGTAGAAATTGACTTAAATTTGGCAAAATTGATGGTGTGGTAAATCAATTTACGCAATTTGTATTCAGCAAAAAATTTCAGCTAGCAGAACTCATTTGATCATATTGGGTGAGTATGGATTCAAAATCCAATAGCAAAAATTCACTGCGATAATGCCACAAAATATGCAGCAAACCTATGCAAATGTTTCGCAATTTTTATCGAAATTCAAATTAGTTGACATGTGGGTTGCCAACGTTTTTCAAGACACAATTCCTCTTGAAATTTTTTTGAAGATAGGCAGCCTTCTTGCAAAGTTTGGAATTGATGTTACGCAAAAGTTTTCCAAAAAGTGTTACAGGACTTTGTTAAAAAGTACTGTATTTCTTATTAGAAAATGAACTTTTGTCCCAAAAACTCTAAGAAGATGTAAAGTTCGAGTATACTTTCTCTCAAACTTCGGAGCAGAAATCAAGCAACCTTCTATTTCCCTTCTGAAGTAAATTCATTCCAAATAAAATATAGCAGCTTGTATTTTCAAATCATTGTCTATGCCAGTCTGAAATTTTATTACATTATGAATATAAAAACAGAATTAACAGAATGACTGAATCAATTTGACTGCAAAATCAATCATCTATCAGTCTAAAAATTTTCATATTTTAAAATTTCTTCCAACTTCTTTGATATTTTCTGTATTCATTGTTTCTTCGTACAAGGACGTTTGACTTTCAATGCCAAAAAAATATATTGTTTAACTCTTCTTCAGCAATTCAAAACATCCGACAGAAGGTGACTTCGAAAAAAAGAGGCACGCAATTAAGCTAAGTTTATAGCCTTGACCTCTAATCTAAAATTTTGAAAGTCAAAGTTGCATATCAGACTAACTTGGCAAAAACTTTAGAGGTGTCGTACAATTTAAAAAAGTGAAAAATTTGTTGAGCAATTTGAAAGTCTTATATAAGATATCAACACTCCATGGCACCAAAGAGCTGCTAAAAGCACAGTTTGTACACTTTACGAGTTTCTGTAGCTCAATATGTTTAATTTGTGCAGCAATGTGAAGAACGGCGTGAAATTCTTAAGTTAAAATTTAATCATTTGAATTTTTTCTCGTATACAGAGATGTTGGTTAAGCTGATTTACTCTTTTACTGCTTGCCAAGCTGTTGCGATTCGAAATGTTAACTTTTCAATTCTCATGGACACAAATTAGAAAGCAGATTGGCAAGCAGTAAAAAATTTAGAGGTGTCGTACAATTTCAAGTTCCAGTACACAGCATGCACAAAAACAATAACAACAATTAACAGGGTCAATGCGTCTCCAGTGAGGGAATTGCGCAAGTTCTTCAAAAAAAAGTTTAACAGTATATCTTGACAAACAGCGTTAAGCCTTAGACCGAAAAATGCAATTACTTATCTTTTGCAGTACGTTACAATCAAATGATCAAAAACAACTTGTTAGATCTCCAACCACAAATAATTTAAACAATCTAGTTTACCTGAGCATTCCGCAAAACTACAAAGAAAATTAGCATTTTCAAGACACTTTTCTCAAGATAATGATCCATCATATAAATCAAACATTGTCAGAAAAAATGCGGAGTACTGGAGTGGCCATTTAATAGTATAGATATGAATCCAGCTAAAACGTGCAATTTAAGGTCAATTGTGAAATAGAAATTACGAAACTGGTTTCTCTTACTAAATTTCGGAAAAAAAGTGCCAGATTTTTGGATTAAAGCTGATATAATTTCGCAATTGATTTCGCAAATGTCGTGAGAAACTTGTTAAAAAACTATTCAAACCGTCTACTATATGTAAAAACCTAAAAGCGTATTGATTTGTTACTAGAAAAAAGATTTGATCTGATAAGGCTGTTTTATTTGATGTTTGTGGCACTTTATATAAATTCTTCGGGTTTACGTAGCTTTTCGACAAAAGTGTTTTTGAAATATTGAGAGAACTCCGTAAAATATGTTGCATGGTCAAAATCATCCTGCAAACTAATTTGCCAGATGGCAAAATTTTTCAATATTAACTTATTTTTGCAAGAATTTTAAAAAACCATTTCAATATTAAATTAATTAATTAATAAATTAATTAATAATTAAACTATTATTGTTATATCGTTTAGTATTTGGTACCTGGCACATTCTGTTTGATGTAAAAGAAGCATGAGATTGGGTCATTTATAACTTGCTGTACTTTAAACTGGTCCACATAGTACCCCCAGTCAAATCTTGCTCCACCCAGCACTCCAAAGACACAAGGGGTATCTGAAACATTGTCATGAAAATTCGAAAGAAATAGATTGCTTAAGCAAGCAAATAAAAATGGTCGTTTATGTACAAACGGATTCAAAATTTTTTTATTATCAAAATGGTGACTTCTGATATCGTTACAGCGGTTTTTTTTTACATTCGCCAGAACCCGGGTCGAGGTTTGGTCAAAAAATATTGTAAGACTAGCGGTGAATAGCGGTGAAAAAAATTTTTCACCGCAAAGCGCCCGCATCTTTTAGCGTTGAATGCGGTTTCCTGTGAATTTAAGATAATCGTTAAAATTACCGCATTCTGCTGGTAGTACTGAATTTTTTTTCAGCGCATTCTACTGGTAGTGGTGAAAAATTTTCTTTCACTGCTTAAGCGGCGAAAAAAATTCACTGCATTGTTTTTCTCACTGCATTCATCGCATTGAACCTAACTCTTACAATTTGTGTCAAATTCAACGCAAATCTTACATCTTTTAGCAATTTTTAGCGGTGACAACTCGACCCGGAAAAAGAGCTCTCTCAAATTCTGCTACCATCAGATTAACTATTTCACATTTTTTTAAAGACTGATCAACATTATTCGCTTGGTTCAATCACCTGCCGACAATATTTTTCGGTTCAAAACACCCATGAAAGGATTTTGGATCAAATAAGCTAAGAAAAAGACCGTGTGTCAACTCGTGAAAAAAAAGCTACTAATCAACCATGTTCGGGTAATAAAAAACTGTGGGTTGACGTTGACCCGTATTACCCTTCGTCTGTGGTTTAGTCTGTCGTTTACACTTTTTAGAAACGAATTTTTGTATATAATATAGCCACAGATTAAAATTTATTTCCGATTGTAGTGTGCAGGCAAGTTTCGCCGCAAAACTTACATTACAAATCTTTTTTTTTGCAAAAAAATATACTTAAAGATGCTTTAAGCATTTAAAAAACACTGTCTATATTTTTACAATTTGCCCGAAGAACTGGCAAAAATGTACTGTAGCTGGTGACCGTTGATCGATAATTGAGTATTATCGCCGCTAAACGGGATCCAAATGAGAATTTTCTGTTATATTAGAATATTTTGTACATTGCTGCGAAATTTGGCTCCACAAAAAAGCTTCTACAATTCTGAAAAAAAATATTCACTCTTATTCATTTAGCCAATCAATTTTTTTTGAAATGTTTGAAAAACAGAGAGGACGTGGTAGATCGATGTAGAATTTGCAAAGAATATGGTCAATCGATATTGGATATGAAAAGACTCTTGATCACCGTATAAGTTGTTTCGAATTTACTCGCGATCTCTGTCATGTGAAATTGATTTGAAAAATCACTCCAGCTCGTCTCTATTTGTCTTTTCATGTGATTAACCTGGCACCCTGGGCGTGGACTATTATACAGTTAACAAGTTGTTTGAAAACGTGCCCAATTGAAAAGATATTCCAACAAAGCAACGACTGCTTGGTTCTAACGCATAATTTTTTTCTTCGTTTCCCATTGGTTTGGGTTGGTTTTTTGTCGCTGAAAGTATCTTTGACGATTTTCTTTTTTTTTTTCACTTGCTAAGTTTCACTCCCCGGGGTAACGCCAGGATGCAAATTATTTTAATTGTTGCGTTTTTTTTTGCCTTCAAACGCAGAGAATTTCTCCGCTAGGAAGCAATTCCATAAATAGAAGAACGCTATAGCTATATAAAAGCTGCTTTATATCGATGTTGAATTTAAAATAGAAACTTTTCTGTGTTTATCCCATAGGTTGGCAATTAGTTGGTTCCAAAGGCCATGCAATTGTTTGAAAAAACTGATAGAATGACTGAAAGTTTGTTTGGAATTCAAGAAACCTTTCATTGACTTCATAGGCTTTGGAAAGAGGCAAATATTTCATAATGGATACTTTGATACAATATAATATTTTTAAAAGAAACTATGTAGGAGCATACACGAAGATCTTGAGAAGCATGTGAAAACCATGTACCGCATAAAAATCTTGAAAGAACTAATTAGTACCCATATGAGAACCAAGTAAGAAGGCTGTGTGACGCATGTATAAAACCATGTAAAATGATGATTTATGAAAAAATCTTGAAAAAAAAAATTTAGGAACTCTAAAAAATCATCTAAGAACAACGTATGAAACAAGAATGAACCACGCAAAAACGATGCATTAAACATGTATAAGCCATGTGTGGACAATATAGGAGACATATATGGCATTAAGAAGTATCAAGTCGTGTAAAGTTTTGTCATAAGTCCTATAAAAGTGATTCTGCTGTATTAGTTTTGACGTTAGTCGTGCAAAGCTGAGACTGCTCTACAAGCCTTTTATAAGTCCTATAAAACCGAGACTGCTATATAAGCGTTTTTATGAGTCCTATAGAGCTGAGACCGCTTTCATATTTTTTATAAGTCGTGTAAAACTGACATTCTTGTATAAATTTTTTCATAATTCGTGTAAAGCTGAGACTGCTGTATAGGTTTTTTTTAAAAAAGAAGTCGTATAAAGCTGAGACTGCTGTACAAGCTATCCTCTGGGTCGTGTAAAATTGAGACTGCTCTCGTGTTGGGCTGATAGCGCTGTATGAGCTTTTTTATGAGCCGTTCAAAGCTGAGACTGCTGTATAAGTTTTTTCATAAGTCGTGTAAAGCTGATACCGTTTTATAAGCTTTTTCATAATTCATGTAAAACTGAGACTTCTGTATAAGTTTTTTCATAAGTCATGTAAAATTGATTCAGCCGTTTAAGCTTTTTCATAAGTCGTGTAAAGCTAAGAATGCAGTATATTTTGTACGGCCTGTATGCCGTACAAGAGCCAGACCTGGATGTCATACAGGTTTTCTTGGATGCCATACAAGTTTTCCTGGATGCCATACAAGAGCCATAGAGACCAAAAATGTTCTGTGGAATTGCAATAATGTTCTGTGGAATGTTCTGTGCAACCCCTCCATGGAATTGCTGAAGCGCGAACCAAAATTTGTATTTAAAACTTGCCAACCATTGTAAATCACGCAACGAAAATTTTGTATGGCTTGTATGGAACCATTTATGGCTCTTGGATATGATTCCCAAAAAGTGTCATGTTTTAAATAAGCATCCTTCATAACTAAATTTGATTAACGCACATAGTTTTTGCAACTTTTTCTTAATTATTTTTTTTCCTTTACTTTCCAATCCGAAAGTTCACTGAAACATTCAAAAATGTGACGAAATAGAGTCCTGTTCACAAAACAAACAATACAACTAACCATAGAAACAAGCATCGTCTACATTAGAATCAGAATTGACTCCAATGTTTGAAATCCTAGAATCGACACCGTAGCAAGCATTACCGTCGCTGTACGAAACAGCATAAGTAGTTTTAGACGCTACAGGATTTACGCTTGGGTGACTGCATTTATAGATTCCGTTGATAAGGTTGGAACCCATTCCAATTGGGACCTGGGAAAGGGACCGAAGGACTCGTCCTGGTAGATTGTATGAGCCCACAGTAACGTTGCAAGATCCCTCCACGATGTTACCTGAAAAGATATCATTAACTCAATTATAGTGGCCTCAACGACTTGTTGACCTCCACTTCAATCTAGACCTCGACTTTTGCTATTTTCTTATATCTCTGCTACGGTGGGGGGGGGGGGTGGGGGTGGGGGTGGGGCTGGTTAAGATTGACTATGAATAAAATATACGGTCCATCGTCAGTTAAAGTCGAGCTAAAATTTGTTCATGGGTCGAGCATGGTGGCGCAATTAATTTTTTTGATAATAATCAAGGGTATATTTTATCATTTTTAATTTTTGTTACAAGCTCTAAAAATTCGCAAGAATCGACGAAGCAACGCTAAATCAGTCTTGACATGTTTATTTATTCAGAAGGACAATTTCTCGAAAATGTTATGAACGACCAGGCTTAACCTAAATCAACCGTTAAAAGACGTGTGCTAGACGAAGACTTGCGTGCTTTTACTTGACTCATTGAAAAAATTCTGCTGAACTCAAATTTTGTACGAAAAACAATCAAAAGACTTCAAGTTTGATACATCGCCTTACAAAATTTTCTTCAAAAATTTTGCAAGATCTGATATTTAAGATAACTGTTAGTATTGCATGAATCGTGCAAGATAACCAATCATTTTTCAAATGAGCAAATAGTTGGAACACGCCAGAACGAGATAAGCGTGAGAGGAGTCTGTCGTTCCGCAACGTTTTTTTTTCTTTATTACAATCTTTTGCAACCAATACGGCAAGAAATTTGATTTTTCTGCGGAAAAATAAAAAAAGAATTCAAAGAAGTATCCAATAATAACACAAATAGTAAAATGAAGAAATGATTAAGCAAATTATTGTAACAAATAGTAGGAAATAAAAGGATTAATAATATATTGTTTTTGAAAGCAGTTTGCCAGTGTAACTTCGAAAGTTAGTTTCAAAAATAGAATTGTAGAGATCCCAGATAGTTAAAAAATCAATACAATTTTTTTGAAAATATCTATCTTTGTTTTTGGTGCTCAACGTGTCAGTATCATTTTTGCTCTACCGGCTCAAGTTGGTCATTACTATATCACATGTATCTCAGGAAATTTTGTTTCAAGTTATCTCTTCAACCAGGCAACTGTATTTCCGACAAATTTTGTGGGATGTGCAAAATAATGTGCTTGTAACAGGCAATGAGAGTAGTGCTCGACCAAAAAGAATAGGCACAAGCCTTGAACGATAGCCATTGTGTTGCAAGATCTTGGGATACAATCATTTTTTTGATAGAATTTTGGATGATCCTGAAATATATTCATCCGGTTTAAACTAGGGCAGTAAACTCTACTGTTTTCTGGCCCGTAGTTCTCTGGGTTCTTAAAATCTGAATACAGGTATTTTTTGAAACTCTTCAATATTTGCTTTTTTTGTGTCAAAAATCTACACTTTTCGATAAAAAGGTAAACTCAATAAAAAAAGTTAAAACCAAGAACTGAGTTAGAAAATTTTACGTGGTTAGCAGCATTGGGTCTGTCTGGGTCTGTCTGTGGTCAACTGTGCCGGCCATATTAACTTTTATTCATAAAAAGTTCAGATTTGGCCTTATTTCTGGGTCTTTACCGATGTATCCCCTATGAAATCATAGTGCCTCATTATTGTATATTTTATCCTGATTGAGTGAGCTACAGCAAAAATGACCACTGAGCCAGGGTGGGGGGAGGCTATGATGAAAAGACCTTTTTTTCCACCCAATGATTGTTTCTTGCAATTCCCACTTAACACATGTATGGTTTTAAAGCACCCCAAAATAAAAAAAAACAGCTGGTACAACTGATGGTGTATCAATTTTTTGCCTATTAAATAGGGAGCAGGAGGAGGAGGAGGGCAAAAAAAGACCCGTAGTTTCATCTGCACTGGCTGACATAGTTGAAAAATTTATTTTTTGTACACAGTGCAGAGGGAAAAAATTCAATTGCTGAGCATTTTTTCAAGTTAAAAGTGATCGCTTAAAAGTTTCTCTTGAGGACAAATCTCACAAGAAAGTTTCTGCGGCTTAACTTTTTACTTTATTCATACAACTTTTATTAACTTTTATTCATACAAGGTTCACCATTTGCCTTATTTCTGGGTCTTTACCGATGTATCCCTTATGAAATCATAGTGCCTCATTATTGTATATTTTTTCCTGATTGAGTGAGCTACAGCGAAAATGACAACTGAGCCAGGATGGGGGAGGCTATGATGATAAGACCCTTTTTTCCTCACAATGATTGTTTCGTACAATTCCCACTTAACACATTTATTGCTTTATAGCACTCCAAAATAAAAAAAACAGCTGGTACAACTGATGATGTATCAATTTTATGCCCATTAAATTGGGAGCAGGAGGAGGAGGAGGGCAAAAAAAGACCCGTAGTTTCATCTGCACTGGCTGACATAGTTGAAAAATTTATTTTTTGTACACAGTGCAGAGGGAAAAAATTCAATTGCTGAGCATTTTTTCAAGTTAAAAGTGATCGCTTAAAAGTTTCTCTTGAGGACAAATCTCACAAGAAAGTTTCTGCGGCTTAACTTTTTACTTTATTCATACAACTTTTATTAACTTTTATTCATACAAGGTTCACCATTTGCCTTATTTCTGGGTCTTTACCGATGTATCCCTTATGAAATCATAGTGCCTCATTATTGTATATTTTTTCCTGATTGAGTGAGCTACAGCGAAAATGACAACTGAGCCAGGATGGGGGAGGCTATGATGATAAGACCCTTTTTTCCTCACAATGATTGTTTCTTACAATTCCCACTTAACACATTTATTGTTTTATAGCACTCCAAAATAAAAAAAAACAGCTGGTACAACTGATGATGTATCAATTTTATGCCCATTAAATTGGGAGCAGGAGGAGGAGGAGGGCAAAAAAAGACCCGTAGTTTCATCTGCACTGGCTGACATAGTTGAAAAATTTATTTTTTGTACACAGTGCAGAGGGAAAAAATTCAATTGCTGAGCATTTTTTCAAATTAAACGTGATCGGTTAAAAATTTCTCTTAGGACAAATCTCACAAGAAATTGTCTGCGGCAGACAAAATTGCAGCTATGATCCGATAGGCTAAATTTAAACAGACAATTTAAAAAACAATTTAAAAAACATTTTTTTAAAATTGGTGATCAATTTATAATCAATGAAAAGTTGATAAAACTATATTTATATACAGAAAGAGCTATGAATCTCAGGGTCAACTTTCCGATCGTAATTGCGTGTTTTGACTTTGAACTAGCAAAATGTTTTTCCTAATTTTATCTACGAATCTCCTGTAGCATTTACTACAGCTACCAAAACGCGCGAATGCATTACGGAAATCAGTCTTGAAAGCTGAACGCAAGCAAGCATGCTAGCGTTCAAACTATTAAAATTGCTAATAAGAATTGATCAACCATCCGAAAAAAAGCGGATTTTGAAAACTTTTGTCAATCTGACAATTATTTTTACGAGACCTAACAACTTCTACAAAAGAGGTATTATCTCAAAAGATACATTATCAATTTCAAACGGACTTAATTTTTATATGAAAAAAATGTAATTTTGTCAAATTTTTATACTAACCTTTCAAGATTTATGAGACAAAGAAACATTGACGCCAGCAGTTTTAAACAGCTCAGCAGTTTCCGAAATTCCCAACAGTTTATTCAAAAACGTGTGCCTGAAATCGGGAGTTAAATTTTATAGGAAAACAGTATCAGCAAATTGCTATTTCCGTCGCTGCTTGGGTTCTGTTATTACCATTTTTTAAAGTGTGATTGTTGGAAACAAAGCTGGCATTATGAAAACAAAGTTGGCTCCGTTTGTCAATTTTTTATGAAGGTTTCAAAATGGCTCCGATTAGTGGCATAAATTTAATTTGGTAGTACTACATAGATAGGCCGGGACACCTGAAAGAGAAAACATTTTGCGCAGTACGTTATTAAAATTAACAATATTAGTCATTAGTTGCTTCACTGATACCACTGATTGCGCGATTATTTTTTTCTAGCTAGCTTTCTAATACTACTAACAGTTGTCCGTCTGGTTAATAATCTCACTTGAATGAAGTGTTCTCTCAATGAAAAGCGTAATAATTTTGGGGACAAAAGCTACGACGTGGCCACTTGGTTTCTAGAATTTAGTATTATCTCATTCAAATAATAAATCATTCTTACGTATGAAAATAGAAACTATTAGATAATTATGTATCTGTTGTTGAAATAACAATCATTTGAAATCACCGTTAAGTTTGTACGCAAAACACTCAAAAGAAATAAAGTTCCAGGATTAAAAGAAACAAACATTTAATCTTTCAGAGTAATAAATTCTAATCAATTTTGGTTTTCGTGATAGCTCCAGTCAAAATCAAGTGGCTACCTTGAAAAATTCTATCAGATTCTATCTATCTATTGTACATAATTTCGCACGATTTTTGCATGAATCTTGGAAGATAATAACTCCTCAAGATAAAACTCCAAAATCTTGCTGGATATACATTTTTCTGTTAGAATCATACAAGATGAAAAATTTTCTAAGCTATTTATCTATGCGAGCCGTTTTCTGCCGGAACAAAAAAAATCTCGTAAACACTGATGATAAAAATATATAAAGTTTGTTGAAGACTTTTTATTTTAATAATTGTTTTTAAAATCGAGAACTGCTTTTGTAAAAAATTGATTATCTAGATGACTATTTTCTTCTGTTTTTCTTCAATTCATCTTGTTTTTTTCTGCTTGATTTTCATGTTTTAGTTAAACTGACTCCCCGAAGTCATGCTTTGAAAATCTTCGTCCTCTTTTCTCATAAAATATTTTTGTAAAAAGTTTTTCAATTTTATACTTCGCTAACTTTTCCAATGCTTTATTGCCATTTTCCTGATTTTCGAATTAATTATTGGAGCGAAATCAGTTATTGAAAAATTGTAGTTTGTAATTGATTTCATTTAAAGGGGTTTATTTCTCTCCAAAAACCGATAATATTCTCAGATTGGACTTGTCCTAATCAGAGTTCTTGGTCAAAACTTGAAATTCAACTTCAAACAAAATAATTTTTGTATTATTTCTTTTGTTTTCTGAACAGAGGAAAAACTTGTTTTCTTGTTCATCTATTAGATGTGCTGTGAACCAGCAACGGTTCTTTTCAAAAAAGTATTGAAAAATGATATATTTGTGAAAAACAAAAAAGAAGGAGTATTGCTGTTTGTTCAATTTTTCATTTTAAGCATTATTCAAAAAGGTGTCCAATAGCATTTTTGCCCAAAAGCATTTTTCAGAAAAACTGCTTTATAGCATTTTTCAAAAAAGTGGTTAAATGCGCAACGTTAACCCATTTCAAAAAGTGCAGCCAAAAAATAGCGATTACAGAAACCGGACTGCAGAGCGCTGAAACTGGACAGCAGTCTGATTTTTAGGCTAGCAGCAAATTATCTTGACATCAATGAGATTTAAAAATTTAAAATTATAAAACTAGCGCAAACTTGAATATACAATTTTTTAAATTATTTGAATTTGTGGTTATTAATTCCCTTAATAGAATTGATGTGTTGCTAAATTCAAGCTGATAACTAAATTGCAAAACTAAACAGAATTTTGTAGGTCCGCTTTTTGAGTCCATGTAAAAAAAATTTTTTAACTTTTTCTCCTTCAGCTACCAATTGCCAATACATTACAACAAAAAGTCTCAACAGCTCAAAAATTAATCGAAGAAATTAATCAAAAAAGCAAGATATGAGTAAACTATGTTTAGCTTTAAGTTGTTGGATTAAAATTTAGTTGTTTTTGGATTCGTTTTTTTTTACTTTTAACTAGCTTTCTATTGCTACCAGTTTTATCTTTTAGAATGCGTTTCGTCGGTTGGAGAAAAAAAAGATAAAAACGATTTATAGGATTTAAAAAACTAGTTCAGAGAGTTGCAGACTAATATTTTCTACTGGTGTAAAACTTTCCGAATGATGAAGTCACTCGAGAAATGAAATTCAAAGAGTTTTCAGGATCAAAAGCACAAACAGTAATCTTATGTCCGAAAAGCGCTGGAAGGCGAAAAAATTAAGTTACTTATTTGAGCGCAGCTCAGCTGAGTACAGTGGAATCATTCGGCTCAATTTTCCAATAAGATCTTAGCAATACCCCGAAGATCGGGGGAGCGGTACAAATAGAAAAGATAATCTAAATATCTGGATGCTTGAAATATTCTGTGTTATCAGCAGTTTCGAAAATTGGGGGTTTCCTTGTTCTCACCTGGGAAAGTGACTTGTTCTTTGTCGGCTTCAAAAGATACACATGGAGATCCACTTGTGGTGACGTACAGTTTAGGTTGAAAAGCCTCGGCAACCAACATTACAGCTCGATATTTCACGCCAGCTCGATTGACCAAAAAACGGTGGGTAATTTTGCCCTGAAATTTTGAATAAATGCTTGAAAGCAAATTAAAAAAGCTGATTCTTAAAGCTAACTAGTAAAACTAGTAATCAGCATCAATTTAGAGGATTATTTGCTAAGTTAAGGTACGACGGAAGAACGTATGTACATTCTTCGGGCGAGGCGGCGGGTTTTATAGGAAAATTATAATGTTACATTGACAAAAAATCAAAGCAGATTCAAAAATGCATTACAACCCTATAAAATTGCAGCCCCAGTACACAAAACTTTAGTCCCGTTAAAGACCCTATAAGATCTGGTATTCTTGAGACTTGGGGACAATGTAACGTAGAAGAACAATTACAGTCAAAATCAAAACAATAAAAAATTAAAGTCAACAATGTTAAACAAATTGAAAACACAGTACCGTTTCTAAGCAGTCTAAGTGACAATATCTCGCAAGCAACTTTCCAGAATACTACAAGATCTTATGCTACAAGATAAACAGCAATGCAGGGGTGTCGTTTATTAGTTTTTTTTTCTGGCCTTAAGCATCTTAGTTTTCTTAAAAGGGCTTATCATGACACGAAAAAGGCTCCTTCGTATCATTTGCAATAACGCTTCCTGAAAAGGGGAGAGAATTTGTAGTCATGAAAAGGTGAGGTTAGCTTTAAATTCAAAATTTTATAAAAAGAATATGGTTTACACAAATTTTAAATTTTCTATACATCCTCTAATCCTCTAATTAGCTCAATTGAAATAAGAGTTTAAAAGATCTAAAAATTTGGTTAGAAATTGGAAAGCGATTAATATTTTTATATCTACGTAAACACGTCTTCTGAATTAATATTTCACATTTTTTTATTGGCAATAGTTTATTGTTTTCACTAGCGTGCATGGAGCAATGCATGGAGCTCTATCAATTGATGCTTACAATAATGAATTCAAATTTTACCTTCTTCATATTTCAAATACTCGATAAAATTTTGTTTCATTCTATCTCTCTTAACAACTGTAAAAGTATTTCGTAAACTTTCGAGGGAAAAAATTATGCGATATAAACAGACAAATGATGTAAGTCTCTACCGAAACAAAAATTGCGAGAACCTTTAAAAATAGCCATCACCTTTTAGGGCAAAGTGGAAAAGCAACCGTTTTGATTGGTAGAATTTTTATGACAAAATCTAACGATATCAAAAGTTTCAACTTCAAATCGCCTGCACAATAATCTTACATCATCGCGCAAAACCTTTGAAAAAGGTTGTGAGATATTTGACAAACCAATTTTTTCTTTTAGTTTTAGTTGCCTCGTCTCCGTGAAGCATTTACTTGTTAACAAAAAATCTTACACAGGTATCTTTTAACGATAAAAAAAAGATTGTTATGTCACATTGACAACAAATCAGGGCAAGATTCAATAATGCTTTACAACTCTATAAAGAGTGCAACCCCAGTACAGAAACGATTAGTCCCGATGAATGCTCGATAATATTTGGTATTCAAGATTAGAGGACAACATAACATAGAAGAACAATTATCGTCATAATAAAAAAATAAGTCAAAAAAGTTATATAAATCGAAACAGCAATGCCGTTTCTGGGTAATTTAAGTGACAGGGCTACAGAATCCGCATTCAATTTGAGTCACTTGATTTAGCGATGAAATGTGAATAATATGGAAACACTGCCAGCTTTGGACCTGATCCTAGGTTTGAAATCCAGCCGATAAAAACTAAAGTCATTATTTTTAGAAGAAGTAGTAATAGAGATTGGATCATATGTTTTTTCCTATGGTCTTTCCACTAATACGGAGTTCAACCGGCAAATGTTTTGACCAGATTTTACAAAATGACAAATAAAATGACAAAGCAGAAGCTCTTGCTCAGGTATTTGTGCAAACTTATTTTTGCAAAAAAAGCAGAGCTAAAAATGCAGAGCAGATAATTCCTCCCAAAAATATAAAATTTTGGACCTTCTCAAAGGAAAAATGGCTTTAATGCTTATCACAAACAAATATGCCTGAAAATTTTATTGTTTTCATTGGATATATTCTACAACTATGAAATAACTCATGTACAGATAAAGACAAAATACAATGAACAGATGCTCAGTAAATCTCCACTTGATTTTTCCAATAAGGCGCATCTGTTGAGGAACAAATTTTGTGAAGTGACCACTTTTTTCACAATCTGAAGAACTAACTATAGTAACAGAAAAAATATAAAAATAAAAAATAAAACAAAAACAGAAAAAGATCATCTAACCAAGCACACGAAATCGGTTTTGCAGCATGTTTTCAATATGGTCGGTCTGAATTTCCGTCAGTAAACAGCAGCATTAAAGGCAAGAATTGGCATCGAATAAACACAATAACGAAAAAAAAATTGAAACAACAAGAAATGTTGCCAACAAGAAAAGGCAATTATCGTGTCGTACGGTGATAGATACCTTTCTTGTATCTACACTCGTACTTTAATCTATGTATGTCTGAATACTCCATTTGAAGGGCGAATGCCTATTTAGTTCATTTTGTTGCTAACTTCTTACTAACTTCCTCCCACTTTGCAAGTAATGTCTGTTCATGCTGTCTAATGATTTCATACTGTAAACAAATCTAATTTTACTTCCCGGATGTTTGATCAAATGTTGAACAAATCCATTTCTTCATTTTGTTTAACTCTAGTTGTCACTCTTCCCATTTTCAGCGCTATCGCTTAGTTGAATTAAATCTTTGTCAAACGCTTCTCAATTGGACTAACTAAATAGAAATCAACCATTCGCGACGCGATTGCCTAATCGCCACGTAATCGACAAAAAGTAGATAACACATTCGCCATTCGCGACGCAATTGCCACTTTCTATTTGGATAATACCAATCGCAACACAATTGACCCAACTCAAATTGATTGAGTATAACATGGCGCAGTCAGCAGCGGACTCAAAGAAAACTCCACTGCACATAGAAGCCTTTTGGGAGAAACCCACAGCAACACCCACTCTAACGTGGGACAAATGGACACAAAATTGGAAACTTGCTCTTCTCGCCAAGGAAGGAATACAACTTGACACTCTCTTAGATGATCCTCCTGCATCAGTGAACTATCCACCCGAACCTACATATGAAGAACCAGTAGAAAACCATACGCAGGCCACAGAAAGAGATCGTAAGGTTCGAAACCAGCAGTTGAAAGTGAACTGGCAAAACAGATGCAAGAAGGCTGATGAAATTGGAATTCTCTGTGGAGACAAACCATGGACACTCTGTGAGCAGAAGACGATATCGCTGCTGTATCTAAGCATTGGCACAGAGGGGCGTCGAATCTTCAAGAGCAAATACCCACACTTTCAAGTAGAGAAACAACCTCTAAAAGATTTGTGGCAGGCAATGGAGGAGTCATTCACAAAGGTTCGTAACATAACCTACGATCGTTTCGTATTTTATTCATGCAAACAACAAAAGGGAGAGTCAGTAGAGAGTTTCTATGGTCGTCTCATAGAACTGGCAGAAAATTGCAACCTCGGAAGCGAAGAAACAACACTAATTCGTGATGCTTTCATACTCAATATGCTTGATCACGAAACTCAAAAGGAGTTGTTGAAGGAAACTGTGGAACCACCAAAAGCACTAGAAATTGCCATACAAATGGAAATGGGAGCACAAAATCAACAGAAAATTAACCAAAACTTAATGACAAGTAATACATCTGTAAATTACATCAACAATAGCTATATTCGCAATCGCAACGCGAATGCACCTCCAGCAAAACGTGACTTCACACGCTATCCAACTGTCCCTGCAAACTATCAGTATACAAGTGTTTGTACCGATTGTGGTCTTCGCTGGAGTCACAACCACAAACAGATTTGTCCTGCGAATGGAAAAAAATGCCACAATTGCGGCATTTTGGGTCATTTTGCTCGAAAATGTCGAAAACCAAAGAAGCAGCAGAATTCAACACAGAAAAATCAAAAAGCAAACGTAAATCAAATTGAACAATCACCAGAAAAAAACGATGACGAGGAATCAGTAAACTATATAACAAGCTATCAACAATTGTACCAACAAGTATACGACTCAAACTACGAAAGTGACTCAGACGACTACGTGGCAGCTATATCTTCAGATTCAGTTCATCAACTGGAGCCACTGAATGTGGAAGTACAGATTGGAGAAATACAAACATCGGCAATGATCGACTCTGGTAGTGCTGTGAGTATTATAACAAAAAGTCTAGCAAACAGAATCCTACAATCAATTAAATCTGCAAGATGGACAGATTCGTCAGAAAAAAGGAACCTAAAAACGTTCTCCAACGAACCAATCAAAGTCATCGGGCATTTGGAAACTACAGTGACCTACAACCATTGGAAAGATGTATCAGCAATGTTGACAGTGGTAGATGACGGCCACAAAAACATAATTGGAAGAGATCTGTTTGGCCCACTGAGGATTGCAGTTGTCCAACAAAAACCAGAAACTGGTAAATGTGTTAATAACATCACTAATTCTGCATGTAAAATTAAAGAGACAGTTGCGACGCGATTTCCACATTTAGTATCAAGAATTGGTCTATCTAAGACACATGTAGCAAAATCAAAGTTTCATCAAAAGTTTACAGCAAAGCATCAAAAAGGCCGACGTGTTCCGATAAATCTCCAACCTCGAGTTACAGATGAATTAGAAAGACTACAGACAGAAGGCCATATTGAAAAATTATCTAGTTGTTCGGATGAAAACTTCATATCCCCAATCGTAATAACCGTAAAGAAAGACCAGTCAATAAAGCTAGCACTAGATTCAAAAGTTCTAAATAAAGCAATACACAAAAACAAATATCAAATGCCAAATATTGAAATGTTAATTGATACCATCTCACAACACTTGACAAGTACACACAACAGTCAACAAGCCTATTTGACTGGATGATTCGACTGTAGCAGGACCATCTGCATCACAAACAACATCACCGACACCTACACACCCGACACCAATTTTGAAGAAAACTTCAAAACGTAATTTAACCATAAGCGATACGTCGGACTCTGATACTTCATCTGTCAGAAGAAGTAAACGAACTTTAAAGAAAAAGAAGACCCAGACAATAGTTGAAAAGGTTCGCAATACCGAAGGATATGTCGACGATCAAGACATAGGAACTGTAGGAGATTCGTATCAGAACATTGATGACCGACAAGAACAGCCGAGAGAGATGACCGTATTACAAGCGGAAACGGCTGAACAAAGTGACAGCGAATAAAAACTTTATTAAAACAAACTTCCTCTCTCAAACTTATATTTTACTTATTATTTAATATTTTACTACTTACTAACCGGTGAATATTTATTAATTTTCTGATTTTAATTAATAATTTATTTTCTTTCCAAGAGGGGAGAAATGTCGTACGGTGATAGATACCTTTCTTGTATCTACACTCGTACTTTAATCTATGTATGTCTGAATACTCCATTTGAAGGGCGAATGCCTATTTAGTTCATTTTGTTGCTAACTTCTTACTAACTTCCTCCCACTTTGCAAGTAATGTCTGTTCATGCTGTCTAATGATTTCATACTGTAAACAAATCTAATTTTACTTTCCGGATGTTTGATCAAACGTTGAACAAATCCATTTCTTCATTTTGTTTAACTCTAGTTGTCACTCTTCCCATTTTCAGCGCTATCGCTTAGTTGAATTAAATCTTTGTCAAACGCTTCTCAATTGGACTAACTAAATAGAAATCAACCATTCGCGACGCGATTGCCTAATCGCCACGTAATCGACAAAAAGTAGATAAAACATTCGCCATTCGCGACGCAATTGCCACTTTCTATTTGGATAATACCAATCGCAACACAATTGACCCAACTCACATTGATTGAGTATAACATATCGTTTAGTTAAGAGCTGTAAAAAGTTAACTCAATTTACCACGTTGAACACAGCGAACTAGACACATCCTCAAACATTTTGTTGAAGTCAAAATTAACAAAAGAGAGATGAGCAAAAAATCATATCACAAGGTGACCAATTACTGCCAAAAAAACAAAACATATCTGGAACACCCAAATTCTATACTGTATTACGATAGTACCATTTTTGAAATGGAAAATCACTTCGCTTTCCTCATCTGATATAAAATCACGAGCAGCTTGTCTCTTCACGTGCAGCTTTTCCTGTTTCAAAAACAAGCAAATTTGGACATTAGAAAAGACACGTAGAAAACAACTCTAGGAACGGATTGAAAAAAGGGTTCCCAGCAGATAAAAACTATTTAGCGACACTCGAGAACGCAATCAAACAAAAAGACACTGTTGCAGAATATACATCCAACCACAAAG
>NC_134478.1:52016269-52158725 GCF_964194025.1 Convolutriloba macropyga
CATAGGAATTCTATTGAAAAGTTTGTCAAGTTTTTGAACTTTCTAACGATAATTTTCCGTGAGACCTCCGAAATATGGATTTCATTGATGGTGTTCAAGAATGATGTCAAGTGCCCTTAAAAACGGAACGCTTATAAACCGCTCTGCTTTCGATATTCAGCATTATGTTTTCAATGAGCTTCAAAACCTGACCCGTATCAATTAATCGTCATGAAATTGACGTACAGGATGAAATAGAGGTGAAAATCTTTTAGACAGGAGTCAAACGGACGACAGGAGCCAAAATGAAATTAAATAAAAACTTAAAACAAAAATAGACATGCCATAAATCAATGTTCCGCAAGAAGCTTATAAAACATTCTTCTCGCTTAAATACTAAAGGTCAGTGATTTTACACATGTATACACACATACACGCAACACACATACAAAGACACACCCATTACGCACAAACAACAAACAACAACAAAATTCAAAACCTGAAAACCTTACGCGTAAACAATAGCACACACTACACAGAAAACAAAGGGATGGAAGAACTGATGTCTACTTTGCACAAAAAAACAGTAATTTGAGATAAACTTTTGAAATATTTGCTAGTCAACTGTAAAAAATACGCTCACTTTATCTGTTTTTGTGCTCGAAATAACAATTGTTTGGTTTTTGATGATCAACGAAAACTCAAATAAATTCTAGCGTGATGATATCTCAGCAGCACTTCGGTGAAATTTTTTTTTATAGAAATGCGCTAAAATTAAGTAAGAATTACATAAAAAAATTGCGCTCAATTTCTTCGAATGCGCTGAAATTTTTAAATATGGAAAAATCAATCAATATTGAGTAAGCGATAATTTTTTTTTCAAAAGAATGCTTTTCAATTTTGAGAAGATTGCGCTGAAAATACATTGAAATTCATGTATGAATTTATGTAGTTTCACCGCATTCAGCGCAAGCTATATTTTATTCTAATTCAATATAAGCTATGAGGACTCACAGGCATTGGTACAGCAGTGGAGGAAAATACGGCTAAGAAACCAGAGATCAAGGTTCGAGACTCAATCAGAGAATTTTGTTGGGAGGGAGCTAAAATTTGTACTAAAAATTGTGCAAATGTGTTGAATCTTCTTCTCGTAAAACACCAGCCATTATGGATCCACGAGTTAGTGATAATGAACGATTGATGATCTGTAGATCAACTTTTTAAGTAGAAGATCGATTAGTTGAAAGGATTCAAGCGCTGTTGAATCCTGTTGGTGATCTTCAGTGATGCCGGCTTCAAATTAAATCGGACAAAGGTAAAGTGAAAGTTAAATCCTACTTCCGTGTATTTCAAAAACTCACATAATCACCCCCATAGTCTCGATACAGTTCCAACACTCCTTCAGTAGTCAATCGTATCCCATCGTATGGAAACGCAGACATCCTCACGTAAATTTGTGCTTGCCAGCTGTACATTCCAATTCCTAATACCAAAGAAACCGTTTCTCTCAGACTTCTTATACTTATTTCTCTTTCATTGAAATATTTCTGAAAGAACAGACTAAACTCACTTTTAATCATTATAAAACATCTGAAAAATTTATGTAAAAAATACAACCGCAATTTTCAGCTTTTTCACGCAGTATCTAATTGAAACCATTTTTTATACATTGTTGAATTCAATCTATTTTTGAAATTTTGTTTTGCCTCAAAATAAAGCGCTCATACTGTTAAATTCCAATGCAAAAATATGTGCGAGCTGCTTCATTTGTTTATTACAGCACGTTGGTGCTCAAACTCTAAAAAAGACTTCAAGTTTTTGTTGTTTTTGATGTCTTGATGTTGACTTATTTGTTCGGGTCAGAAAGCATTGCATCGAAGAAGAGCTTTAATTACGATGCTAATCAAATTTATGAATGTACCGAATGAACATCTTTTATATATATTATCTCAAGGTCATAAAATGAAAAGACATAATTTTTCAATAAATTTTTCAAAACATAATTTTAAAATACATTTTCATTCATTTAGTCGCTCTATATCCAATTAAACTTCACGACATCCCAGAGTTGCTGATATGGACCATGATCCAAAATTTTGATTTGAAAATCAAGTAATTTTTGTTTCGTTTTATAAGCTTTGTTGAAACTAAATACATGCGATTTTTTCTGCAAATGTAACTTTTCTCTTTTAAAGACACGATTTGCATTTATGAGGGAAAAAAGGTCTGAGTTATGTCTTAGAAGCAATCAACTGAGTTGGAAGTCATTCTGTAATTGAGGTGAGAAAAAAGTCTTTGAACCCAAATTTTTAGGATTTAAAATGCCAGATATCTGCCAGTCTGCAGCTCCAGACACTTGGATGGTAGATCTTTCTTTGTACAGTGGCAAATTTGCAGCATTTTAAAACCCTGCGTATGGCTCGGAGAATATACTTTTCCTAGTAATAAGAAAATTTCCTTTCAAATTCGGCCAATTTTTCAACATGAGAAGATAATTTTTTTGGAGGAAAAACAGTTGCCTGTGGTTTGCATGTTATCTAAATCCAGTGCAGCCACATTCGTTGGGTCCAAAATTTGTCCAGACGTTCTGTAAGAGCCCAGACCATGCAATACGTTTCCCTCAACGCAAACTTGTATTTGAGTGTAAACAGAAGATGGGAAGTAGCCTTTAAGGCAGTCATTCTGGTATACTGTTGTGAAAATCAAACTTTGTAGTGATGGATCTTGATTGGTGAATTCAATTTCGTAGTAATTTGAATTGGGTTCCAATGGAGTTGCCTCTAAAACAGTATGCACCAAGCTTCACGGGCCAAGATTTCAACCTTAATTAGAGGTAATTAGGGTGTAATGCGTACTCCACTCCTATTTATCGGGCAAAAGAGTTTAAGAGTGTAATTATAAAAAAATACACTGCTTTTACACTCTTGTTTCCACTCTTTGCCAAGAGTGTAATTTAGGGTGGATTAATAAAAAAATAACACACCAACGCAATTACCATTATCAGCAAATTAAAACATCGAAGAAAAATATCAGTTGGCTTGGCGCAATGGTTAATACCCAAATTGAAAGCAACATATTCTATAGGAGAATATGGAGGGAATAATCCTCGCAGCCTCCTTCTCTTTTTTAACAAAAATTACACTCATATAATTACACTCTTCCACCCTTAAATACGCGGAGAAATAGGGTTGTAATTTTTTTTTATCTCTACACTTTTTAGACTCATTTCCCGTTATTTTTACGGAAAATTCTCGGCCCGGATTGATATAGGCTTGGGACTCAAACTTAATGTACCCGGGTTGCCATTACCTAGAGTCATACAGGGATCATATATGATATCGTACAGATCATAACGTGTTTTCTAGTACAATCGTTTTAAGGAACCAAGGAAATCATATATGGACCTAAAATGATTATCAGTAAATCATACATTTTTTTCTCACCTTTGTACTATGGTTTGTTAAAGCATTTGCCAACCCACAAAGGAACTCGAACAAGCGCTTTGAAAAGCATTTAGCCTAGTGTAAGTGTAGATTTGGAAGAAAAAAATTTGCCTACAGCTATGTGTTTTTACTCCAGATAAAGATTATAAGTAACGTTTCAGTGGAATTTTGGATAAAAATTTTGTTAGAGAATAAACCATTTTTCTGTAAACTATTTACAAAAGTAAGAGAACCTAATTTTGTTGTTTTTGTTGATCTAAAAACTAAATAATTTGGTTCTATGGTCAAAATAGGAATGTAAGTAGCCTCTGACTAACTTATATGGGAATTTAAGGGCATATTCAAAGTTTTATGTTGCAAATATGACTTTATATGATTTCTAGATAATTTTCACAATGTCTTCCGAAATTTATATGTGTACATATTTGTAACTCACAAAAATCGTAAATTCTAGTACAATTTTCTCGCGATAACCCAAAAATCATATAGGATTGTTTTTTGAATACAGCTAATTTTTACAGAACATATATGACGTCGTATGATTACTATGATTTGCAAATGTTAACAGAAATTTAGTATGATAGTACAACAGGGTAAATTTTCTTCACTGAAATAGTTGTCGAAAAAGTGGGTTTCCAAATCTGATGTGATTTTCTCGTTGAAAATATCTGTGAAAAAAGTTCTCCTTAAATTTGAGTTGTTTCCAATGCGGTCCACAAAATAACAATTTAATAATTTTGCGGCAAGAATGCCCAAGTAAATACCTGATGAATTTTTATCGGCTTTGATCTAAAAAAAATAAAATAGTGGCTTCTTAATTGTCTAAAAAGTGTCTTATGACCACTCCAAAGGGATGCATAATCCTGCAAGTTCTGATAGATACAACTTTGTTTGCAAATTTCAGGACTTTTTAATTGATAAAAGTATAAAGCAACTAGGCTCATCAGAAAACTACAAAAGAAAAAGCAGCACACAAATTTTGTAGCGCTGATCGAATTTGTTCAAATAAGAGTTTAGATTACATACTCTGATATCCAAGTTAATTTAGGGTTATGAAAAACAAAATGTACTTACAAATCGTTTTGGTATGATCAATTAAAATCTTTTTTAAATTGAAATACGCTTTTCGAAAGCTGATTTCGGTTTTTTTGTTTTAAAGTTGACTCAATTGACTCAAGTGCCTAAATTGCCATCTATTTGTTTCTGGTCAGTGTTTTCATACTTTGTGTTTTAGTTGTCCAAGAACAACGCAGGCAGTTTTGGCCCGGCAGATACAATGGATCAAATTACGAACATAAGCTGTCTGGATGATAATTCCTCATTCACCAGTCAACATACTGCATGTTACTTATGGTTTTAAATCTAGATAATAGAAATTTCAATTAATCAAGCTCCGTTCAGTTTGACCTCATTTGAGTGATCAGTAAGATAAGATTGTGGGTATTATGGTTTATGGGTAACCCAATGCTTTTTTGTTAAAGCCTGATTAGTCATTACTCGATTTTTGATATATTACTTTTACAACATGGATTTTCTGTGGTTGAAAGCTGAAAGTCGCCTGAAATCATTCTCGGCTTTGGCTTGTTCAACAATTCGGTGCGTTCATGTGTTTGTTCAACAGTCCGAATGAAAACCCGTACCTATGGCTGAGTGACAATCAGTGCTGATTAAAAACAATGTCACAGATTTTTTTAGTCTCAGTACCGATTCAGAAGGCTTTCAGAAACAACTGTGTTTCACTGAATCAGAGCAAAATTCAGAGAAAAAATTGTTTAATCTTCTGAATCAGAAGATAATTCAGAATGAATCACTGATTTAGCTCTGAATTAGACACATTCAGTACAAAATGTGACCTGAATACTTAAGACTCTGACTCAATACAGGGTTAGGTACGGGAACACACGTTCAGACCAAAATCTAACTTCGATTCCGGTGCGTTTAAATTTAGTGTCTTAAAAAATTGGGACTTTACCTATTAAATCGGACTCCAGGTCTCCGAAGTCGTAACTGAGCAGCATACCATCAAACTTATAGACTCCAGTATACGTTACATAGCAACGGATAACCAGTTGTGTTGAATCCGGTGTACATCCAGTCGGTTCTGGATGGTCACTGGGTGGGGTAAATTTGGTTATCTCTGGGACCGACAATGAATTCGTCGTGTTTCGCTCTCCGAACAAGGTCACTTCGAGGTTGTATTTGAATGAGCATTGGTTGATTTCTAGCGCAAAAGTGCACTCTCGTCCGTTGAAAATGTTAGCCTCGTTCGAGTTGCAGAATCCTTCATCGTATGCTAAAACGGGCGAATGCAAAGTAAGCCGATAGGCAAGCAAGCCGACAGAAAACAAGCCGAAAGTTATGTAATAGTTATGTAATCTATCAGAAATAATACATTGTCAGCCGTTACAATCAATACTGCGCGTAGTGTTATAGAGCATAATGTATTCCAATGCACCAAAGAAACAAAAATGCGTCAATTTTTAGACATCTAGTGGGTACGGGCCTCAGCAGACCGCTGACCATGGCCATGCCTCTCATCATCTGTGGGATGTAATCCGGAAATAGCGGGCCGGTTATCGCGGCGAAGCCCACCGGCCCGCCAGGGGCAACTTAAAATACGGGTATCCGACAATTTTTCGGCTTACTTGACCTCATTTTCAAAATTCGGCTTGCTTGCCTATCGGCTTGCTTGACCGCCACCGCTAAAACGGCAGAAATGAAGGCTGCTAGGTGCGATGAGTTTACGGTTTTAAAGGGCCCGGGGGGAGGATTTTCCCGGAAAATAACGGGGAAAAGAGTGTAAAGTTAGAAAGTCTATGGTAGCCCATTTTGTGATAGCCCACTAATATAAAATTAAAGAAAAAGTTCGATTTTTTCTTTAATTTTTTTATAGTCCACTTTAAATTTCACTCTAGAAAAAAAGGGTGTAAAAGTGTAAAAGTAATTGATTCTTTTCAATTAAGGGTGGAAAAAAGGGTGTAATCTTTTATCATTCCACCCTTAATTACACTCTTTCTAAGAGTGTAAGAACAGTGTGCAAAAGAGTGTAATATTAGTGTAATTCTTTTTAAAATTCCACTCTTACACTCTTTTCCCCGATAAATAAGAGTGGAAAACGGATTACACCCTAATCCCCGCTAATTAGGGGTGAAATAGGGGTGAAACCTCCTCCCGGGGGAGAGTTTAGTTTGAAATCGACTGAATGTGTACTAACTATGCAAGAATTGTGCTGAATGAGGAAGAAAATCTGCTGGTTTGGAAATATGTAAGAAATGAGCTGAATGTGCTGAAGACTAAGTTATAGTTGCGCTGTTTTCAGCCCTCGCTTTTCAACTCTTTCATAAAAAGAGCACATTTATCTAACAAAAAAAATCATTCAGGAAAACATTGTTAAGGAAAAATCAGTGCTTTCAGCACAATTCTTTCAGAAACTGAGAACAATATTTACAATAATACAACAACGTCGTCTAAGCACAATATTTACGTTTAACACTTTAGTATATCATCAAATATAAATATTCAAATTTATTCTGTTTTATAATTAATTCTCCTAAAAGCTTCAAAATTACCCAAATTTTTGAAAACCAACGTTTTCAGCAATTTTTTTTACATTAATTAAACAATAATCCTACACCAATACATCACTAAAAACAATCAGCAGAATCTATTGCTTACGTAATCCTTTCACAAATTTTTCAACAAATTTTTGCTTCTGTAAACTTTTATGTTGGCTGAAACATTTGAATCGAAAATACAAATTTCAAAATCAATAGAACTGAAGAATGCAACTTTATGCATTAATTTTTTTTACCTTGAACATGATGATAACTAATTGGTTTCTTTAAACTAAACCCCGCAGATGAGTAGCAAGGATAAAAAACATTTGGTTTGAGGAAACGCAACAAAATATGCAGAATTGTTCGCAATTATCTTAAAATATCAGCTTTTGGATCTTTCACTTCGCAGTATTTGACTCACTTGGAAAAACTGTTCAGATTTTAAACTTGGAAAAATTTGGATGCCAAAGAACGCCACCATGGCGTAAATAAGGGTCACTTTAACAAAGTCAAGATTTAAGCCTAATTTTCTAATAAAAGTTACAGAACTTTATAAGCACTCTTAAATAAAACTGAAACTATCAATTCAAGTATAAATTTAGGAATCATGACACCTTCAGCAATGATTCACTATTTTTAAAAGCTGAATCTGAAATATATATTGTTATTTTTGTCGTTTTTTGCACAATTTCAGCTCAGTATTTCACTATTTTTCCTATATTCTTCATGAAAACGCAAAGTTTGGCTTAAAAATTATAGAATACAAATCTGGGATTCGGCGGTAAATCCAACTCAGTATCAAGTGCATTGTGCTCAGAGCTGTAATTGCATAAGAGTAATAGTGATTGTTATAATTTTAAATCAAAATTAAATAAAGCTTTCAAAACACAAAGGTTTTAGCATTTTCAGAAATTAGTAAACCCGAGACTCAATTGCAGCAACATATAAACAATTAGGATAGATGTCGAAAGTTGCCACATTTTTAACATGTCTCTCATCTAACATTCAATTTTAAAATTTGTTTTGTTTAACAGCACTATAAACACAATTTTTGTCAAAATTTGAGTAATTGAATTTCAAAGGTTTCATCTGCTGAGACTATTGAATGCTGGACAGTTAGTTCGAAATTTTTTGCAGTCGAATTTCAATCTCTACGAATTTGGCTCTTTACTCTAGAACTAAAGGAAAAAATTTCTCCCGCGAAGACTTATACCATGAATCTATCCGAGGAAGCACGACCTATGCAAAAAAACTCGATCAATAACTGATTTTGCACCCAATACAATATAATTTTACTCTGACGTTGAAGTGACCAGTTTTACTTCGATCGGCATGACCAGTTGTGCGAGTATGTTTTAAGTTTTTGTTAGAAATGCTATTCTTAGCACTCAGCACTCATTGCTTCAAGAGGTGAAAACAAACGTTTCGACGCTGAAACCCGCAAATGTCATGACAACTCATCGGTACATCCAAGCAAATTTCTTAGCAGTGATAGTCCTACGATTTGTGTTTTTTAGTGTTTTTTTTATTTTTACCGATTTAACCCCGTTAGCTCTAAAACTGCAATCCCTTCAACAATTCACAGAACACGCGCAGCTCTGCTGCTAAACTATTGCCATTCGTTCATACTTCGACCCTGAAAAAAAAAACATTTCACTAAATACATAGAGAAAGTGTACCATATGAGTAATTAGATTGTCATTTTTAATTAATTGGTTTAGTTTTTTGCATATCTCGTACTTCCACCTCTTTAAGCGATAAATTTTTCCAAATTGATCGTTATTTCAAGAGTAAAAGCAAACTTTGCCGACATTCAGACTTGAGTGCAACAAATTTCGATCTTATTGCCCGTCATCAGTAATTTTAACCGCAGAAACCTTTGTATTTCAATTATTCATGTTTTGACAAAATTACTATTACAAGACTGTTCAACAAAATAAATCAAAATTTTGAGTGTTGGGGGAGAGTGGATGTCGTCGACTAAACGCTATCCCTTTCAGGTTTTCTCTATATAGATATTATTACCAGTGAATTTAAAAATGCGTTTTTTTCGACAGTAAATTTGGTTTATTTTGTCTTAGGTTTAAGTATTCCAAGTTTGATCCTCTTCAAATTCTGTTGCTCCATTTTAGCTCTTAAAAAATTATAAAATCATTCAATTACTTAACTAAAAATTATAAAATCATTCAATTACTTAACTAAAAATTTGACCTTACATTATTAAAACATGGCCTAAAATGCGAGCATAAAATGTTCTCACAATTTTATATGTACATCATGAAGATTAAAAAATAAAATTAAAATCTAATGCTCACAATGTCATCTTTTATATCAGTTACTTTTGGGTCCTTCAAAAATTCTTTCAAAAATTATTCTTTCAGTTCTTTTTTTAAGGAAGCTTTCGATGTTGTTTTCAGTCTAATATTAGAAGGCAGACTATTATAAATTGGAATGGTTTGTGCAATAAAAGAATCAGTTAAAAACCTATTGTTCTTTCTTATATCGAACGTTACTTTTTTGACCTGTCATGTTGTTTCATTCTGATGGCAGAGAGAGCTTCAGTTTTATATGCTTTAAGATCGTTGCTGAGTGAGCGAAAAAAACTTTTTGAGCAATGGTATTACAAGGGAAAAGAAACTGGTGGTATTTTGTTGCGAAAAATGAAATCTGTAGACCGATCGTATTTTCTCCTATTAAAAATGGATTTTATTCCCCAATTCAGTTGTTTTTTTGAAGTCCTGAGTAATGAATTTTGCAACCCTATCAGAATTAGAGCGGAATAATGTAGATGACTTCTCCATCAAAATTTCTCCATCAAAATTTAGTTTGCTGTCAATAACTACGCCAAGATACTTAACACTATTAGATTCTGCTATTGCTTCCTTGTCGACATTCAGAACAGTATTTGTTGACCTCTTCCTGGTGCTGAACACAATATATTCTGTTTTTTCTTTGTTCACTACTAACTGCGACTTTGCAAAAAGTCAATAATTTTTGAGATGTTATGTTCAAGTTTTGTTTTTGACGATATTTCATCAGTGTCCGAAGTAAAAAGAAAAGTATCGTCTGCGTACTGTACAACCGTGCAATCCTTTTCTACAATCTTTGCTAAATCGTTGACGTAAATGTTAAATAAAAGAGGTCCTAAAATAGTACCTTGCGGAAGTCCTCTTTTCAAATTTATCCAATCTGTTTCAAATCCATTCATAACAACTCTCTGCGGACTTTCACTCAAATAATTCTCTATTAAGTTGGTAGGATGTTCGTCAAAGCCTATATTTTCAAGTCTCCGTAATAGTTTTTTGTGGTTTATAGAATCAAAAGCCTTTGAAAGATCTAAAAACGCCCCTGTAACATTTATTTTCTTGCTGAGTTCTAAATTTATTTGTTCTGTCGATTTCAGGATAGCATCAATTAATGAAATTTTTTTCCATAACCAAAATGACTAGCAGACAATAATTGCTCCCTTTCTAGGAAACTTGTGATATGTGAACTGAATGCCTTTTCAAAAACTTTTGACAAAGCAGAAGTGACAGAAATAGGTCTATAATTGAGTGGGTCTTCGGGATTCCCTTTTTTGAAGAGTGGAGTTACACAAGCTTATTTAAGATCTTCTGGAAATTTTCCTTTTGTAATGAACTGATTAATGAGATAACATAGTGGTCTCGCTAGCGCTGCTTTAGCATCTTTTACTGCCCAAGCTGGTATTTTTGAAGGATCGACTGGTTTACTTGTATTCATTGAATCTATGAGCACATTTGTTTCCTTGGTTGTTTTATATCGGAACTTGAAACACTTTCTCGGAGCAGTTTTAGGAAGAATGTTGTTTGTTTGTTGCAAGCCAATGAACTCTCCCAGAGTGGAAAATCTGTAATTTAGAAGATTTGCAATTTCCATGGGCTTGGTTATCTTATCACCAAAACTGTTTAATAAAGATTGAAAACTTGCATGAGTCTTTTCTTTATTACAAAGATCTTGAATGAAATTCCATCTGGCTTTTTCACTGTTTAACTCCACAAAACTTGAAAGAAGTTGTTTTTCTTTTTGGCGAATTAAATCATTTTTAGTATTATTATCGCTAATTCTTGAAAACTGACTTTTTATTTCCTCACATAGCATTTTCTCTTGAAGCAAAAATTTTGGTTTATCTGTTCTAATATAACAGGCTTTAATTGGAGCATGTAGTGCTAATGCTCTTTCGATAATTCTTTGAAATTCTAATAACATCATATCTCTTGTCACTGCACCGTAAAAGTGTCTTTATTCTGAATTTTCAATAAAATTTTGAAATGGTGTGGCTGAATAGTTTTTTTGTCAAAAAATTTTTTCTTTGTTGTTTTTGATTTTAGTATCACAGATTTAAGAACTGTGATTGTTGCAAAACGAACAGTTTTCAAAATCGTATCCGCTACTATGCCTGTTTCCTAATCGTCTGTTATGATATAATCGATAAGTGTTGAAGAAGAGTTAGTCATTCTTGTAGCTGTATAAATATTCGTTGGTTTAAGATCATATGGAGAAATTGCAGATTGTAGCAGACTTTTGTCGCGCTTTGAAAAATAGTTTAAGTTGTAGTCTCCAGCAAGTATGACAGTTTTTCCTTCAGCCATAGCAAGATCAATTCCCACGACCAATTTTTCTAAAAACATCTTTACAAGTTTTTTTCGGGACAGTATGATAAATTCAAAACGCATTTCTTTTTTTTGTATGCTCAAATCAACCCATAAACTTTCAAAACTTGTATCCTGAAAGCACTTGAGATCATCGCAGAGACGAGGTTTCAATTTTTTCGGAATGTACATGATAATACCACCACATTTTGTTTTTGTTGTTCGGATGCGATCTTTTCGAAAACAGTCAAAGTTTTGCTTATCTACATGCCAAAATTCTTCCGGATTGTTTCTTGACAACCATGTTTCACTAAATGCATATATGCAGTTTTAATCAATGTCCTGAATGACTTCTTTCAACAGTAGATGTTGTCCTGTTAAACTTCTGGCGTTTTGATGTAGAATTTTTATTCTGGAATTGAATAATTTTAACTTTTTCATCATAAGTGCATATGGCAAAATTGGTCCAGGGTTTATTTCGATATCACCACTTTTTAGTAGAAGGTACCATATAACAACCAAGAAAAAGGAAAGGTTGAAATTGGATATTAAAGCACATTGTTTGCTGTTACAGCTTCCTTTGAATGAAGGTATTCGAGATGCATAAGGAAAAACTGTAAAAAAAATTCTGAAATACTATCGGAGGATATGAGTAGGACACATAGTATTTACTATGAGTCGAATACCTGCCATTTTGGGCCATATCTGATCATAAATCATGACACGTTTCAAAATAGCTTAAAAACAACAGAAACTGCAGCTAAAATCCATTTGTATAACGATATGTTTGCCTCCATGGTTTGTAAGTGTTAACCCCACTCATGTATGCACTTTGAAAATATTGCATTGGTTGTAAACGAACAAGATTACAAGAAGTTAAAAGAAAATGACTTAAAACTGCATTTTTAATGAACGAAATTTCATGCTGAAAATTAAAATGTATGTCATCGTAAAAGAGAGCGTTGTAATTTGCCATTTGACACAACATGTTGCAGACAGAAATTTTGTTTGATTTTTTCAGTGTTTTCTTGTGTAATATACTCTCGCAGTTTTTCATTGAATTCGTAAATTTTGTTGTTTGTCTGTTCGTTTTTCGGCAATTTTTTAAGGGAGGCACTTCCATCAATACCAATGTTTCTGGGCTGAACTTTTCCTTTATTGCAGAGACAAGATCTTTTTAATCTGAGAATAATGTTTCTAAATGTTCACTTTTTTGTTTTAGAATAGCATTGGTCCCATCCTGTAAAATGACTGTTTTCATATTTTTTTGCTCGTAACCCTGCAATAATTGCAGTTTTTCCTTTGTTGTCGAGCCTGGGTAAGCATGTATACTGCAGTCCTGAGGAAATGTCCGATTTCTTGCCAGGTGTTTGATGATACTAATACCAATTTAAAACTTTTCTGTTTTCTCCTCGATCTTTAATGTTTCAAAGTTTTGAATTAAAACGTCATTTTTTGCACTCGTGTTAATCATTGGTATTATTAAGTAGTTGTTACCTGTGCCGATTTTTTAAGGAATTCACTCACGTTTACCACATGCTCGGCAATGAGACTGTCCTTCTCTTCTAATTTTTGATAAACTTCGCAATAAATTTTATAAAGATCTGCTTTTGAATAACTATTAAACTTTTCTGCAGGCATCATCATGATTGGAATATAATACAGGAGGACATTTACAGGAGTAATTTACAATTCTTGATATATACAATTAGAACTTTGTTACAGAATCTGTTGCTTAAAAAGAACTATTGTGCTGACGTTTAAAACTAGCAATGCGTAAGAAATTGCTTCAAACGTTTAAAAAATGAAGTTCAAGAAGCAACTGTACAGAATGAAAGAATTGTGTGTTGTGAAAGAATTGTGTGTTTTAGCAGTAACCTTTTTTTCACAAAATTGAAATTTTAAAAAGGAAGAAAACTGCATTTTTTTCCATATAATCTAAGATATGAGGACCTTTTATTTCCAGAGGAATTCGTTCACTATTTTCATCAAAAACTCTACCTATGTTGTAAGATAGAAATAAATCAAAATCATATTTAGAGAAATTTTCCGTCACCCCGACCAGCAAATTACAACACTAACAGCTCACTGGTAACCTCAATATAAATTTGTGTTCAAGAAATCTGCAGATATTAATGTACCTTTTTGTAACACGACAGGATCTGGAGGGTTGTAACTTGAAGCTGTCAACGTGAAAATAAAATTGGTCACGTCGCCCACAAAAGGCACAGTTAGATTGAACTCAAACTTGAAAAGGATTGTGTTCCATTTTTTCGATATAAGTAAAAAAATGAATATTTTTTAGCGAGATGAAGTCTTATGAATGGTTCAAAAAAATAAATATTTTTAATTACTATAAAACCTAGTGGCGATTGGAATTTTTATGACACAGTTTGGTTTAATTTTTTTTCAAACCCCAAGCACTTATTCTCTAATGAGATCCCCGCGTGTGCAAAAATGGAAGTTTATGCGAACCATAGAACGTTTTTACAACCATACAATCCCTATGGAAGGAGATTTTTAATCCATTGGCTAATAGAAAGCTTTAATTACCCAATACCAAAAATACCCAATGCGCTAAAATAACCAGTTTCACAACTCCAGTTATTAGTTCCGGTTGATCTTTTCATTCGATCCACATTCTGACAAGCGAATAACTTTCAGACAAGCGAATAACTTTCAGACAAGCGAATAACTTTCAGACAAGCGAATAACTTTCAGACAAGCGAATAACTTTCAGACAAGCGAATAACTTTCAGACAAGCGAATAACTTTCAAATAATACAGTTGACCTTTCTTCTTTTGAAACATTGATCGATTTTACACTTATGCAGACACAGCAAAAATAAACTTGACCTTTTTCATTCAAAAATAGAGAAATTGCAATGTCTATGACAAACTCTGATAACATTCAACTAGAAAGCCAGGAGCATTTCAATCTAAATGAAGAAACTGATCCTTCATTACTATCCCTAACTGAATGGGTTCAACTAAAAAAGGAAACTTCCTACAAATTATATCTTGACTTACATCAAAGATTACAAAAAAAGGAAAAATTTATTGAAAATGTGCTCGTTACTTATCAGCGACAACTGCAGGACAAATCATTGGAACAGTCAACTACTGAAGGGGAGGGCACAACCAACCCTGAATCAAAATCTCGAAAAAACCAGATTTTTTCAGAGAAGGTCAGAGATTTTGATTTAATCCCCCTCAAACAAGAACAATCAAAATTGGTTCTGGGTAGCAGCATCATTGGTAAACTAGAAAGTGATGCAACAATTCCACTGGATACAGCAATCCATGCCTACCGTGGGTCAACCACCAAAGAGAAAATAAAAGTTGTGGAAAAATATGAATGTGAAAAACTTAAAACTCTAATTCTTCAAGATGGAACAAATACTGTTTCAAAATTTCATAAAAGCTGCGATGAGATTTTAGATGACATGTTCAGCCTTATTGAAGCCTGTAAAATTAAGTTCCAGCCTGATGTGTTCGTAGTCATGGAGGTAATACCGTTCAAAGAAACTGACTACAATAGATCTAAAAACAATTTAATTGATGAAGTTAATGCGGCACTTAAAGAAAGATTGGCATCTCTTGGTGAAATTTTTGTTTTGCTCAAGATGTATGATTTAATACGCTCAATTCCCTCCTTCAATCCAAAAATCAACCATTAAAATTTCCTGTATCATGACAATGTACATTTGAAATACAATCATGGCATTCTTTTCCTTAAAAATCATCTTCTAATGTTTTTACTTCAAACATCTACTGGCATATGTGATACTGATAAATTCACCAACCGGAGCTAAAAAAATGAATAATAGATTTCAAAAATTTCAAGAGCAGTACTGGTCGAATACAAGTGCAAACCCTAATTTTAACTTGAATAATCATTACCGTTATCAACCATATTAGTAATATTAAAATCATAAAATGCCGAATAAATTGTAATTTTCTGTTGTACTGAATGAATTGGGTCTCAACTGTTTTGTTAAGAATAATGTTTTCTAACAAGATATGTTTAATAATCTTAAGATTAATGTTGCTGAGTTCTCAAGTGACTTCCTCTTTTCCCACGTCACTTAACTCAATAGCAGTTCCTACTCGAATTTGGTCGGTGACCAAATCCAGGAGCAAGAAGCAAGCTTTAAAATCACTAAAATTTTCTTTTGCCTTAATTAACTTATATTTTTGGCTTTACATTAATAGTATCTGGCAGCTACTTTTGAGGTCTGGAGATATTGAAACCAACCGTGGGCCAATTAAATCGATAAAAGACATATTCCTTGATTGCGAAACTTATTCAGACAACTTGAAATTTCTTCATTTAAATGTACGGAGCATAACAAGGAAACAACTTCAGTTAAAAAGCCTAATGAATGATGTTGGCGCTAACTGCATCTATGGTCTGTCTGAAACATGGCTAGATACAAAGATTGACAATAATTTGGTAAACCCGGACAAAAAAAACTGTCTTGTTTTTCGAAACGATCGGGTGAGTTCAAAAGGGGGAGGTGAGTTAATTGTTTCTAGGAAACTTAACCCAAAATTATCTAGCTTTCAACCTTGATCTAGCTTTCAAAAGTACTCTGTTTGATACTCTGTGGGTTGAAATAACTTGCCCAAAGATCAAAAAAGTTTACTTAATAAACATTTCTTATAACCCAAAAAAACTTCTTTACGAAGAATTTCTCGAGCAGTCTGCTAGATCAATTTATAGAGCAATTACTGAGAACAAAACAATAATTATGATGGGAGACTATAATATAAATTATTTGGAAAACAAAGAAAAGCAGAATCCAGAAACAATCATTCAACCGTATGATCTAAATGTGACTAATAAGCATCAAGCAACTAGAATTAAGGACGAATCGAACTCACTTATAGATTACATTATTATCGATGGAAACAAACCCCTTCTTTATAATGAAATTTTTGACTCTCCAATACAAACAGATCATTTTGCTCAATTGATCATTCTTGCCACAAAGCTTAGCAAGAACAAAGTAATTAAAAAACAAATTTATGATAAAACGAATTATAGCCCAAAAGATTTTAACCATTCTATCAAGCAATTAAATTGGAAAAATTTTTACTGCTCTACAGTTCCAAGTGAAATGCTACGTACATTTGAGCAAAATCTTGAACAGCAAATACTCCTCCATGCGCCAATCAAAACAATTTTTATAAGAAACAACAAATCAAAGTTTTCCCTTGCCAAACGGTTCATTTCAAAAAACACACGTAGCAAAAATCTGCTTAGAGAGCAATGCCTCAGTTCGGAATCTTTCCACGAGTATTTGAAATTGAAAGCCGAAGTGTGCGCTGGCTATGAAAAAGATTTTGAAAAATTTCATAATCAATTAATTGAAAGCTCAACTGCAGAGCGCAAGAAATGGAATTTGATCAACGAAGTAAGAAACTCCGTGAAAACGACATATACGGTATACTCTTTAAAAAACTCTTTCAATGAAATTATTACAGAAAAAACTAAAATAGCCAGCTTGCTTAATTTAAAATTCAGCAAATTAGGAGAATTTTTTGGAAGTAGGAACTATACTGTAGATCTGCCTATGGTTAGGCAAAAAAACAACTTTTCGTTTAGATTTGTTACTAAGTTTGAATGTCCTAAAACGCTTCTTGCTCTTGGAAAATTCAAACCATTGGGTCCTTCTACCATTCCCTCATGGGCATTGCGAGACGCAGCTAGTGATCTAGCTGAGCCTATTTGTTTTCTTTTGAATGAATTTATAAAAACAGAAACATTCCCTGCTGAACTCAAAAGAGCCGACATCACTCCACTTTTTAAAAAAGGAGACCTTGATGATCCTCTAAACTATCGACCAATTTCGTTAACACCAGCATTAGCAAAAGTTTTTGAATCTCTTATTAAACAACAAATCGATGAATATGTTCATAAGAATGCCCTGCTTTCTAAAACACAGTTTGGTTACAGAAAAAAATTTTCTACAACAGATTCTCTCGTTTAGTTAACTGAAAAAATACGATGCAACAAAAACGAGAAAAAAAATTACTGCAGCGGCATTTTTAGATCTATCAAAAGCTTTTGACTCCATTAATCACAAGCTCATGATTCAAAAGCTTTCCATTCTTGGATTTTCGATACCAGCTCAAAATCTAATTACGAGCTATCTTTCAAACAGAACACAAAGAGTCATAATCAATAATGTTAAATCAGGTTGGATTGAAGTGGCTCAAGGAGTTCCGCAGGGAACAGTCTTAGGTCCACTCTTGTTCAATCTATATGTTAACGATCTTGGCAACTTTTTGTCATGTGAAACAATACAATACGCAGATGACACAGTACTATTAAGCTCTCATGATGAAGTTCTCAAATGCAAAGACGAACTTGAGAAGAACATAGAAAAAAGCATACAATTTTTTAAACTACATCACCTCAAGATCAATCCGGATAAACCAGAGTTTATTATTTTTGGTAGTTCTAATCCTCATGACGAAACGACATTAAAAGTGGGAGACAAATTAATAAGTTCGAAAGCGGAAATCAAATATCTCGGTGTTAATATTGACAAAGACCTCAAATATAAAAAACAAAAAAAATTATTTTGTCAAAAATGGCCCAGGGCATTAAATGCATACATGCACTCAGGAACATAATACCCACTGGTTACAAAAAAATTATTTTGAACGCTTTTGTTCTCAGTCATGTTCAATATTCTTCTGTTTTACTTGCAACCATCAATCAAAATCTTATAACGACATTAGAAAAGCAGTTAAATTGGACCATCAAAGCTTGTTTTCACAGACAGAAGTTTGACTCATCCTCAGATCTTAAAATGAACCTTGGTATACTACCTATTTCTTTGCTTTTTGATTACAGGGCTGCAACTTACTGCCATAGTATCTTGAATAAAAAGAAGCCTGCCTTCTCAAGCTCAGCTTTGAAATTACCAACCGCAAGTTTTTATATACACGAGCGAACTCAAAAAATTTTTACCCAGACAATTTCAAAATGCAATTTGCATGAAAAAAGTATCATTAAAAGAGGTATTCTACAGCACAAATCTTTCCCAAGAAATTATTTGTCAATGTCATACAGTCTTGCAAAGAAGAAATATAAGCTGTTTTTTCTTAATGAATACAAGAAGGACCCAAATAAAACCCAACATGGATCAATTACTTGGAAACATTTTAAATTCAATTAAATTTCTTTCTGTTTTACATTAAATTTATGTTACTGTCGTCCCTCCCCTCCAATACAAATGACTTCTCTATTGGATCGATATTTTAGTTATTATAAATTATTAGTTTCTCTTTTGTAATTATCAATATTTTACACTGCCTATCTCTGTAAATTTTGCTACGACTGAAACATTTACAGATATTAGGAGAAATACAGTGTTCCTTTTTTTTCATTCTCTACAAAATAACAGTTGGTATTGAAAGCAAGTCTCATACTAAGTGGATTCTTTATTCCATTTTTGGTTTTTATGGTTTCATATCTTGAGGTAAACTGTCAGGTGAACTAGTCTTGCATTAAAACTTGTTAAATAATTAAAAACGCATTACTCAGACCCGGGAAAATCATTATTAAGTTTTGAAAGATCTTGTCTTCAATCTTAACAATTCTCAAAATTTCGACTTAGAGATTTTATTATGTTGTTATGAAATTTTAAATGTATTTTAATGGGGTAGTATATTGAGCAGATTTTGGGAATTAGGAACATTTGTTTTATTTCTACTTTGGCTAATTTGTCACACCATATTGGGAAAATTGGATATTATTCAAACATCCTCCTGACTTTAAAACACTATCAAGTTTTTTTTCCGATGAGAATCTAGTCCAAAAACTAACTTACTCAAATATATTTCTGTGAAAAGACGATCAACAGTTTTTAAAGTGTTTGGCTCAACTTTCGAAACAAATTAAACTATAATTAAAAAACAGTTTAATCTCTTGGTAGATACAACTTGGTTTAAAAAATACTAAGGCTCAATCAGAACTCAAAAGTTCAGATCCGGTCCCAAAAAGTCCTCATCAGGTGCCAAGATATCCTTATCAGAACCCAAAAGTCCTTATCAGAACAGAAAAAGGTCCTTATTAGAACCCAAAAGTCCTTATCAGAACAGAAATAAGTCCTTATCAGAACACAAAAGTCGTTATCAGAACAGAAAAAAGTCCTTATCAGAACCCAAAAGTCCTTATCAGAACCCAAAAGTCCTTATCAGAACAGAAAAAAGTCCTTATCAGAACCCAAAAATCCTTATCAGAACAGAAAAAAGTCCTTATCAGAACCCAAAAATCCTTATCAGAACCCAAAAGTCATTATCAGAACAGAAAAAAGTCCTTTTCAGAACCCAAAATTCCTTATCAGAACAGAAAAAAGTCCTTATCAGAACACAAAAGTCCTTATCAGAACAGAAAAAAGTCCTTATCAGAACCCAAAAGTCCTTATCAGAACCCAAAAGTCCTTATCAGAACAGAAAAAAGTCCTTATCAGAACCCAAAAGTTCTTATCAGAACCGAAAAACGTCCTTATCAGAACCCAAAAGTCCTTATCAGAACCCAAAAGTCCTTATCAGAACAGAAAAAAGTCCTTATCAGAACCCCAAAAATCCTTATCAGAACAGAAAAAGTCCTTATCAGAACCCAAAAGTCCTTATCAGAACAAGAAAAAGCTCTTATCAGAACCCAAAAGTCCTTATCAGAACCCAAAATTCCTTATCAGAACAGAAAAAAGTCCTTATCAGAACCCAAAAGTCCTTATCAGAACCCAAAAGTCATTATCAGAACAGAAAAAAGTCCTTTTCAGAACCCAAAAAATCCTTATCAGAACAGAAAAAAGTCCTTATCAGAACCCAAAAGTTCTTATCAGAACCGAAAAACAACCTTATCAGAACCCAAAAGTCCTTATCAGAACCCAAAAGTCCTTATCAGAACAGAAAAAAGTCCTTATCAGAACCCCAAAAATCCTTATCAGAACAGAAAAAAGTCCTTATCAGAACCCAAAAGTCCTTATCAGAACAAGAAAAAGCTCTTATCAGAACCCAAAAGTCCTTATCAGAACCCAAAATTCCTTATCAGAACAGAAAAAGGTCCTTATCAGAACCCAAAAGTCCTTATCAGAACCCAAAAGTTCTTATCAGAACCGAAAAACGTCCTTATCAGAACCCAAAAGTCCTTATCAGAACCCAAAAGTCCTTATCAGAACAGAAAAAAGTCCTTATCAGAACCCAAAAGTCCTTATCAGAACCCAAAAGTCCTTATCAGAACAGAAAAAAGTCCTTATCAGAACCCAAAAATCCTTATCAGAACAGAAAAAAGTCCTTATCAGAACCCAAAAGTCCTTATCAGAACAAGAAAAAGCTCTTATCAGAACCCAAAAGACCTTATCAGAACAGAAAAAAGTCCTTATCAGAACAGAAAAAAGTCCTTATCAGAACCCAAAAGTCCTTATCAGAACCCAAAAGTCATTATCAGAACAGAAAAAAGTCCTTTTCAGAACCCAAAGGTCCTTATCAGAACAGAAAAAAGTCCTTATCAGAACCCAAAAGTACTTATCAGAACCCAAAAGTCCTTATCAGAACAGAAAAAAGTCCTTATCAGAACCCAAAAGTCCTTATCAGTACAAAAAAAAGCCCTTATCAGAACCCAAAAGTCCTTATCAGAACAGAAAAAAGTCCTTTTCAGAACCCAAAAATTCTTATCAGAACAGAAAAAAGTCCTTATCAGAACCCAAAAATCCTTATCAGAACAGAAAAAAGTCCTTATCAGAACCCAAAAGTCCTTATCAGAACCCAAAAGTCCTTATCAGAACAGAAAAAAGTCCTTATCAGAACTCAGCAAGTCCTTATCAGAACAAAAAAAAGTTCTTATCAGAACCCAAAAAACCTCATCAGAGTTCAAAAAGGCCTTATAAGAACAAAATCCCTTGTCCAATTTCAACTGCATATCAGTTGCTGCTATTTGACCATCTCCAAAACAAGGATCCACTGCAAGATCCTGATTGTACCAAGTCCCCTCGACAAGGTCATGAAAAGGAATGACCGTTATATTCACCACTTTCCCACAATATAATTTTTCCAGAATTATATCGACATGTCCGGTGAAGCCCCGGGTTTCAGGTTCCGGATCAGGAGCAATCTGGAACTGAATCCAGGTGTACAGATCAGATGTCATTGTGTAGTTGACTTGAATGTCATCATTTGCAAGTTTTGTAAAATTCATCGTTTCAATTTTTGCAACCCCAATTTCAAACTGAACAAAGTTGCCTTCAATTTCGCTGACTGTTTTGATTTTCAAATACATCCCAAAATATTCCAGTCCAAATTCCAGAACAAAGTTTGGCTCGAATTCTTTTGTTCTGTTCATTTGAACCAAGTTTTGCGTATCAACTATTTCGTAGTAGATGGAAGTTCCAAACCCTTCAATATATAGTTCAAAACTCATGTTTCGGTTATCAATAATTGCTCTGGAAACCAACTCTGGATCGGACGGTTTTATCGAAATTGTTGTCGAAATCCATTTTTCATCGGATCCTGCTTGGACTCCAACGTCAAATTTATATGTTTGACCAGGTTTCAGGTCCTGGAATTTGTAAGTTGACAGGCCTGGGAATTCGAACACTTCGGGATATGATTGCGGGACGAACTCATTATCGGAGGAAATTTCCGCAATCAAAATTGAAAATTGTCCCTCGAGTGAAATTGAGAAATTAACCGACTTTGAGTCGAAAGCGATTGAATCAAAACTCGGGTCAGCTAGCAAAGTTGTGATTTGTATTTTTCTCAGAATTCCGAACTGTACCAGAAAATACGGCTGCACTTTGATTTCGTAACTCGTTCCGGGTTTCAATCCGTTCACAGTTTGTTCACCTTCAAAGTTTTGTGAGTGGTTCATTGCGATGTCGGCGATATGCGGCGGGTCGAAGGTGATTATGACTAACGAATTAAGTTTGTTCACTGACCAAGTCAAATGGACAGAATAGCGCGAAATATTCTTTGTCTCGAGCTGAGTAATGCTCACTTCTACGGCTCCTGAAAACACCAAAAAGGCCAAAAATTTCCTAGGCGTTAAGACCAAAAAATTGAATAAAGGTAGCTCTTGTAGGAACATTCAAGCTGTGAATTGAGATTTGGTCAGACTTCATCCTGGTTATTGGTCAAACGGGTTTTTTCCATTACCCCCCCCCCCCAAGAATTTATACCAACCCTCCCGCATGGTATATTAACGGTAATTGGGGGCTACACGTTATATGACCGGTAGCAATAAGCGCGCGGGGGGGGGGGGGTTATAATGTGAAAAAAGAGAGAATTTCCTGGATTTTGGGTTTTTATATAATTAATTATACTGTTTAGTTTTCATCGGTATTAGTCCAGTGAGAGTGGGGGGGGGGGGTCCGATCAGAGGTCAATTCAGTTTGAGCTGGATTGAAGTATGAGCATTAAGAACCTCTAAAACTCAAAGAATTGTGGCGACGAAAATTTCACTTGTGCATGGACCCCGTATTCACGCTACAATACCTAAAAAGGGGGAGGGGAAAAATTTCCGTTTTCATCATGTTGAAGTCTCTACTTGGGGGTTATCTTTGAGCTGGAAAGAAATAAAAATCTGTTTCAGAAACTAACGCTCAAAAACTTCTGCTCCACAAACGTAAAGGTTGTCTCTGATCGAATTCTTCTCAGATTCAAGTACTGATATCTTCACATGAGTTGATGTCCTGTTTTCGTCATCTTCACCACACTGGGTAGATATCCAGGCACCTGGGAATCCGCCATCCAGATTCCCGCACAGATCACAAGAGGAGTCTCGGAAGCACTGGAACGTCTGAATGGACCTCATGGCTCTGGCTACAATATCCAAAGTAAAACTCACTATGAAAATTTTGTGTAAATTATTTTTTGGTTTTATAGCTGAATTCCATTCACTGACCCCAATTCAAAATAATATGCTACTATACTGCAGATTTTATGTAAAAATTAGATTGCGCGAGAGTAAAATTTTACCAACTAAACTGACTAAGAGCAAACTGCGAGAGCACCCCCCCCCCCCCCCACACACACACATACACACACGCACACACACACACACACACATATATATATATATATATATATATATATATATATATATATATGTATGTATATATATATATATATATATATATATATATATATATACCCACCAACACAAAAAGCTAAAACGCTCAGTGAGTATACATTTTTTAAACCGTCAAGAGCACATACCATTCTCGAACGCACAATACTTCGGTGCAAATTATGTAAAACAAATTCCGATCTTTTCTGCCCCCCCCCCCCAGCTCTATATAGCTGTTAAATTTGCACCCCCCAAGATCTAATTTTTTGCAAATCGTAAGAGCGATAATTGCATTTCATTGAAAAAAGAGTGTCTAGGTAGATTGAAGGCGCTTTTAAAATAGTTTCCTTAAAATTTTTAAAAAATCAGGCCCTTATTGTAGCCGATAACACCAAAAATGGTCTAATAGAGAACTATAAAAGGGATACAGAAAAGGAAAGAGCAATTCATTTTCCTTTGTGATAAACTTGGACAATATTTTTTAAACTACATTTAAAATTCACCCGATTGATGGTTAGGCAGCAAAACTTGAATGAACCCGACAAGATTTGGAGGATCGAGATTCACAATTATGTCTGGATGGGACATATCTCTCGATGTTTGATCTAACTCGACAACTTTTATGCAGTCATCCAGTTGAACTTTGTCGTTGTGGTCCATGACTTTGGCCAGTTGTCTGTCCAGGTAGTCTGATTGATATCCAGAGTAGGACCCTGGTCCTAATGTGACAACTTTACTTCCAGAAGGAGAGACTAAAAAACAGACGAAATTAATTAACTAACATATACCACATGTACCACGTGAAGCTAGGAATACATTATAATTATAATTTTCGGTTCAGTTAACTTAAATTATAGCTCATCGAAATATTAAGCGTAATTAACTGTTCAACCAAAGTTCTGAAAATAAAAATCATCATCAACTATCTATTTTAGTTTGAGCCCAGGTTCAGACCTTAATTCTAATGAGGGGGGGGGGGGGGGGGTACTGACTATAAATACACGTACAGCACCTAGTTAAGGTTTAGGTAAAAATTTTCCTCATATATAGCGCTCATTGAAGGGCATTTTAACAACTCTCAGTTTGTTGAAAGAGGCAATGAAAAGTCCTCATTTTTCTATCTCACTTTTCCCAAACGTTAGCTGATGTGAAGTAATACTTGTCTAGGTGTCATATAACGTATATTCGCCCCCCCCCATATTACCGTAAATACCCTTGATGGGAAAAGCAGCTACATTATTTCTAATTTTGAAGGCTATCTTTCCTATTTAGCGACAACTGAATTTAAATTTTATGCCACATAAACGTTTTTGCTTTGGAAAAGATACATACGAATACATTAAATGTTTAAATGTTTAAATGCTTCCTGAGTTTAAATGCTTAAAATTTCAATCAAAAAGCAAATAATGAACATTGTATTTCATTTTCATTGACATCATATGCTGCTTAGTCATAAACTATTTTTTTCTTTGAGGGCAAAATTAAATGCTTAATATTTCCGTGATACTTCCCTGTTCTTAACATCGTAATGCAACATTGTCGTCTTCTGAATTTCTGCTAGGCTAAACAGTGAGGGGACTCTCTCGCCCAGAAGATCGATCAAATAAAATAAACCAAAGATTTTGAATTGGTGAAGCAAGCGTTAATTTGTTACTCTGCTTTTTCCCCTCTTCCACTCTTGCAAGCTGTTGGAAATTAGATTGCCTTGAAATAAGTTAATTCACAATGGGGATCGTAATATCAATTCTAGTTATATGGACAACGAATGTAGGAAAACTTGCACATCAATGAAAAAGACAATTTCAAGACAATTTATAATAGTAATTAAAATAATAATAATAGTATCCGTGGTTCACTTCCCAAATGAACTAAATCAAAAACGCTCACAGTATCCCAACTGTTCTTGCCATTACAAACTTCCAGAGTTCAATCTTTCTCTGAATCTCTTCCCTGCTTTTCACACTATCTTTTACAGTTTAGTCCCACAAAATCTCCAAAATCTGCCTCTCTCTCTCTGCCAAAATTTCTCTGTGTCACTTCAATTTATACTCAACCAATACGCTCTTATCTTAAGCAAAAAAACTTTAATCTCCTAAGTAAACAATGCAACTTACACTTAAATTTGTCACATTCTGTGGGAGGGCTTTGTTTGCTATGCAAACAACCAATATCAAATTATGCTCTGTCATTCAACTGCTAGCAACCATTGTCCAATTTTCTTCTTATCTTAAGTACACGACTTTTGGACTCTTGTGTAAACAAACCCACTCCGCTTTATCTCATCTTAATTAAATACACTCTTGGAACTTAAGTAAACACCGTAAGTCATTCTGATAGATTGATACATCCGCAGGGGGAGTTCCCTTCACTAAACAAACAGATTTACGTCAAAGTCCGCGGTCCTTATCGCCCTTATTTGCGCACACAAATTTGGCGCCAAGTCAATTTTGTCGCTTTTTGTGATTCAAAGACTATCGGTCTCCATGGGTAAGTATATCGCTTATTCATGCTTGCTAAAGCTAAGGTAATGGATTGGTATGCTTTTGCCAGCATTCCGTGCAATTCCCCATACAAAATTAGTTAAAAACCGAACTTTCGCAAAAACCCAAAATTTGACCTCTAGAGGTCAATTAGAGGTCAATAGTCGAAGATGAAGGGGCAATTTGGTGAAAATAACTATTGGCGCGGAAAGTCCTACCATAGTTACACCTACCCACCAATTTTTATCACCTAACTCTTAATAGAACACGAGCAATGCCCGCGCACACTTTTCATCGACCTCCCGGATGACCCCAAATTTCCAAACTTAATAACTGGCGAAGTAGTGGTCACAACGTCTTCGGGTAAAATTTTCTAGTAACTATAGGGTGCCACCAACTTGCCTGCCAAATTTCATGACCAACGGATCAGCCGTTGCGAGTCGTTTGCAATTTTTGCAATTTTTCTCAGGTTATCACATTAATACCATTTCAAAGCCATTCGGCCGCTCAAAATGGCCAATTTCCGGTTTTCGACACTCGGGTCGTCCCGAAGCACCGACTTCAGGTTGGATTTTGGGTGTGAAATTATCACCAATCGAAAGCCCTTGAAATGTTACACTAACCCTCCAAAGATCATAGGGCTACTACCAATACTCCACGAGCAATTCAAATTTTACGTTCCGCAGCAGCGGCGTGCGCTAGTACCGTGCAGGTTGGTGTGGGGTCAAACCTGACATTGAAATCGGATTCCTCGTACCCAAATTAGTCTATCCCCCAATTTTCAGGTCAATCCGACGTCAACTTTTCGAAAGTATACTATTTCAATTTAGGTGCTAACTACTTTCCTGTGATAATTACCAATATACTCAAAAATCGCCATTTTACATCCTAAACCCTTCCCAAAATCATGCAAAAACATTAATTCATACGTGCAGGACATTACAACTGATTAATCGCCTTATTTCTGACTCAAACATTCATATTTCACAGTAAAATACCTAAAAACCTTCAAATCTCACCACTTCCGGTGTCAATAGCTAGAGGGTGGTCGGTCGGATTCGCCTGAAAATTATTTTCGCAATAGAGAACCACTAGGGGTACCTCCCCATCATTGACCAGTTATCAACCAATAACTCCTTCACATCCAAGGGGGGGTCGGACTACTTTTTACCGGTAGGGTATTTGGAAAAGTGATAAATTGCCTTCTAATTTACTATAAGTCAACAAAACTCTAATAATTTTCTTCCACAACTTTCTAAACCAGTTCCATGATCATCCAATATCTTACTGCACCAGTACATGTTAGTACGACTGCTTTATACCGTTAATTCATCCATACACTATCAAATTTTTACTTAAATTATCAAAAACCGTCGAATAACCCCCTTTCCCGTGCTAATGAATCTGATCGAAGAAAGTTTAACCGGCCGTTCATCCCTATTATATTTGGACAATCATTAGAGGAAAATCCCCACAAAGTTTCAAAAATCCAATGACGAATAAAACTTACAGTTGAGGGTACAAGGTTTGGGGATGTCCATTATTTTGTAAATCCGAAATCACACTTTTAGTTTGGTTCAAATTGAAATTCCAATTCTGTTCAAGGTATCTAGTTCACTTCAATTATTCGCTCTCTAGTTTTCTTCTAAAGTCCAATCACTCATTTCGATTTTGGCCTGATAAAAAGACACAACTTTGCTAAGTAAATGAAATATATCGACAGCTTAATAGGCTTCTGTTCATCAATTTGTTTGTGTAAGATATATCACTCAACTCCCCTCTCTGGCGCCTTCAAAACAATAACCCTTTAAGAAAGAACGCTTAACTCAAACACCTAATTAACTTGTCTAAATTGACCTCAATTATTTGACTTAACTAGCGCTATCTGGTTATGAAATTTCTATTGATTTTATTCTTATGCGTTCTACACTCCTCCCTCCTAGATTATTATTCTCCCGAATAATTGCAAAACCTTATCCTGACCCGATTAACTTACTCCTACGTACTTTAGTAATAGTCGACCTACGGAATTGAACCACTTATGTTTAGCTCCGGGTTAATACAAATTAACTGCACCAAAGTTTGAATAGCGGTTGATTAAATCAGATTGGAAAACACTCCTGCAATTTCACATTTTAACATATTTTACCTAATTCATCAAAATTGATTTTTGATCAAACTCTATTGCCTCTGACAAACATCCTTCCCGGGAACCCCAAAATCACTAAAAAATCAAATCTAAAAATAGATCTACGAAATCAACACATTTCCCTATATCATCTTTTTTTTAAAAAAAAAAATTTCTCTACGGCTATAGTGCTTGATCAAATTATCCTAATAAATTAGATTAAAACAAGTTAGGCAACAATTGGGATAAAAAAAACTTGAATAACTTAGCTGTCAACGTCCCTCTAATCATACACTCGTGCATCTGTTCATGAAAACCTTCTTCCTCTGATGCTTGAATGGATGTCCACCTCTTCGTCCACTGTAGCTGCCATTTCTCCTGTGATCCTGCCATGACTGCGGTCCTGATGCTTCCAAACGGCTCCACCTCTCTTTCCGGCTCAACGATCGTTTTTCCAGCAACAGTTTTGCAATCTCCGGAAACCGCGATGCAATCCTCCTCTCCACTTTTTGCTCAACTTCCATCGAGATCCCTCTAGAGTCCTCCCTCCTAGGCTGTTGATCATCATGAACCCAATCGCTCAACCCTGTAGCCATTGACTTCTGATAGTATTGCCCTGTTCAGTCAGCTCAAGCACTGTCCCCTTGATGCTCATCCATTGGTTCGACCGAAACACTACCATTAAGCTGAATTTCATTCAATTGCGATTGCACCCATTCCTCCAGCTCCTTTCCCAAGTGTGCAAAATCACTCCAGTCACCTGCTTCCTTCTCGTTTTGACCCTTCTGTGTTTCAGACACCAACTGCCGATCAATCCCTCCAGAACTTGTCCAATTCTCCAAAATGTCCACAGTGAACTCAGTTGTACACATTTTTGTCTCATCAGCCTCGTCTGTCGCATTACAGAACTTCTGGTATGACCCTCCTGTCTTGAACTCCATCAAGGCCCAGGCTTCCAACATATCGTCTCTGCTAGCTTTGACACCACCGCCAAAATTGATCGCTAATGCAGTTACATTTTTGCATGCTACTGAGTACAAACTCGCGGCAAAACTTGTCTCGCTTCTCGCATCGTTGTCATCAAATTTCTCTACATCCAAAAAATCTGTATCCGAATCATCTTCAAACAAATAGTCATCATCCGACTGTTCATCGCTTAGTTCCCCAGACTCTGGTGACAGTACATAACTCTTTTCCATAGCATGATGCTCAACTGGTCCACAAGACTCAACACTCCGCTCGATGACTTTTCCTTCTGTCGGAAATTTTCTGAAACCACTGTTTTCAAACTCGCTTACCGCTGCTCTAGAAATTTCTTGATTTGTTTGACCACAAACTTCCTCCGTGAACTCCGCCTCATTTCCGTTTTGCACTTCATCGCCGCAATCTGGAATTTCACTAAAAGCTTCTTTTCTTGAGACACCACAGCTGGACCCAATGCCAAACCCTTCAGAACTTTTGCCGGGCGGCCGAATTTCATCAATTAAAGAAACGCCAGCGCTACTTTTTCTATCAATCACCTGCCTTTGAGAACACTGCTGTCGCGTTCTCTGATCCATAGTGTCAATAGTGTCACTGGTTTCAATGAAATCTGCCCTATTTCCCGCTTTCCCTCTAACGAACATATTATAGCTTCGCTCATAAAAAAATGGATTGTCGGACAATCGTATGTCAAACTGATACAACGTCTCTGTCAGTGTCCATGCTTGCTTCCCTGGAGTCGACCGCCAATAACCTCTGGGTAAATCACTTACTGCATTCAAGGCCCACCCACACAATTTTGTAGGCAACCACTTCATCATCTCTTCTTCCATCCATCCCAGTTTCATGCCAGTGCTCAAATAATGTTCGCGCCAAACCTCCCAAACTTCGTAGCCTGGTGAAGGAAAGCGCTTTACCAATTGATTACCAAACATAATCAACCTATTGGTAAGTCAAATCGCAAACATAAATCAACTGTCGGTGTGCTCTCAGCAGTTTCTCCGACGAAAAATACGCACGCTCTCGAATTAATCAGAAAATAATCCACAGCAAAAAGTAACAAAGAAACGAAGCCCACTCAGGAGCGCCACTGTCGTCTTCTGAATTTCTGCTAGGCTAAACAGTGAGGGGACTCTGTCGCCCAGAAGATCGATCAAATAAAATAAACCAAAGGTTTTGAATTGGTGAAGCAAGCGTTAATTTGTTACTCTGCTTTTTCCCCTCTTCCACTCTTGCAAGCTGTTGGAAATTAGATTGCCTTGAAATAAGTTAATTCACAATGGGGATCGTAATATCAATTCTAGTTATATGGACAACGAATGTAGGAAAACTTGCACATCAATGAAAAAGACAATTTCAAGACAATTTATAATAGTAATTAAAATAATAATAATAGTATCCGTGGTTCACTTCCCAAATGAACTAAATCAAAAACGCTCACAGTATCCCAACTGTTCTTGCCATTACAAACTTCCAGAGTTCAATCTTTCTCTGAATCTCTTCCCTGCTTTTCACACTATGTTTTACAGTTTAGTCCCACAAAATCTCCAAAATCTGCCTCTCTCTCTGCCAAAATTTCTCTGTGTCACTTCAATTTATACTCAACCAATACGCTCTTATCTTAAGCAAACAAACTTTAATCTCCTAAGTAAACAATGCAACTTACACTTAAATTTGTCACATTCTGTGGGAGGGCTTTGTTTGCTATGCAAACAACCAATATCAAATTATGCTCTGTCATTCAACTGCTAGCAACCATTGTTCAATTTTCTTCTTATCTTAAGTACACGACTTTTGGACTCTTATGTAAACAAACCACTCCGGTTTATCTCATCTTAATTAAATACACTCTTTGAACTTAAGTAAACACCGTAAGTCATTCTGACAGACTGATACATCCGCAGGAGGAGTTCCCTTCACTAAACAAACAGATTAACGTCAAAGTCCGCGGTCCTTATCGCCCTTATTTGCGCACACAAATTTGGCGCCAAGTCAATTTTGTCGGTTTTGTGATTCAAAGACTATCGGTCTCCATGGGTAAATATATCGCTAATTCATGCTTGCTAAAGCTAAGATGATGGATTGGTATGCTTTTCCCAGCATTCCGTGCAATTCCCTATACAAAATTAGTTAAAAACCGAACTTTCGCAAAAACCCAAAATTTGACCTCTAGAGGTTATTTAGAGGTCAATAGTCGAAGATGAAGGGTCAATTTGGTAAAAATAACTATTGGCGCGGAAAGTCCTACCAAAGTTACACCTACCCACCAATTTTTATCACCTAACTCTTAATAGAACACGAGCAATGACCGCGCACACTTTTCATCGACCTTCCGGATGACCCCAAATTCCAAACTTAATAACTGGCGAAGTAGGGGTCAAAACGTCTTCGGGTAAAGTTTTCTAGTAACTATAGGGTGCCACCAACTTGCCTGCCAAGTTTCATGACCAACGGATCAGCCGTTGCGAGTCGTTTGCAATTTAAAAATTTTTAACGAGTCGTGGGTGCCGAAACCCGAAAAATCCGAATTCGTCAAAATTGACCGGGGTGATTATTTTTTGTCACTAACTGTCTCAGGTTATCACATTAATACCATTTCAAAGTCATTCGGCCGCTCAAAAGTGCCAATTTCCGGTTTTCGACACTCGGGTCGTCCCGAAGCACCGACTTCCGGTCGGAATTTGGGAATGAAATCATAACCAATCGAAAGCCCTTGAAAAGTTACACTAACCCTCCAAAAATCATAGAGCTACTACCAATACTCCACGAGCAATTCAAATTTTACGTTCCGCAGCAGCGGCGTGCGCTAGTACCGTGCAGGTTGGTGTGGGGTCAAACCTGACATTGAAATCGGATTCCTCGTACCCAAATTAGTCTATCCCCCAATTTTCAGGTCAATCCGACGTCAACTTTTCGAAAAAATACTATTTCAATTTAGGTGCTAACTACTTTCCTGTGATAATTACCAATATACTCAAAAATCGCCACTTTACATCCTGAACCCTTCCCAAAATCATGCAAAAACATTAATTCATACGTGCAGGACATTACAACTGATTAATCGCCTTATTTCTGACTCAAACATTCATATTTCACAGTAAAATACCTAAAGACCTTCAAATCACACCACTTCCGGTATCAATAGCTAGAGGGAGGTCGGTCGGATTCGCCTGAAAATTATTTTCGCAATAGAGAACCACTAGGGGTACCTCCCCATCATTGACCAGTTATCAACCAATAACACCTTCACATCCCAGGGGGGGGGGGGTCGGACAACTTTTTACCGGTAGGGTAATTGGAAAAGTGAGAAATTGCCTTCTAATTTACTATAAGTCAACAAAACTCTAATAATTATCTTCCACAGCTTTCTAAACCAGTTCCATGATCATCCAATATCTTACTGCACCAGTACACGTTAGTACGACTGCTTTATACCGTTAATTCATCCATACACTATCAAATTTTTACTTAAATTTTCAAAAACCGTCGAATAACCCCCTTTCCCGTGCTAATGAAATTGATCGAAGAAAGTTTAACCGGCCGTTCATCCCTATTATATTTGGACAATCATTAGAGGAAATTCCCCACAAAGTTTCAAAAATCCAATGACGAATAAAACTTACAGTTGAGGGTACAAGGTTTGGGGATGTCCATTATTTTGTAAATCCGAAATCACACTTTTAGTTTGGTTCAAATTGAAATTCCAATTCTGTTCAAGGTATCTAGTTCACTTCAAATTTTCGCTCTCTAGTTTTCTTCTAAAGTCCAATCACTCATTTCGATTTTGGCCTGATAAAAAGACACAACTTTGCTAAGTAAATGAAATATATCGACAGCTTAATAGGCTTCTGTTCATCAATTTGTTTGTGTAAGATATATCACTCAACTCCCCTCTCTGGCGCCTTCAAAACAATAACCCTTTAAGAAAGAACGCTTAACTCAAACACCTAATTAACTTGTCTAATTTGACCTCAATTATTTGACTTAACTAGCGCTATCTGGTTATGAAATTTCTATTGAGTTTATTCTTATGCGTTCTACAAACATATTATTTTTAAGGCTGGAAAATTTTGACTTTAATTTGATTAATCTGACACAACGTATCACTTTTGCCCACAATTGCGTTTGTATTGAGAGGGTGAAAATAAAAAAGAAAGAAGTCCACAAGACCGAACAGAAACGACGTTATAATTAGACGGAATCTTTAGTTTCTTCGGTTTGAGAAACATATGACCAGCATTTTCGGCGTGAAGTGTAAGGCTGGTTGATTTTTTCTGAATAAAAGTTTCAGTAATTAGTTTGTAGTTTATTCCAAAACCAATGTAGTGGAATTAAATAGTATCAGTTTGTTCAAATTAATTTTTTGTGATATTTTTTTCCCAGATGTCGAATTATTTTTCTGATACTCCTTCCGTAGCTTGTTTACAAGGCTAAAAAAACTTAAAATTTTGTCTCTAAAAATATAAAAAGGTATCATACTTTTTGAACATATACAGAAGATTACTTCATTAAAATACTGTCAAGGAGTTTTGTTATGAGCATACAAAAACTATTTTTCTTATGATATTTTGATGTTAAGACTTTCGATCGCTTCCTGAGTTTAAAACCAACATACCGACAGCTGCCGACAATTTAAAACTGAACATACCAACAATTTCCTATTATGAAAAACAAATAAATAGAACGAGGGTCTCTTTTGATTCAAAACCAAAGATATCGAAGAAAAAAGTAAAGGGTTCGTTGTTTTTGTTCAATTAAAACCGAAAACACCGAGGCCGTTCTTACTTTTCAAATTTGCCATTTCTGGAAAAGTAAATCAAATCACATAGCAAAAAGAGTGAATCCTATAATTTCTGAGATTGTCGATTTTCAGCTGTTTTGATCTAATGATATGACATTAATGGGAAAAAAACTACTTTTTAAAAATTTCCTCATAACAATTTTCGCAAAGTCATTGTTTCAATTAACCGTGCAAACTTATTGAAAACTTAGTTCTCCTGCGAATACACAGATTGCAAATGGTAGAAAAAAAACCACAGATTTATAGTTAAATTGAACGAATTAATTCAATTTAACTATAAAATTGCAATAACGTTTGCCGAAAAATATTTTTTGCTGCACTTCTCAGCCATTGAAAATGGCATCTCTTATAATAATTTTATATGAGATCTTCATCTGTAGTTGATATATTTTAAGATATCACGAGATGATGAGATATCTTATAAAAGAGAGAAATAGTTAAAAGATGCAATATTCATTTAGCCTACGATCTTATAGAAAATTACATAGCGTACAAGTCTCTCTTAAGACATTCCAGTTAGTGATTTAACTCATGAGATTACGGAAATATTTTGAGAGATACTATAAAAGTACATTGTTGATTGACCATGGCTAATGCAAAAAGGGGCTGCGAAATAAATCAGTAAGAAAAATAACCTTCCGCGTCTGACTGTAATAGAAACCTCCAGTAATCTTCCTTGCTAAAATTGAACATTGTTTTTCATCGTTTTTCAGCAATGATAGTTTGATATCAAATCTCAGGGCCTGCGATATGGTTTTTGCTCGCTAAGCATGGCATGCTAATTTCTATAAATGGTTAGCTCTTTAACAGTCAAGTTGGTTTTATTTCTGTGGCGAGTTTATTTCGAAAGGATGTCCCGGTTCGAGATGTCGAAGCGAAAAATCGCTAAAAGCTGTACGATTTGTGATGAATTTGAGTAAGAATGTAAGATTTGCGCTCAATGCGATTAATGCGGTGAAATAAAATTTTTCACCGCAACCAGCAGAATGCTGTGAAAAAATTTTAGCGCTATCAGCAAAATGCGGTGAAAATTTTTTTCAGCGCTACAGGCAGAATGCGGTTAAAAAAAATTTCAGCGCTATCAGCGGAATGCGGTGAAAGAAAAATTTTTGCCGCTACCAGCAGAATGCGGTGAAAACAAATTTTTCAGCGCTATCAGCAGAATGCAGTGGAAAAAATTTTGCACCGCTACCAGCAGAATGCTGTGAAAAAATTTTAGCGCTATCAGCAAAATGCGGTGAAAAAAATTTTTTCACCGCTACAGGCAAAATGCGGTGAAAAATATATTCACCGCTACCAATAGAATGCGTTGAAAAAAAATTTCACCGCTAAAATTGCAAACCTTACAAATATTCACCGTAATTTCAACGCTTATCTTAAAATCTCTGGAAATATCAAAAAAGTAAGTAACAAATGGCGCAGTGGAATAAGAATAATAAAAGATATGCAGGAGGTGAGTTGTTGGAACCCGTGTACAAAAATTTTTTTTTTGGAAGAAATCCGGTGAATGCGGTGCAAAAAAATTTCCCCGCCAAAAACTGTAAATCTTACAAAAATTTACCGCTTTTTTCGCATTCAACGCTAAAAGCTGCGGGTGAAAAAATTGCAGTGAAAAGAATTTTTTCACCGCTATTCACCGCTGCTAATCTTACAATATTTTGCGAGTTTGAATGATACGTACCATTTTGAGCAAGAATTTCAACTTCACAAATTCCAATTGCAGAACCATCAGTAGAGACTATTTTCACACTACTTCCAATCTGTTCACACATTACAAAATTCCACCCAGGTAGACCATTCAGTTTTATTCCTTCCTCTTTTCCATCACAGAGAAAGCAGCCATTGACTTCATCGCAAATCTCCACTTGCAAATTGGGAGTTTCTAAGTTTGCTGAAAAATGCATCTATGCTGCAGGTACACTCGAATCTGACTCTCGTAATATTTCAGTACTGTATCACAAAAATTCATTATGATTTTTACCATCACCAGAGTTCTGATCACTGCATGAAATAAACGTTTCATGTTAAAATTCAAAGTAAAATTTTTATCTAAGGACGAGCACAACGAACTCCGATTATCGTAAAAAAAAAGAAAATAAGACTATGAAAATTGCTAATCACATATAAATTTAAGGGAAAAAACGTAGCAAATAGATCTTGAATTACAAAGCAAGAATTTTCCTTGATGTAATGCTTACTTGTAATCTAATGACAGACTTGTGTACGCAATTAATTTTTCTTAAAGATAAAGTCTGCTACGTTTTCTCGCTTAAGTTGCAATAATCGGTAATTAAAATTACGGTAAGCTTTTTTACAAGTGATTGAGAAGAATGCGTGTGTTAAGATTGCTTGTGAGATTCGCTTACAAATGAATGCAAATTTGCGCTTTAAACATGTGGTCAAACAAACCGCTGATGCTGATTTTCAGCTTTCCGTTTTGCTAAGTTTTTGGTCGTCATCGTCAAAGAATCTAAAAAGGCCACTGGTCAAGCTCAGATCGATTTTTCGGACGCCTATTTAGCGAGCATCCCGCTAGATCTCGACACTTATCTTAAAAAACTCTTTCACTAAACATTTGACAATCTATCTAGAATGCGGCTAGATTTTAGCAATTATTTGGCAATATTTTCTATGGATTGGTGGTTATTTATCAAAGTTCTTGCCTTATTCAACTGCTATCTTGCAGGAATTTTTAAGGATCTTTTCTGTTACACAATTTGTATTTCTGTTATGTGAAACTTAACCCCCCCCCCCCCCCCCTCATGAATATTATAGAGTGTCTGTGCACATAGCCAAATTTGGGTCAGAACCAGATGATACCAGATGAGAGATTGTATCATAAATTATTCTGCGGAAAGGTTCCACGAGTCCATATTTCAGTAATAAAAGTTTTTTAACCTGTTTTTTAACCTCAGCAACAAAAATTTTCAGTTCAGGGGGAACAAAACACACTTGCCTTTGGTAACGTTTGAAAAAATTAAGCTTAGTCCTTAATATTATTCAGCGCAAGGTATAACTGCATTTTCCCTAAATTTGTTTTCATCAAATTGGAACTAGATTCATTTCTACCCACCTGCGAGGGAATCTCGTCGGTTGTAAAACCCCACAGCTTTAACATAGTGGCGATCGCCCAAGTTTAATTCCATTATCCAATATTCTAAAGCCGGGTTCCTTGCAGTAAACTCCACACAATGCTTTGAATCAAAAAGGTACCCAATGTCGTGTTTGTTCAGGTCAAATAAGTACTGCAACTCGCCTCCTGAATTTGAGCAACAACAAATTATTAATTGGCAATTTTTTAGAAAATGAAACTATCTAATTAAAAAATCTTGGTTCATAAACGATCAATGTTATCAGTTCAAACCATGCAATCACCCATGCAATCACACTCGTTTCCTTTTTGAAAAATTGTTTGAGGTAAAACTTCCTGTTCTGGGCAATCAAATTTCACCTGCCACTGAGTTACAGCTAGTATGATAATGCAAAAAATTTTGAGCTCCCCACTCATTGGGTGAGTCAAGGACTTATCAGTATAGATTGTCTCCGCTCATGGATGACACACTATTCAAGGCCGACTCGCCTCTTACTTTCTGCAACAAGGATTCAAAGATTTGCCTCAGTTTCATATGTGTCTATAAATTTATGAGGAATTACTTTGTTATGAGGAAAACGGTTAATATAATAATGTGGGGGAATAATATGAAAAAAGGCAGCTGAGAACAGGCCGCAGTAGCCTAATGCTGTTCCGCTGCAATTATGCAGGAACCAAAATTTTTATTAATAATATTAATAAAAAAACTAAATATATTTTTGGATTCACCCAGACATATTGAGTCTATCCGCTGTTGATGCGGGCAACTCAAATAAGGCGCTTATCTGATTATTGACGCGTTGATTTCGCTGGAGTTCCTTAGTTTAAAAAAAACTTGACAAACGAAATGATCTTAGGCCTTAACCATGTTCCGTCGAAAGATAGATCTGCAACAGTGCTCAATGATTTTTTTGTTGAAGTAGGACCAAATTTGGCAAAAAATTCAAAAACAACTTTGAAATATCTAGCATACCACTGAACGAAAAATCTTTGTTTCTAAGCAAAACAGACAAACTAGAAGTATTTAATGAATTAAAACATTTGAACAACAAGAAAAGTCTGGACACTTTTTGACTATCAATTTTTTTTTAAGATTGTGTCAGAACAATTTCAGAACAACTCAGTCAAATTGTCAACAAATGCATCGAGGAGGAAAGCTTCTTACTTTTTCTTAAAATTGGAATAGTGATACCCATTCATAGGGAAGGACCAAAGAATGAAACCGGAAATTACCGACCCATCTCCTTACTACCAGTAGCGGGCAAACTTTTTTCGAAACTTTTGCACAAAAGAATTTTAGATTTTCTTAAAACGCATAAGGCATTGTCAGGGAGGAAGTTGGGCTTTCTAAGTAAGCGTTCAACAGTTGACGCAATAATCGAAACTTTTGAAGCACTAATTGAACGAAAACAACAGCATAAACCATTCCAGTGCACGTTATTTGATTTATCAAAAGCCTTCGACACGGTTGATCATCAGTTGCCTCTAGCTAAATGTGAAAGATATGGCCTCAGAGGTACAGTAGGACGGTTACTACGCTCTTTTCTCTCCAACCGCAAGCAATTTGTGCAGTTTTCCGACAACTCATCAAATATGAGAGACATTACACATGCTGTACCTCAGGGATCTGTTCTAGGACCAGTTCTCTTTCTTTTGTACAACAATGATCTTCCGACGATTGTCAAAAATTGTGAAATAACCTTATTTGGTGTCAACGCCAAGATTTTTGGAGATTATAATGAAAACAGTCATCTTGTAGTGCTGAAAAAAATTTTGGAAAGGAAGAAAAGCAACAAACTTACACTGAACGAAGATATAACACGGTTCATGTAGGATGGAAAAAAAGCTGAACAATCAGACTATCTCACCTGGAATAGCGCTGAAGTTCAAGCTAAAACAGCTGTGAAATATCTTGGCGTCCTCATTGACTTTCGACTTGACTTCAGAGAACATGCAAATTTTATTGAAAAACAATGCGCAAAATTCCTAACTATTTTATATCAAACACGCCATTTTCTAGACAAAAACTTTCTAGTAAAAATTTTTAAACAGTATGTTCAATCTGGTTACCAATATGGAATATTAATTTACGGAACCACAACCATGTCGATCTTAACGAAGTTACAATTACAATTCTCAAAACAATCTTTCAATTAAAGAAATCGGACGAGGTTCGCACGACAAAAAAAGCACGCAATAGCCTCAATTTTTGAAATACACGTATATGAAGTATTTAAGTTACTGGTTTCAATCCTACGCAAAACCCATCCACATGAATCAAACAACAGGTTATTAGAAATACGTGAAGTTGAAATGTCATTAAATGATAAAAAGAGACTAAAAAGTTTACCTACCATTCATAAAACTACTTAGCAAAACAGAAAACGGTTTTTAGTCAGACTTCGCTTACTATATAACGTACTGGCACAATTTGACAAAACAATAATAAGAAAAGCAATTGATTGTGAGCAGCAAAAATTGAATGATTTTCTTCATAAAGTTAGGGATACTTACACTTTAGGCTCGGAAGTTTTTAATAATCATTTTTGGTAATTGGTCCATTTTACTATTTTCATTGGCGTTTTTCACGAGCATTAGAACAAGTATTTGCAATTGACTACTTTTTTGAAAAATGTAAAGTCAAAGGAAAATTTATGGGAAAAGAAGCTCTAAAGCGGCCCCTCACACAGGCTTTCAGACTTTTGGTGCTCGCGCGGTATGCATGAATGATGACTGTATTCTTTGTATATCGCAAACAAATTTATTATTTGTTAAATATGTTTACATTGGTGTAGTTAGCTCTATTTGAATAGAATGGACAAAAAGTAAATTGAACAAAACTTGTAGTTAGAAAAATCAAACAAAAGATATTGCAAGCAGAAATAGTTATGAAAAATCACCCAATCACCCTGAAACAACAAGGAAAGATATTCTGGCTCAAAAATTTGTCCTATTCAAGTCAAATCAATTTGTGAACAGATATGTGTTCGGATTAACATTGTTTTCTAAGGAAGCAATGTAAGTCATGCATGTGCAAAAAGTATCACACATTTGATCTAAAGAAACTCTGGAAAAGAAAGTAACAAATGGGCTCACGCAGGCAGCTGCCATTTAGTCAAAATAACACCCAAACCCACTCTTTGATTTTCTGGTAAACCGGTGGAAGATAAATGGATCGAAGAAGACGACGAGTTAAGGAAACAAAACAATAGCATGCCGGAACCTAAAATACAACAATAAAAAGACTCAGTCAATCGTTTGACTACCAATGTTTTCTCTCAGCAGCTCTTAAAAATGCAAAGCCAAAGACTCAGTATACGGGAGACAAAAGCAAAAAAGAGGAGGGGATTTTTTTCAAGGAAGAACTCCCTTCTATCAAAATCAAAGTGGTATTTTATTTATCAAATCAATTGCAACATGTTTGAAAAAAGCGCACAGCCTTCTTAGAGAACAGCTACTAAAATGGCAAAAATTTTCCAGAAGTAGATTATCAGCTAAGACAACAACAACCGATGAACGGGTGTGAGGCAAAAATGAATTTTTTTTTGAAAATTGTGATCACCAGAATTAATAGAGTTTGTAACTATAGTTGAAAATACTCATCTGTTTCAAAACCATTCAGCGAAACAAGGCAAATAACATTGTTTCGTTTCTTATAAAAACAGCAAACTCCGGAAAAGAAGATCAAGGCATATGAAAAACAACACATGGAGGTCAAATTTAGGAAGTTAATGAAAATATTTCAAAATGAACTGTCTAAAATTAACAAACGATTTCTATAAAATTTACTCAATATTGAATTAGGAAATGCCATACTTTCTAAGTCCTTTGAAGTCGGTTACTGTTAAAGACAACTACAGCTGTAACAAATCTTAACATTAAAAGCCAGTTTTTAAGGTGATATGGAACTCAGCTGTTAAATAAACAAAAAAAAATTTAATGTAAGTTTTGCAAGGAAATCGATGGTTTTAGCCATGATTCTAAAAGTTAAGTACAAAAAAATGTCGTTAAACACCTAGTATATGAGCAGAAAACGAGATCCGAAAAAAACAATGACAAAAAAATGCAGGACAACAAATGGCACATAATTTACGGGAAATACTCAGTTATTCGTGTAAATTTTACAGATATATGTGTGATAAACTCATATAAATATTAAGCTGTCTACTAAAAACTATATATGTTCATTGCTGCTGCTGTAAGAACCCCATAAGACCTGTCAGAAATGAAACTCAAAGCAAAGAATACAAAGTAAAAGTAAAATGCGTGTGCCAGCAGAAAATTCAATTTATACCAAAAAATGATTACAACTTCGCCACAATTGTAGGTTAATAACTGAAAAGATTGAGCATTTTTTCTTCTGTTTAATTAAAAAAAACAAAAGATAACGATAGCAGCATGAATAACCACAAAAACGTACAATACTCGAAATTTAATAAAGTTTTTTTTAAAAATAAAACAGAATAGAGAAACATTAGAAAACATTATTTGCATCGTGATCTATTCAAACACGGGCTCTATGCACCATTAGATTCACATTATCGCTTAGAATTGAGGGAAAACCAAGCTGACAAACAGTGAAACAGATATTCAATAGCTGTAAGATAAAATAAAGCTACCTGAAATATCAAAAAAATTAAAAACGCTTTTATTGCTTCTCCTCAAAGAAACTTGAAAATTTTAATTTACTATTTATCTTTTATTGTTGCAACAGTTATTAATCCAGCGTGAATTACATCACTATTCAAATTTGGATTGGGATGCTTTGAGTATAGAAAACCACGAAGAGAACGTAATTGCTCCAAATGATAATTTAACAAAACATCTAAAACAAAAAATATTGCTTTAATGTAACCAAATTTACGTTAAATGGATTTAGGTTGTCAGAATTTTGCAAAATTTTGGTTCCGAATACTTGACGTTTACGGAGGTCGTTCGGCCAGGTTTTGGAGCAAATTCCTTGTGAAAAAGTGAATTTTCAGTCGATAAGAGAGGTTTTAACGATAAAACGCGTGAGTTATTGTTAGTTAAACGAGACACATTTTTTAGAAATTGTTTGTTTACAGTAACACGAAAATAATGTTGTGCAAAATATTGCCATGAGAAGACAAAAAAAAATGCAAATCTGCTTATAAAAATTTAACATCCATAACTCCACAAATAGATTAGATTCATTAAACATTTCTATGCTCTATAAATTTTTAATGATACCTTTTACAACTGCCGAATTATATCGATCGGTCAAGAATGACTGAAAAAAAAACAGTTGAGCATAAAGTTTCTCTCCCAACTGAGTATGCTCGGGACAAAAAGAGACATGTTCTCTAATTTCAGGTAAAAATGGCTAGATTAATTATGAAAAAATTTGAGTGGCCATTGCACGAGAGGTAAAGATGAGACAAGATTTCATTAAAAGCCAAAAAAAATCGAGAAATTGAAACCTTGAATATTAAATTAATTTCAGCGGCAGAGTGATTTTGGGAAAATCAAAGGTGCTTTAACGTATGACAGGTCACGGAACCTATTAGTTGATATTTCAATATAGCTTCTGTAATTTCTTATGTTGTTTGAATTTAAAATACAACTGGAAAGTTGTGAATTGAAATTATCTGTTCGAAAAACATATCTTTTAAAGCATACAATTAGAAAAAAAACTAATAAATTTGTTAATCAATTCAGTGAAAAAAAGCAATCTAGAATCGACCAGAATAAATATTGCTCCCAGAAACTTATTCAATAGTCATATATTTCCAGAGGCTTTTCGAAATGAATTTTCTGGCATCTAGAGGAAACATCAACAGATGAATCTTAAGCTAAATTTACAGCAATAAAGTGAAATTAACTGAGAATTGCGATCAACATATTGAAAATGAAGGTATTTACTTTCTATCTGAGTATTGTCGAAGCGAAGATCTGAAGTTTGCATGTGAACCACTTTCTTGTAGCCTGAAAATTGAAAAAAAAATTAACCACGTTAGTAATCAATTTTTTGTACATTTTCAAAACATGTGCAATCAGTTCACACGGTTTTTCTGATGCTTGTTAGCAAACAATTGTCTGTGTTTGTTTGAAAACAATAAATTGGCATATATTTGTGTATGAGTGTGCGCGCGTGTGTATGTGTTAAAACAGGGATTTGCGTCAAACAAGTTTAGATGCATTCCTCGACCTCGGTAAGATTTTTGATTTCACTTTTTTAACTAAAGACCTTGGTGCTGGTATTGACTTGTAGTTCAGTGCGGGTAGGTAAAAATTGTAGTAATTTTTTGCAGATTTATGTTTGTCAATTTCATAAACCTAGAAGAGACCAAATGACAATCTAGTGAGATTCCCATAAAAAATGTTTATCTTGGCAAACTTTTGCAGAAATCTTGTAAGAATCTACATAATCTTGTACGATTCTGGTAGAAACTGTCAGATTTTTGCGAGATAACCGTTTTATTTCGACCCAAGCGCTTAGAAAGAATTATGGGCTGCCAACTTGTGCAAATTATCCCGTGGCCAAAGAGTTTAACAGGATCAGAACACAAGCATTCCGGTTCTCTGCCATTGAAGGAGCAAACTGCCATTTCATCACATTGGTGATTTCCCGTCTCGCAGTGGTCTGAAAAACCATGATCTTAAATTGAGGGCATATCCTTGTCTTTTTGCAAAAAAAAACTGTGATTAACACGTCTCCGTTCATTAACGAAAAGATTTCTGAAGAGTTAGTAAAAAACAGTTACTTACTTTCAACAGATTGTACAATTGGCAGTTTATCTGAAACACAAAAAAATTAGCAATCAATAAAATAAAAAGGCACTAGAAACGCATAAAACTTTTTTTAAAGAAAATTATGATATTAATCAAATGTTATTTTATTCTGTCAAATGCAAAAATTTTCATTGTGTGTCGTTTTTTCCGCAAAGATCAGTACCTAATGTATAAAAACCAACTTGTTTTTGTATCTGTGAACATATGTTGATGCAGAAGATAATTGAGCTGGCACAAATTTGATTTAAAGGGCTAGGATTTCACACTTATTAAGTTTAAAAAATATTATTATTCAAAACTCTTGAAATGTATTAACGTCATGTTTTTTTTCCTTTAAAATATTTACCTGAAAACACAAAAACAGCATCCATTAACAGGTCTGTTTCCCAAAACTCAATAATAAACTTCTCATTGGGCGAAAAGCACTCGCACTTTTGCGATCTCTGAGAAAACTTGACCACAATATCTGAATTGTCAAGGTCTCGTAAACATGCCATCAAACAAGAAATTTGATTTATACTCCAATTAATCAACTTGATGTCAAAAATTTCTGAATTTGTAAGCTGCATGTCATGACTAGTTACACTAAAAGATGATTTTAACTCAACAAGGTGAATTGATGTAAATAAACAAGTAAAAAAATATTTTAATTGTGTTTCCGTTATCAATTTCATTTTCCCTGCAAGCCTTTTTGTTTATTTTTTGAGTTTTAGCTAGAGCTAAAAACGGTATTTAAAAAAATATTTGTCAAGTGATGTAATGATTTCAGAGTCTACAAGAGCAAAATGAAAAATTTCTCTATCAGTGCAAAATATCAGATTCCTAATTTTCAAGTGAAATAAATTTGAGTGTCAAAAGTAAAAGGTAAATAACAGGTGCATATTGTTCAGCGCAAACGCATAATTTTGTTTCCTAATTAAATGTAATCAAATAACTTTTAAATTATCTCATGACAGAAATAATTTAGCTTAAGTGGTTTTTGTTCTTAACTCACTACATTTTCCTATTTCAATTGTGTTTTCATGTTTTATCAGCTGCTTTAAGCACACATCACAAAAAACAATTACGATCACTTTGTGGTCATTTACAGAAACAGCGACCGATATGAAATTTTGACAAAGAAATGTTCAAACTATCAAGTTTTAGAGGAAAAAAAGCACTTTAGTTAATTATTAACGGCTTTCAGCTCTATGTTTTGCGTAACAAAATTATTTGTATTGAAAAATTGATTAGTGATTCTACAACTACACTTTGATTGAAGATTTAAAATTATCTGACATGCCAACTTAAGAACAATTTATCAAAATTTTCAATCAATATTAAAGATAATAATGATAGTTTCCAAAGTTTTCAAATACCAATAAAAAATTCTTTGCGCGAGGATTAATGACCTTGTTCATTAATGACAGTTACTTTTAGAGGACGATTTTTTTCGTATGTTAGTTTCAAAATGAGAACTTGAACTGAATGTTTTTTCATATCTCATGAAGATTCAGAATCTCGTCTTCGTCTGATGAAGATAAGAAAATATACATTACGTTTGATATTACGTCTTTGAAAACAAAGCTCAAATCTGACAAATGACAATTTTTACGAAAAAAAAAATAGATCGAGACCACAATCTGATTGCTCATCAATTATTATTGTTGATTTTTCGACAAATTCCTTTTTTGTTTCCGGGTCAATTTGTCACCACCATTCAACGAATACCTTTGTTAGATAAGCGGTGAATGGGGTGAAATTACATAATTCAGGCGGTGAATGCGGTGAAAAAAAAACTTTAATGCCTGATTGCGGTGAAAATACATAAATTCGCCGCTTAACTTAGTGAGAAACCTACAAACATTCACAGCTTAGAAAGAAAATTGAAAAGTTGTGAGATCAGCAGTGAATGTGGTGAATATACCCTAGTCGAAAAACAATGGATAATTTATGAATTTTTATAAATTTTTTGAAAATAATGGATAACTTGTTTCGGAGGATGAAGTTGCCTATTGTATAATGTATCAGGGTTCAGACCTCGGAGAACTTAATTTAATCGACATAGAACATTTCTCCTTCAAATGCGGGGTTTTTAAACGTTCTCATAATAGTTTGCTTATCAGTGTTGTGAGGGATTGTTTTCAGCACAATTGAGAAATAAATCAAAAATTTAATAAAAATCTTATATATTATGAAATCCTAAACAATTATAATTTTTAATCCATATTTCTAAACGGCTACTTTAGGCATTGTATCAAAATGTAAACCAATGTATCAAAATGTAAACCATTGGTTCATCTCTTTTTCAACTTGAAAATAACTGGCTATCAACTTGAAATTGAAATGTTTCAGTCATCGCATTCTGATTATTGGTGACAGTAACTTAGTTAGACTGGAGAGTGAGATTGACGGCGATGAGATGCATCAACAATACAATATAGAATATTAAGCTAGGCCAGGTTGCAGGGTTTCTTTTCTTTGAGCCGCTGAAAACCTTTGCGCCAAACAATTCTCACACTTTATTATCATATGTGGCAATAACGACAATGGTGTCCATCCGCAAAAAAGGTTTCTAGAAGAATTATGAAACGGCTTGTAGGCTTATTGCGTTTCACAATGTTCAGTCGGAAGCAGGAGTTAAGGTTGCATTCGTTGGCTTGATGCTTAGAGCAGAATTTATTGACAAAAAGACAATAGTCTTCGAAAAAAATGAATACTTAAAAAGTGTCTTCTAATAGATCATTTCAAATCGTATGTTGACCCGAGACACAATCACTCCCACGGCTTCAACCCAGGTGATCTTGCACCTCTGAATGCACTGGGGAGAAGATCTGTTCACGCACTTTTGCACAATACAAAAAAGATTTTCCCTGTAACTTTCAATATGAAAACTTTTAACTGATTAATTATGCACAACCGCAATTATGTTTTTTTCATCTAAACACACAGTTCCAGATACTTTTTTATAGGTGAAGCGATTATTGCCTCCTTAAAGCATCTTGCGAAAATGATCGTTTTACAGTGTCATTGGCAAATACATATAAACCGCCGCTCTAGCTGATTTGCAAGCTTAAGTTTAGATCTGTTTCCTTATCAACCCCCCTCCTCTCATTGACCATTTTTTGCAAATTGCTTTTCAAAACAATGTCTAAGTAATTATATAGACATTGTTTTAAAAATCAATATGCAAAAAATCTAGAAAATTATGACGACAATCTTTTTTCTGAAAAACAGTGTTTACCTAATAGAGATAAAACTAGATGTCATCTGTTGGAACTAGCCAGCTGCAATTACCTTTTCAGTGTTTTGAAAAAATTTACAATTGGTTATGACCGAGGCGAGAAAAAGGAAGACGGTTCTAAGTATTCGATTAAAATTTAAAATTTTCCTGGCTTCGCGTAGGTCTTTTAGAGCTTGCTTAATGTTTAAGATGAGACCTTTCGATATTTCCAGTGAGGAAAATTATTAAACAGTCAGTATAAGTTGCAATCAACTGACCTTCATATCAGGAAGAAGATTCTGCAGCAACATCAACTGCAGATCAACCCTAACCTGACTTATCAGAGATCTCGCGAGCATCAACAATAAACCAAAAAGCAACCAGATTGATTTGGAAAATTTAGCCTCAATATTTTTTTATAAAAGAAGAGAGGATGTGATGGTTTCAAAAGAACGTCAAGAAACTTAGAAAGTTGTTTTCTGATTTTTCAAAAAAAAAACAAAAGGAGAACTTTTATTTGAACTGTTCTGCTATGTCGAAAACTATTGGCCACAAAACTAGACTCGATTCTAATTTTGTTTTGGCGCTGTCATTATCCTACCAACCATTATCTACCTATCAATGAGATGTCAGAACCAAATTCTGCACTCATAGAAAACTGATTTTGACATCCAACGACCTCGATGATGAACTCGATTGTATCAAGGTAATTTGATTCTCATGAAAAGTTGATGAAAATAGAAAATCACGTCCGGGATTCGGAAATAATATTCATTCACATGTCAATCAAGTAAAATATCTTTAGCAAATCTAATAATTTTCTGATTTTTTTCGCATAGATAAGTACTAAAAATACGAGCTAAGTTTTGTATATTTTCAGTTACAATTTTATTTTGAAACTCAAATCATTGCTTTTTTTACTCGTGTTTTCGACCACGACATAATTGATGATAGGTCTCAATCTAATATCTGATGCCAGAATCGTAAATTTGACTCAAGGTTGTTTTGGTTTGAACTGATCTTGAACTGACTCTATAATGACAATGCCTAAGGCATGGATGGACTCTCTTGCAAATTCAGACTTCGTGTTTTCCTTTCAAAATGACACATTAAACCGCAAACCGTGCACTTATCTTAACTAAATCTACTCAAGATTATCAATGTTTTTTTCATCATAGCTTCTAACATATAAAACTGTTAATGAAAAATGCCTAATTAGTTACACAACTGCATAAAGTCAATAGTATTACTAGTAAAATTGGATTTAGAAGAGAAAATTTTCGGCTTAGGAAAAAACCTCATGGAAAAAACCGTACCTAAGTTTGATAGGAAATAAACCCCCACGGAAAAAACACTTTACTATTAACGAACCGAGCATTTAGCGCGGTTGCCCATGCCTTAGCGGCACGTGGGGCTTGATAAGAAACTATCAAAACCAAGAAATTTATAACGTGAAAAAATTCAACTTCAAAATGGGTTTTTTTTCCGTGCGGGTTTATGTCCTACACCTGAAAACGTTAACAAAACTTTAATCGATCAGATGTCGTTTGAGAAAAAATAGTTACTGACATCGATTTAATGTTATTATAAAAAAAAACATATTTTTTTTCAATGAGCATTTTTTTAGAGAGGGCTTAAACTGCTAATTGGCACTTATCGATAAGATAAATCTAAAAATTTAAAAATTTGGCTTTCTCAATTGAAAGTTATTAGTGTAAAACTCGAGAAACAGTTTTTAGGCTAACTGAACTTGTTGCCATTGTTGTCCACAAAAGGCGCCAAACTGTACGTTTTGAATTCTATAGTAACGAAACGGTTGCTTTTTGCGTTCTGCTAGGAGTATCCCAGTTTATTTTATAAGAGCAACTTTTTGATATCAGGTTTCTGCTCTTCAGCGTACACAAGGTAGGTCTGTACATATGGTCTCATATCTTGACCGCAATGGTTTTTGTAGCCTGTTATTCTGATTTGCCAGACGTTTAGTGGTTGCCCTTGTGATCGATGAATCAGAATTCTTGCAAGAATCTTGTGATAAGAGTGAAGCCGTATAAATTCTCTCAAAATACCATGCAAGAAAATTTGCAGGATCTTGCAGGAGAATGCATGCCGCTTCCATCTTCATCCAGGATTCTTGCAAGATAGTTGATTCACTTAGAATTTTTAGCAGGTTCTTCAACTCGCGGTCAAGAAACCTGCAATTATTTAATTCCATTACCTGGTAGAGCTGAACTATGATGGTTGGGTTCTAGTATTGCTTTTGAAAGCTTTCTCCAGTCACGTTAAAAAGTTTTGAAACATTCATGTTTGTTTTGGTTGTGTTACGCTCATCCTTTTTAAAAATCCGGGCTTGGGACTGGCAGTGGTGGAGTTACAGATAATAACAAAATGAGAATTAAATAGTTCACTATGTACAAAACCAAGATCAAAGTTTCCCCCAGGACAAAGCAAATTGAAGCAAAACAAAAAAAAACAAACAAAAAATATAAAGCCTTGGTTTGAAAAGTCTATAAAAGAAAATTTGATTAAAGCGAACAAGAATAAATAATAGACTAACTTTTTTTGATAAACTAGAATAACGATTTTTTCTACATTGAAAACACATATATAGAGTAAATGCTGCGTTTTTTTGTTAGGTCTGTTTGACTAGATGATCCGATTGAAAAGGAATCAAATTAAATAAAGGGAACAGATACAAATAACAATCAAACTTTTTTCTAGAAAACTATACCTACAATTGTTTTTGCATCAGAAACCTCAGGTTCCAATAAAAAAAAGGTTTTTTAAAATGAAATTCGCAACAAAGCAAAAAAAAAACAAATTTGAGACAAACTTTTTATATGACAATTTATATCAAAACCAATGGATGTTTTGGCTATATAACCCACTGTTACAAAGCAACCGCTAGGTTGATTTTTGTTAGGTTTTGACGACCGGAATAAAACGCTGAAAAAAGTATGTTTTAAAATTCGCAAAAAAAAGAGATAAGGACAACTATGAGACGAGCTTTTTCTAAACAAACTAGACCTACGATTCCCTTTGCATATGAACCCACATAAAAAGTAGTTTTGTAATTTGCTTGCATTTGCTAATAAAAAAATCTGATTGAAAAAAAAATATTTTAAAATGAAATCAGCGAATAAGCACACAACAACACAACAACAACTTAGAAACTTTTTTTCTAGAGAAATCAATTCAACAATTGTTCTGGCATTAGAAACCGGACATAAAAACAGCTCAATCGTCAAACTTTTGTTCTGTTCGGTTTGATTGAGAAAAAATCCGGTAGAAAAAAAAAGAGTTTCTAAATTGAACTTCGCAAACAAGAACAACTGAACGATCAACATTTTCCAAGGTAAGCTCGACCAATTTTTTTGCATCAGAATTTAAGTAAAAGCTGGGAAACTTATGTAGAATATTGTTACGTTTGAAGAACTCTGAGACTTTCTGGCAAAAGCACTTGCTTTAAAAAAATTGCTTCTAGTGAACAGGAACAAATAAGTGACCAACATTTTTTTCGGGGAAAGCATGAGCGAAAGATATTTCTGGAAACCCACTTTAACACTATCACCACTACGCTGATTGAAAAAAAAAATACACTTGAGACCGGAATGATAAAACTACACTTAAAATATTAGCGTAATCGAGCAAACCAACCAAAAGACCAATTTTTTCCAAAAAAAAGCCATACGAAAAATTGTTTCTGCTTGGAAACACATACATTTAGAATTGGATACTTAAAATCTAACTCAATTTTACTTTTTGACCACTTTGAGACTCCATTAAAATATTAATTTCTAGAAAAAGTCCTATGATCGAACGAAGAGAAGAAAAGCGACCAAATTTTCTTGGAACTGTTAGACCCAAAAAGAGTTTTGATCGGAAACTCAAGAACATGCTTTTCAAACCAGTATCCGAGCTGGCAAAGAAATGTACCAAATATTTTTTGCTCGTGTTGAGCAAGAAATGCTAAAAAATGTCGAAAAAATAGCGAATCTTTTAAAATGTCAACAAAAAAAGATAAATCTCAAATTTAATGTTTTAGCAGCACAATTCAGCTCGATATAATTGCTAAAAAGGAATATTTGTGCCCGAAACCGCAAATATCTTAAAACTCGACATCTTTATCATGTGAAAAAAGGAGAGTTTTGGAATAGAAGAGAGTTTGAAAATTGTAGACGTTTTAAACTGGACGCAATTGTAATAAAAAATTGAGCAAAAAAGAAAGCGCTACAAAACAGAGTTATTGAAAGGTTATTGAAAAGTGATCAAACTGTTTTTAATTGAATCATAGCACCATGAACCGAAGACGAAAACCGTAAAAAATGAAATCAGATTACATGAAGACAGACATTGACATACAAAAAACAAGGAAAGATTAAAAAAGTAGACAATGAAAAACTGAAACCCACAAGACCACAAATCAACTGAACTTTTGTGGTGCTCATATTATTGATTGAATCATAGGTTGAAAAGAAGAAAAGTGCAGAGGAATTAGACCAGGAAACCAAAAAACATGGTTATCTTTGTGCCCTCTTATCATTTTTCAATATATGCACCGCACACGAATACAAACGTGAAATCATGAAAGAAATACGGAAGACACAAATAAACATTCGCAAAGGACACCCGCGACAAATCAAAGATATTAAAATTTGTGCTCACAAGGTACTTCATTGAGTAAAGGCGGAAAAACGAAGAAATACGAAAAGTAGATTAGTAAACAAACAAAGTATTTAATCATTGCGCTCTAATTAAATTTTATTTACATCAGAGCACACATGTACAGACTTGAACATTCAAAAAATTGCCAGGAAAAACCACAGCTTAGAAAACAAATCGCACAAGACATCAAAGCTATTTAAACGTATTTGTGCTCGTACTGTTAATCATTGATTCATAGCACAAAAAGAGAAGCAGCAAGAAAATTAGACTAGAAGATAATCAAAATCTTTTCTCTTGAGCTCATTTTTTAAATCAAAATACAGCAAACAAAGACATACTTGAAACAACAGAAAATTAAAGAAGGAACAAGGAAACATTAAAAAAAATAACGCGACACATTAAAGCTATCGAAATTTTATTTGTGCTCATACTGTAGTAACAGCAGAAGAGCAATGAATAACGACAAAAAAGACTAGAAATTAAAAATCCTCACTCAGTTAAGCTTATCTGAGGGATATACGAGTGTATAGAGCATATCACCCTCTATACAATTTAGGTCCTGTTTATCTAGTATTTTAAAAGGTCTAATAGAGCAGCTAAGTATACGAAGTGTATTCATAATTCAATTAATTTTTTTAGTGAAAATGAAGTCATCAAAAAAGGACTGATATTTTGACATATAAACGAACACTCATGTTAATGCGTTGAACACCTCAGAAAAAAATTCTAAATGACAATAAACAACAGGTAAACAACCAAAAGTAAAAACATTAACTTTCATTCTGCAAAACAAATCAATCCATGACAAACAAGAAACTGAAATAACAAATTCCTAATAACATTCTCAACTAAAAAAAACGCCTTCACAAGTTTTTTCACAAGATGTTTCAATTGCCATGTTTGACAGGATTAAAGCCATTTTTGTTATCATCCTGCTTCACATACATATGTGCGTTTTTAAACAAGTTTTGTCTTTAATCATTTGAGGAACTTGGTCAGCTTCCATTTTGAGGTTTATTCAAAAATCCACATCTTACAGAAACTACAGAAATAAGACTAGCTCGATCAGAGTTTTCAATTAGAAGCTAATGGAAATCAACAGGTTTGAAAGCTAGAGTTTCAGAATCCACAGGTGCTCAAATTTTGAGATCGCTAAAATCAATGCTGCCTAACATTATAAGAGCGAATCTAAGATGCTTCGCGAAAAGAAGGCTATTTTTTCCAAGATCCATAGCTCATCTTCTTCTAACTCCAATAACTACAATACAAAGTTGTTTGAGGGATTAATCATTTAAGACGTTGTTCTTTGTATAACTTACATTCGAATCACAATTATTAGAAATGAGTTTCGGACTAAAATATTATAATGCAGAAACGCTAAACCGATAAACTTCGAGAACCAAATCTGACCAAGCAACTGCCAGATCACCAACTGAAAACAAAAAAAGTGGAAATGTGAGACCTTATATAGCAGAACTCTCATTCGTTATTAAAACCACTGTAATCAGTTTCTCAACCTCAACTTGATCCCTATCAAAATATTAAGTATTTAATGATTTCTAGCAGTTAATTGAGTGTTTCATTACATTTTAAACTGTCCCTTCTAAGTTGACTACGGATAAATCTTGAGAAGTAAGTTCCAGTTTTTTGGGCTTGCCTCGTTCAAATTGGACAGCAACTAAGTCGCTTCAGTCCCGATAATAATCTTTAAACTATTTGCTTTTATGAAACGTATTGCTGCAATTTTCAGGTAATTTTTAGCAAAAACTCAAAAACTCAATTTTAAAAAAAAATATTTTGGAGTTCTGCTGAAAAAAATGTTTAGAAGATTGCTTTAGTTCAGTGATCGGGGCAGAATTATGGCCTTAACGCGAAATGTAGCGAATTCTTCCTTAACTCATATTGTTAAAAGTAGCAAAAGCTTGAATTACCTGGGTAAGACGAAACTACGGTGACGAACTGACCCTTTATAAATTTTCGGGATACCTATTTTGTAAAGCAAAATTCCAAAAAATTTTGTCCGGATTTTTTTTTCTTGCTCTCACTGTTCTTGTTAACATTTTTTTTCTTACAAAACGTGAAGCAGGAAACAGCCACAATGGCCCCGTTATTTTGATCAATTACTTGTCGTATTTTTAGCACGTTAAAATATTGCGATTTCGAGCGAAATAAAAACGCAACAAATGTTTAAAACGTAAAAATTGTCCGAATTTTTTCATACTTTCTTATTATGTAGAATCTCACACGGAATTACGAAAGATTTCATTAGATTTTTTCAATAACAGCTTTTTTGTTTTAGTTACCCGAGAAATTTGACCTAATTTGAACTTTTTGCAGCCCTGAGAAAATTCTCAGGCATATGGTCAATCGGAACTTCCCATGGAATGCCATCATAAATGACAACGGAGATAGGGATTTCACTCCATAATTTTTTTAATTTGCATTTTCTTTGCAAACTTATTTTTTTAAGACAAAACCCTGGCTGAGAAGATACAACATACGACAATTCTGATTTAACTGACGCATACGACGATTCTGATGCAATCGTCCTATGCATCAGTTGCGTTGATTCTGAAGCAATTGTCGAACAAAGTATAAAATAAAAATTTGTACCCAGATGGGCCAAACTTAGAATCTTCTTGATGGGAAAAGTGCAAAACCATTTGTACACACACTATGCAAAACCTGATTTTGTTTTCTCAATTTTGTTTCAGTTGAGTAGTTACCCGAGGTTGACCACAATTTTCTTAAGTTACCTAAATTCATGCGTACTCTCAGCTTGAGATGAGTCATTAGATCCATAGCAAAAAGTCTGAAGTTGCATCTTAGAAAACTGTTTAGGGTAGTAAATTTTCAATTACGTGAGAAAAAAATGTTGGACAAATGTCGATCGTTTGCAAAAAAATTAAGAGATCAAACTTAGCAACAATGGTTAAGGTTTGTTCTCCTGCGAAAAAAATTGATGGTTTTAGAAAAATCTTTTGTAAAAAATTCGATCGTGAGAACGCTGTGGAAAAATTGTTAAACTGATATTCAATTAAGCCCTGAAAATTTTTCTACTTGTGAATTTTTTGCTGTGTGTTTCCAAAAAATTGAAGCTATTTGCAACACTTTATGAGTTAGTCTTTTTTGTTCTTTTTGAAAATGTTTGAATTTAAGACTTTTAGTCAAAAGAAATTTCATACATTAGGCTTAACATGGTTCATGAGTTAGATCTATTAGCATTTGATATTTTTTGACAAGAAATTGCGCTCTTATATCAAATTTCAAATGTTAAATAAGTTGACTAAAAATCAACAAAAAATGTTTACACGCAAATGTCGAAACAAAAAAATAGAAATTAGAAATAAGAAACAAATGAAACCCAATTTATCGAAGTTATTTGGTAATTAAGTCTCTACGTTGGCATAGTATTGCAAATAAAAAGAATTAGAAAGCCTAATATTTAAGATACTTAATCAGCGAGCATTTGTTGCAGAATCTATGGCAACTTTTCTAAAATCTTGATGTAATTGTTTTTTAATTTGAAGTTGGTAAGATTGCGCGCAGGTCGAAATCTAAATTTGCGTGTTGCAATTCGTTATTTTTAGGTAAACCAAAAATGCAATCTTCTGAATAACCATTTTTTTGGGTAAGAGTAAGAGTTCTACGATGAAAGGTAAGTTGCAATTTCAATTTTTGAACATTTTTTTTATCTAGCTACATGAAGTAAATTACCGCGGCGAGGCTTTACAAAATTTAATGAATGACGGTATTTGCTGAGAACTTATGTTGGATCCACGCTAAACTTGTCAAAAAACATCACTCGGCTCATCGTATGTAAGTAAGCGTTTCTAAGAGTACATCTTTAACCATTGGGGATTTGTAACGCAAAGAACTCCTAAAAACTGACGCTTTCCGGAGATCAGTGGTTTCAGTTTAACAGAAAAAGACTAAAGATTAGACAAATTTAAGGGCAACGCGTAGAAGCGCAGAGTTTACGTGTAGAAATTTTTAAAACAATGTAAGCACCACATTTTTTTTCGATCTTCGCTCGCAAAATTAGGCAAGGTATACGCATAAAAAACTTAAGTAAAGTAAAATTTGCTCTTAAAAGCGTCAAAATAATGCAAAAACTCGACTAGCAAACTCAAACAAAAAATTAGACGAGCACTTAAATTCAATTGGTTTCTAAACGTAGTTTTGTCCTAGTAATTGCTTGTCCAAGAGAAGAACTCACTATTGTTTGCCTTTGTTGCGTAGATCTCACGGAAAAGGAAGAATTACTTTCGAGTGTTAACTTTACATAGAGGGAGTAACATTTACACACTTGAAGATCCGGAGGTTGATCCCGCTCTTTATGGGTGTAAATGATCCCGATCTTCTCACGTAAGAGATAGGGTTGTCCCGAGGACTACCCAACATTTAACTTTGGATTTCACAAGCCAACCCTTCACATGGGAAAGGGCAACTCAAACCTTTGCAATGGATAACACAAACCCATCTTTTACATGCAAGGACAACCCCCTCCCAAATCAAGCGGGATTATTATTCAGACAATTTCCCCCTCCACTTCCAACTTTCTCTTTTTGAAGGAATTATTTCTCTACATTGCTCATTTTTCTGTAAGGGATCAAGAGGATTCAGTTACTATTTATAATTTTACATTTTTGAAAGATTGCACAATGACAACGATTGCAACGGTGGATTTGGAAGGTATTCATTAGATCTACCAGGAAGCGAAAAAAGGATATTCAGGATACTCTGAAAGAACAAAGTGTTTTTTTGCAACTTTTCCTTACTTAGATCCTGACATGGATTCAGATGTAGCATTGAAATTGTGACCGTACGGTGGATTAATCGAGATTGATGAATTTTAGCTCGATAATTATTTCAAAAATTTTAATGTATTGCGGTTGCACACTATACTTCACGAAGCTTCTGGTTTCGTTTTTAGTAAAGTGAAAAGGGTCCAGGTTGTTCATACGCTTTTCCCTGTCCAGCCACAAATGAAAATCTTGGTCATGTTACTGGTATTGCCGTTTTTGTATTTCTAAAGTCGTTTGGCCGATTGGAACGTTGTCGACAAGAGTGACTTTTCTTGATTTTGAAAACTTCTGGAGGCAAAAAACTGGTTTGGTTTTAAGAAAAACTAACAATTACTTCCAAATCTACCAGAACACGATTGCATTCTCACCACCGCAGCCATTTCATTCTCTTACCTTGATGGAGCAAACATTTATCAGAGGGTTTACAAAAATCTTCATAGTTCAGCCTGGGATAGGGCTGATTACCGATATTGCTATCAGCGATAAACTCTACAGAGTGTAGTGCTCCATTTTCCCCAACCAGAGTTTCATGCGAAGAGAGCAGAGAAAACTGACAAATTGCAAAAGCTACTTCGGCAAAAATTACAATCCTTGACGAGTTGTTGTACCCCAAATTAGAACAATTGTGGAAGAAGCAAGTTGTTTGCACAGACACCGAAACAGAACCCTTCAAAAGGTACCTTTCACTATTAGAATATTTTCAACTGTATCAGGTCTAAGAACAAAATGAAAAAGAAAATGCAAAGAATGAAGCTAACTCCCTTACCTATGCACAAGCGGTCAGTTCCAGTGCAAGTGCTTCTAAACGATGAAAAACTACCTAAAAAACCTAAGCGCTTTGTAGAACTAAGATTCGTGGAATCAGTTACGTATTCCATAATGGAGATTGGCATGAAAGCAAGCAACACAGTTGCTAACAAAAAAGGGACAAAAACTCTTAACATACAACTTATGAATTAGTACTCTAACAACAACTAATATTCTTATTGCAGTTGAAATGAAAAATTAACTGCTTTGTCTAATTTGTTTTCGAATAAACCGTTAAGAGTTCAACTGCAAATCGGTTACACTCTGGAGGTGGCAAAACCGATTAGTTTTTGAGGAGGATCAACAAGAAAGGAAATCATAGAGATTTTGCAATCCCAGAGAACCATGATCGGAAATTGTTTACTTTACTCAATTTTTCATTATAAGTTTTCTTATTGCAGTATCTTTTATTAAGTTGTTGTTTTTTCAATTGGATTGCGAGGATTCAACATTTTGGTTCTCGTTCTTCTCTTGCTGAGATGGCTACACGCTTCCAAAAACCGAACTATGAAAAAAATTGCAGCGAGCAATCGAATATTCATGGCAAAGTTCGGTCCCTCTTGTTGTGGCAAATCGGATTTGATTTTCAAAGGGATTTTTTATAAAAACTTTTAAACTAAATCCCAGTAAATTTTTTATACGTGTATGAGCACAAACAATCACTGTTTTTTGTGTGTTGCTAAAGCAAATTCAACATATAGTTTAAGAAATTTACAGCTAAAAGACTGTTTTTTCGTTTCTGATGATTGATGTGAAGAAATTTTTAATGGCAAAAACTTTTCAAAAGTTTTGGAATGGTCGTCACAAGTCACAGGTTATTTCCAAAAAGCACATCATTTTATCCAAATCACCACGTGATGTGCAACAAACTGGTTGAATTGGTCGACAGCTCCACAACACGCAATTTTCAAAAGAAATTTACAAGCTAGCTATCAAACAGCTTTTTGGTAATGTGTTATTTGAGGTAGACCCAAACAAGTCGGACATTTTACGCTATTCTTCCAACATTGTGCCATCAGGACCATCAGGTTTCTATTTACCGCCATCAGTTTTCTATTTAGCAAATGAGAGAGACACAGAGAGAGAGAGAGAGAGAGAGAGAGAGAGAGAGAGAGAGAGAGCTATTGATAAAAAACATATAAAAACTTCAAAAACATATAAAAAACATAAAACATATAAAACTACATAAAAAATCACTATTGAGAAAGACGGCCAAATAGTTCACATTAACATCGAACCCTTGAATGTACAACTTTCATTTTATTATATAATTTGCAGCAATCGACCAAAAAAATAGATCAAGATGAATATTAAAGAATATTGTTATGTCTTCAACTTAAGCCCAACCTCCTATCAAACATTTATGCCAAGCAAGATATGAGAGCAAAAAGAATTCCCAACGCAAGCAGTCCAGAAATTAAATGTGATATTTCAAAGACAAAATCCTTAGAAAAAAAAGAAAACGACAAACCAAACAGAGAACAAACGTAAAACGTCTCGTTTCCTCTTCTAACAGAAAAACTTTAGAACAACTTTATTCAAAAGGCCTTGCATAGTTTGGAATCTCATAACAATTATAAGCACACAACAAACTGTCTTTGGCAAAAATCAAGTTTTTTTTAGATACCAAGCCGTCTTTCAAAAAAGACCGCTCAATTCTAATGCAATTTCTAAGACTTAATGTGATCTTGAAAGTCACCAACAAAATTTGGTCATTGGATTTAGCACATTATGACAACGTTGCAAAACTTAATCGCAATATAAAGTACCATTTGGTAGCAGCTGATTGTCTCTCAAAAAACCCAAACGTAAAGTCAGTGAAAACAACATATGCACGAGATGCAGCGGAAGCGGTTTTAAAAAGATGATAAAATTTCAATCGGAAAAAGCGGAAGATGATGATAAATTTTTTGGAGCTTTCGAAAAATTGGCAACTAATGGTGAGCAATTCATTTGTATAGGTTTTGTTAAACGGAATATTCGTTCCCTGAGAAACCTCATCCATAGGTACCTTAACGGGAAATGGACTTATTCCAACATTAATAAATTTTACAAAATTGAGAACACAGAAAATTCACGTGTTAACTGGATAAAAAATTGGCTCCAAATAAGATACGAATAAAAAATTACAGTGGCTGTTGTCATTGAGCGCTGGAACAACTATTCTCAAAATCTACTTTCTTTCTTGGAGATTCCTTAGAATTGTCAAAAAAAAGACAAAGCTTTCAGAAATAGCTGTAAACTATCGTTCACAGACGAAGTTTTTCAGATGACAGGTATTCCGACATAGATCCCGCCAACGTATCTCATCAAGGATGCGAACAGAGAACAAAAAGAAGGAAATGTTTATCAATCCGTGTTTCAGTTTGTTCGTGAACGAAAAAAAGAGATTGAGTAGAGACCGTTTTGTTTATGAGTTTACTGTTCTTGGTATTTCATCAGATTCTATTGAAATATTTGTTTCAATCACTCTCCGTTGTTTCTGAAATTTATTCAATGTTTAAAATCAACACTCTGTCGACTGGAGTTTAGCTCTCAGTAATTTATTTTTTCCGACAAATTTTCAGCATGTTGTGAATGGATAACTGATAGCTAATAATCTTATGGGTTTCGAAAACTCACAGAAAATTTCATCTGAAGCCAATGTTTTTTTCGGCCTTACAAAGTAAATTTGCCACCGTTGCTTGGCTTCTCTTACAGGCAAACGAACAGTGGGAATACCCAGTTTTTTTGAAATGAAGAATACTGGACAACACGCGCTATTTTTCCATAAGAAGGTTGAAATCATAATTCCTTGTAAAGAAAACCCAGTATTGTGGTTTTTACAGGAATTCCAGATGGACACGTTGTACACGCATATTACAAAATGAGCACTGTCACATCAGATTAACAAATGAAGAGTGATGAGACAAAAGGATTTTTTGGAGACTTCCCTGCTAAATTGTGCGCCGAAAGCACCTAATTTTTCTTCACAAATATTTGTAACATTATGAGTATCATTATGTGGGTGAAATTAAAGCTCTCTTATTGCACTCCTTCGATTCAAAACTGCGGCTGAAAAACCGTAGCGCGTGTGAACTCGATCCAACACATTAAAATAGTTTGTTAATATCAGACTAAAATATTTTTTCAATTTTTAAACAATCGATTTCGATTGAGCTTTGCGCTGAGACAGAGCAATTGTCTCTCGCTTCGGGAACAGGTAAAGTAATTTTTATTTTTTAGTTCAAGAAATTTTTGGAATCGAATGCAGTCCTATTAGGCCAATCAATTAACATCTTTGGCCCCATTTCTCTGGACACTCTAGACGAAGGCTAAGCAGATTTCGTTCTTTAGCTGGGGAATTGGTCAAATTGCTTTACTACTGGCTCAACGATTTATGCTACTAATTGCAAAACGTATCGGGAATGACCCTTTAAAACGGGGTGTTCTCGAACTTGTAGATGTAGTTTCAAAAAAAAAACAAACTTTGAGCACAGTATCAATATCCATTAAAAAAACGCCAAGACAACGACAAAAACTCCGACAACAACCAAGAAGACAAGTTCGAAGAAGACAAGTTCGCAGCCATAAGAAAACAAAAAAAAAGCAAATCCTCATTCATTTCAGCGCTAAGAGCTCCGAACCGAAAGAAATCGATCAGTTTTTTTTTGCTAAGCTAAAAGATGATCACTAATTTGTTACAAACAGATGCAATTCACATCTCACTCGATCTGTTCGAAAAACCATCCCAGTTAGTCACGTTTGGTTACTGTTTTTGTTAAAAATTTGTTCCTGCGTACAGCCCCAATTGTCCAAAGTTGGATTTTTAAGTCACTTGAGACCAGAATAAATTTTTTGAGATACCAAAAATCTTTTTTGAGCTAAAAGGTAAAATTCTTCAACAATCCCAAGCCAATTTCAAACCTGACAGTAAAGTTGCTGCCGAAGCGAGTACAATTGACGCACCAAATTTTTGCAAACAGTGTCAGCCAACGGAGTAAAGATATCAATTGCAATTGAAAACTATGCTAAAAAGAGTTTCATTGAGCCTGAGTTATTGCACAACAAAGGATTGAAAAACATGTGTATGGCTTCTCAAGGTTACTCGTATGAAGAAAACCTGGATCCTTAACAAATACTGAAGTAAATAGAAGGAAATCATTAGTCCGACAGTCGAATGTATGCACTTCCTATGAAAAAATTTATAGACAACATTTTCACAAATGACAGGCATCTACTGAGTGGTGTAGCTCTTCACATTTCTTTTAGAGGATTGATTGATGATTTTTTTTTATTATGTCAGATGATGCCGCTGAGCATTACAAATTAAAAATTATCGACGCGAATCTGTCTCTGCGCAAAAGGACTTTGACCGATGAAGTTTTGTCCGCAATCGAAAAACTTTGCTCACTAGCCAAAACTCCAACCCCATCTTGAAACTCTTACAAAAACATTTCGGGCTTCTACTGGTCTCAATACTTGGAAACTAGATGACATATTTGCATGAAAGCCAGTCCGAAGACTAGAATTATGTTTGAACTTAAACAAAGCATGTTTTAGTGACAGTAGACAGAATCAATTCAATTTTGCAAATTTGATATGGAACAGATTTATGTCTAAGAAAATAGGCTGTCAGTCGCAGGTAGTCCAACATCAACAAATGAGGATAAGCGTCTTTACTTTAATACAATATCAAACTAGCCGATATTGACAATCGACCCGGTATAAGTTTAACAGACTAACTAGACCATTTTGTTATGGTTATTCACTTGACAGGTATTCCACGAGCTTCTCACAATTTCATTCATCCTGAGTTGAAAGGATGCTTAATCTCAATTGAGCTAAAATTTTCTGCTGCCTTGCCTAAAAACATTGAAATAATTTATTATTTGAATGCTCGAGAAAACTAGCACAATTTTTGTTGGTCCTGGGAGCTGGGATTTGAAGAGTCCTAGTTTGATTATTACAACTAATGGATGAAGATTACATCAATGACTTCATATGAAAACATAGAAAACTAAAAGGAAAAATTCGCAGTGTATTTGTAGACAAAAATTTTCCACAAAAACCTTAAGCTCAACTGTTTTCTTGTTTTAAATGTTTCAAATTCAGCCAACCCTGATACACACTGGCGTCTTCTTCAATGTAGTAGAAACAACAAAATTTAATTTGCAGATTCCTTATGAACAATTTTGCACAATTTTCGTTTGTTCTGGGAGCCGGGTTTCGAAGAGTCATATTTTGATTATTACAACTAATGGATGAAGATGACATCAAGGACCTCATTTAAAACAGAGAACACTAGCTTGATACACACTGGCTTCTTCTATGTAATAGAAACAATTAAATGTTATCTGTGGACTCCTTGAGACAATCAATTTTAGCCAATAGAGAAGTATATCGCCGACTCCTTTCTCAGATCAGTAATGAACAATTATATCAGTTCCTCAAACATCAACCAATTCATTGTCAAAACTCAGAACTGGGTGGATTTTTCACTGTGTAAACTGCGCATGCTATTTTTAGTTAAAAAATTGAAAAAATTAATGATGTTCAATTGCTTCGCTTTTCACTTCATATGATACTTTAACTATACTAATGTCAGAGAAAAAATGTTCAAAAACTAAATTTTTTCAAAACCAAGACGAACAAAGAGTAACTCGGAATCATTATCTAAATTTCGATAACCACCCACAAAAATATCAATAAATTCCCACAAAACACCGAAATGAAGACCACTTGAAATTTTTTCAACTTGCTCTAAAGTTTCCGTACAAATTTGTCAAGTTTGTGTTTGCTCATGGCAAGTTAATGTTGAAATGACACTGTAGATTGTTGACTGTCCCATTCTTAAAGTTGATGATTTTGTCGTCGTCGATGTTGTCGTCCCCAACGTATTTGATTACGCTGTGGCTGGAAAGGAAAGGCGATGACGCTTGTGTACTGTTGCTGAGTTAATTCTTTCTCCTGTTTCGTTATCGAAGACAATGGCTAATTTCTGTTTTGCGAATATATCTCACCTGTTTCCAGTTTTGAGGAAAAAAACAATTGTTTGAAGTTGGTTAAAAGCCAGTGGACAGCAAAGGAATTTAGATCCAATTTCTGTTGAACTATCAATCTGTAAGAATTGAAAATGGTTAGTTGCTAGCTCGCAGGACTCGGACTCAATATGAAGAAAAGCTGCTTGATTATTTATCTTCGTTATGTCTGTTGGCTTTCGAGCAACAATTTTAAACCTTAATGACAGTAAAATTGTTTGAAAAAAACTTTGCCCCTAGAGCGTTTATACATTGTCCCCAGTGTCCTCGCGGACACTTTTGTGTTGGAGTTTAGACCTTTATTGGTTGGTGATTTTAAAAATTCTCTTGCTGATTTTTCTTGATATATTGATTCAAGTATTTTCTCTGCCGTATCGACAAAGCTTCCAAATTCTTGCACAGTGAACGAAATTCTCTCTTCAAGTTCGTATTCCTTTGCTGCCTCTCTGAACAGCTCCAGAAACACATATCTTGCTGTCTTTTCATAAATCATCAGCTTTGCCCTGATCAGACGCTTATCAAATTTGGAAACATCAAATAGCTCCAAATTTCATGAGTGGAAGTGAAAGTCATAATGTGCAACTTGTTTTCATCACTTTCAAAGATTCTTACAATTGTGTATGTGTAAGGATTCAAACTAATGGTGGAGGCAAACTGAGATTAAAACGGTGTAGTCAGAATATATAATAAAATCCAGCTGGCATGTCTCTTGCATTCACTTGAGATTGTGTATTTTTTTTGCAGATGTGACTTTGAAAAAGGTTTCCTTTTCTTTTCTTTATTTTAAAAAAGATGCAATCCCAGGCATCATGATATGCCGGGGAAATACTAGAAGAAAGATAATTCAGTGCAAGCAAATTTGCAAATGTGTGGACCGTATGTTTCTTATGCATACCACAATTTAAAACAGATGCGACCCTACGTGTATATTTTGACGTCAAAAAAGCAGACATTGAACTTCACATGAATTCCATTTTATTGAGAATTTGCAGTATAAGTAGTAAATGCATACAGGAAAGTCAAAACTGATGTTAACCTGGAAAATAAATGAAATTGAGATCAACGTATTGATTATTCATAGTTTAACCTGGTTGGGGACCCCTTATAACACAGTAAGTATGAATTAAACCAACTGTGGTCCTAGATCAGCAGTAAGGGTTGTGTTAATAACATTTTGTATTTTCACTAGAGCCTTTGCGTTCTTTTCTTTTGGTTTTCCCCTGCTAAACTTTTTGTTCAATCCTTACTTGAAACTATTCAAATTTACTTGAAAACCCTTACTTGAAACTTACTTCAGTCCTTACTTGAAACTATTCAGTTTATGCTTCGTTGTATTTCGGTTGTTAAAACTTCTGTTAAAATTCCTGCTGAAGCAGCATTTTCTGGAGAACTATCTGTGGTTTATCAGACATTGTACAAAAACTCGTGTTACATATCAAGAGAAAAAAATTGGTGAGGTCTGCACGGTATAGCAACACTGCATAAAATCAAAACTCTTTGTCAATGCCATTGCAGGTATACCGAACAAAGCGGAACATTCCTAGAGCAGAAGCAATTTTTTGGGTGGTTTTGCCTCATAAGGTTACAACAACTTTTCAAAATAACGATTTGAACAACTTGACAGACGAAGTGTGGCGAATTTTAAATCGCTAAGATTGTGAGTGTGTTCCGCAATGTGAAAATCAACTCGGGGTTTATCAATCATGGACAAAGTAACAAATATGTGGTCTTGTACCTGAAAATTCAGTCTGTACCTGATTTTCCTGCCATTCAGACTATCACAATGGACTATTAACCAAGCAGTTGACCCTAGTCCTGCAAATACACCTACTCAGCCATCTCTGTTTGAGGAAGCTTGTCAAAACTATCAACGAAAGTTCTCAATTTGTATCGAAAGCCAAGATTTTGACATAAACACGCTATCTGGTGCAAGCTTTCATACACCAGAGCAACCAAATTCAGTCGCATTTGAAACGCCGGAAACATCCGAGACACCGCAAATTTCTGCTGCTCCAAATAAAGGAAGACTTGAAAATATACTGATGGAAATGTTTGAAAATTAAAACTATAGATTTGAAAATTATCCATAATTATCTGCGTGATTTGGATTGGTAAACAGTTATAGATCTGAAAATTTATTCTCTTCGCACAATTTCAATTCACAATAGAAACTTTCAAACATTTCATAAGGAATTGAACAAGTTTAATGCAAGCTCCACATGAACACAAATAAACGTACTTTGTTGAATTGAACTCTTTTGAACAAGTTCGGTAAACAAAGTATCAAATTTTTACAGCCCTTTTTTTCGAAGTTGTCTACATCGTATTAATGCTTTTTTGTTCATAAGAAACTCAAGAAAGAAAAATATTTCAAAAAAACTATCTTTTCAATGCATAGCTCTTGTATTGAAGAAAATTTTGAAATTTTCAAAAGTTGAGAGCAAAACCAAAAATCAAGAAAAATTGATTAACAACTGAAGTGGACTTTTGATGTGTTTTGTGGTAGAAAAAATGAACTTGTGTAGGCACTGATGGTCATTGAGATTGTATTAGTGTTTGCTAAATTACTGTATTCATTAGAAAAAAGTATGAAATTTTCACAAATTTTTTGCAGAAAAATCTAAAAATCTTTTTTCAGAAAAATCTTTTTGCAGAAAAATATTGCTCGTTTCTTCATCTCAAAAAAATTTCTTTATTGATTCATCTCAGCGTAAACTCATGATTCGCTAAAGAGAGAGCATTTTCGCATTTTTATCAATGATTGTTATGCAATTGATTTTAATAACCGGGACAAATTTCCTATGAAAACAAATTTTTTCGACAATTTTGACAAAAATAGCAAAATAAATTTCAGCTATGACCAGCAGGTGACGAAAACTGATATAAACGGAGATACGTTGATGCGATATACTCAGCAATAAAAGATTTCAGAGGACTAATGTTCCAAAAGTTCCTGCAATATGGTTTTTTTGAACTTCGTCTATTGTTATTATAGTTTTTCTTAGTTACTTTTGTTTTGTTAGTCACTCGTAATCCCATAAACCTGAAAAATGCATTTTTTCAACGTAAAGGAGGCATTTTTAACCTCAAGAACCTCTCGTTTTTTAATGGGAACCTGTTAGAGAACTCATGAAGTGATCTACGCTTGTTTTTTTTTGTTCTTGAACAAAAAACTTAATCCCTTATATCCTTTGAACAAAATAATTAAGAAATTTTAAAAAAACAGTATATATCTTTTAAAAGTTTTACAAAATTTTTTATATCTTAGCATGTTATCCATCGAGACAACGTCTTGCAGATCTTAGTTAACTTGTAAAGTCCTTTGTTAAGATGTGAAAGTTAGATAAAAAACTCAGCTTTAACTGCATGTTCAAGTGATTGTTTTTTGTTAATTCTGCTCAAGCTCAACAAAGGCGGACCTTACTTCGTGATTGGCACGAATTTTTATAGAGATGCACAGTAGACTTGTTCTTGTGGTCATTTGCTTGCATGCTTTCGAGACATGAATGAGTAACTTTGAATTTTCGAATTTTTCAACTCTTGTAAACGTATTTATTGTCTGAATATTAAAATCAATGAAGCTGGAGGACAATTCAAACTATTCAGCACTCTTTCAAAACCCTACTTCTGTATCTCCGTTGATTCAGTGATAACCATTATAAAGTTTGAATTTGATTTTCGGCGCGCTTTCAAGCTTACTTCAATTTGATTAGCTCAACTCAAATCAAGTCTGCGCGCGCACGCTTTTCAATTTTCCATAACGTAGCGGTTTATTAAGTTTTACATCAACCATTATTGTAAACTTTGCATTGATTAACCGACTGTTCAATTTCATCTTGAAAATGCCGAAAAAATAAAGTCATTTGAAGAACACTTTCGATGTATTTTCAGCTGATGTTTTTTAAAAGTCTTGTTCCTTCCCAATCAATGCAGTACTTTTTTGTATGATATACCTTATTACAGGCCCGTAGTGTAGATGCCTTCATATGCTCCTTAGCAAGCATGCTTAAGGGACATGAAAACAGAACTTTATCACGTTCGATGTTTTCAGTTTTTTTCCAAAGTTATTTTTAATTGTATAATAAAATCATAAAAGTGGAAGTAACATTCAATCTAATTTGCATGCCTTTTAAACCATTTTTAGGTTGTTTTATTTCTGTCTCTGCTTTGACTGAGTGATAGCCATTTTTATGTTTAAATTTGACTCTTGTCGCGCTTTAGAGTTTACTTCTAATTGATTGGTTAATTTCAATTTCAAACCTGCGCGCGCAAACGTTTAAACTTTGCAAAGTATAACAATAAGTTAAGATTGAAATCAACCATAATTCAGAATTCCCGCATTGATAAACCGTTTGTTCAGTTTTATCTTGAAATTGCCATAAAAGTATATATTTTGTGACAACGTTTAGAGCAACAAAATTAAACGTGTAATTCACGAACCTATTGTTCATGCTGACCAGATAATCTTACCCGGATATCGCTGCTCAATTATTTCAGAGACTCGCCGTCAGTTATCTGAAACTCAGAGACGCCTCTCTGAGTGTCATAACAGATATACAAATCCTTGTCAATATTGTAACCTTTCGTTCAACGAAAAAACTTGTTCAACGAAAAAATCAAAAAGCAACTTGGTTTACCTGTTCTTTACAGCTTGAGAGTTGTTAACACAGTTGCGCCTCAACTGGGACTTCAACAACAATAATCAACAATAACAACAACATCAACATCGGCAACAACAGCAAGAACAACAACAACAACATAAACAACAGCAACAACAACATCAACAGCAACAAGAGCAACAAGCAATGAGGTAACCTAAGCGTGCACTCAGAGGGAGTCTATGTTCTCATAGCATTATGGATTGTAACAATACGGTTGGCCTTCTTGAACAATACGGTTGCCTTCTCGGTTGGCCTTCTTTATTACTGCTGAGAGACTTGAAATCAATGATATAATAGAACACAAAACAGCGAACGATGGTCTCGAAAATGTTCAGTTCAGCGCAAAACTTTCAATTCAAAAAAATTCGTGCAACGATGTAGAATATTCGGATACAGATATCTAAAACACTTCTGAAATGACACCCAAGCACGAGAAAATGTCGAATGAAACGTTTTTCCGCATGGTGGAAAATATGCTTACTGTCGTTTTCCTGTTCGCATCTAATGGAAATAGTTGGATTCCTTAAAAAGTTATATGTGTTGATTTGAATTTTGCTAAATTTTTGCCAATACAGGGTTCACCTTTCATTAAACTTCCATCCTCTTTAACTTTGGAATTAACGTTATTTTTCAACAAACCCAACCATGACAATTTTGAATAGTTCAACTAGTGTTACACAGCTTGGTTCTACGAACTAGCCGGACCAAGCTTAGTTGATCGTACCCGAGACAGAACAAAATTGCACAACCCAGTTACATTCAGAAAACCTCAGGCTAGCAAACTCACCGTTGATTTTTGTCTGCCCATGGGCTTTCATGACATTCAACGGTTTGAAATTTCGAATGATGTGCAGGTCAATGTGTTTCAATTTTCAAAAACAGTACACAAACAGGTTACGTATTTGCAGGAGCTGCTTTGCATTTTCCCATTCTGAAGAGCAACATCAGTTGCACGATGATACATGTCGGACTCATGCACTAGCAACCCGAAAAATGGAAGATAAGCACAAAAATTCTTCTCGGATTAAAAATTTTAAGGCTCGTTGGTTTGATCTAATTACCATTTGTTTAAAGGTTTACCATTTACTTCGACTTTGAGTCGTTTCCAATGCTTGTCCCATCTTGTTCAGCTAACTAAGGCCCATGTTCAAACTCGAAATACACATACCCACAGTGTTTGCATTAAATTTGATTGAAAACAGTTTTTCGATACTAATATTTGGTTTTGACAGCTCCAAAAACTCGACGAATTACAGAAAAAAAACTTCATGATATGGCACGAGTAGTATACTATGCCAAAAATCGCTTACCAATATATTTATAAACCCGTTTCTTACCGAAGTAACACAAATGAGAGCTGGTGTTGTTAGGAAACTTTCAGACAAGAGGACACAAAAGTATTGGACCAATTCCATCACGGCGTTGATTTACTTGGTTTCGCACATGGAAAGTGCAACTTGATACAAAGCACAATCAACTTCACTCCTGTAGCTGGTCAAAACATCGCTAACTAAGTCCTTCACCGCGTATGCTCAGCACTTCGGGAAGTTGAACCATCAAGAACAATAGGCATCATCCCGGCGACAGAAGAGAAGTTTATATCGATGACGTTTGAAGTCCTTATCAACACAGCCACGGGAAGAGATGGAAAGGTGCAAAAGAGTTATGAATATTTAAGAATTTCGAATCTTTTTCGAACTTTCAAATACATCGCTAGAAAGTTCAGTTGCTATTCTACCCGCATCAACATTCGCAATTTTCGATGTACTGTCCGATAGCGACCAGTCAGCTGACGCTCAAGCTTCGCTTCGACTAAAAAGAAAAGAATAAACCTCCATTCAAACTTGACTGACGGATCAAATTTTGGAGAAACAAACCTTCTTCTACTTGAATACTGCAAAAACAGCTTAGACAACGCAAAATTTCTGATTACAGAGAAAGTAGTGCAAAAAAGAAAAAAAAATGTTTTCGATAACTTCCAATGTCGTAACCTTGATGACTACCATAAACTGTATTTGAAGTGCGATATAATTATACTTGCGTGCGCTTTTGAAAATTTTCGTAGGCTCTGAATTAACACATATGGACATGACTAAGGACATCACTACAGTGCATCAACCCTCGCTGGTGACGTTGTTCTAAAAATTTGGGTAGGTATTGCCTCAGTGTAGGATGAACGCTATTTCAAAGCTAACAACAAGTACAAGGAAAATCACGACAGTACCGTCGAGTCGACTTTTGGTTTCGTGGTATATGCCAACTACTTGAATGGTGGCATCAAAAAAAGAGAACATCTACCAGTTGGTGGCTTTCTGTTGGCGGAAGTCTCACTCAAGCTAGTAACCTTTACTCCAACCGATTCGGAAATATGCTACATCCTTGAAGTAGATTTAACATATCCGCACAATATACGAGACCTTCATCGTGATTTCCGTTTGGAGCCAAAAAGAGAAATAGTACTCGATGATTGGCTGAGCACTTATTAAAGTGAGTTGAAGTTCAGTGTCAAAATGTTGAGGTTGTCTGTTCAGATTAAGTTACTACAAACCGTTTCAGATAAAGAACCGTTATACGCTCCATTACCTGAGTCTTCATGTGCAACTTGGTCTGATAGTTGAAAGAGTACCTGATGTGCTCCAATTGGGCCATTAAATTGGATTAAGCCGTATTTCAGACTAAACACCGAAAAGAGACAGACCTCGATGAAAATTTTCCAAGAAAATTTGTTCAAATTGTTGATCATCAGCGCCTATGGTAACACCTGTGAGTCAAAAAGAAAAAGAATGAAACTCACCTTGGTAACGGATACCAATGAAGTGCTTCAAAACTTCTCATGTTTTACCACTAAATCATTCAAAATTTTTTTATCGAAAATTTAAATGACATCACGCGCGACCCATATAGAATCTGTTGGGATAGGCCAACAATTATTGGCGCGATACTTTGGGACTTAGCTAAATTTCATATGTCTACGTTTCCCTACATCATTAAAAAAGCCGCATTTTGATTGTCACCTGCTACACTCTGATACAAAGAGTTTGTTATACAAAATTCGATGTGACGATTTGTACAAGGAATACGCGTTAAAACTGGAAAGTTTGTCCGCGTTTGATTTTTAAAACTATCCTATGAGGTACCAACTCCTCAGCATTAACAATAAACTCGTCGTTTTTAACTACAAGGATGAATTTGCTGGAAAAAGTATCAAAAAGTTTGTTTCAATGAAGCCAATGTTATTTACCTTAACTTCAACAGGTAAAACATTTTCATGTTTATTTAAAATTTTGGAGTTTTTAACGTTAATCATTATCACCCAAACATTAAACTTTAAGAGTAGCAACCAAAACTAGAGATTTTTTTGAAAAAGTTCTCAGGAAAAAATGATACTGTTTTTACACTTTCTCATAAATCTGTTGTTTTCAGACTCCCACGAGTTCTCCGCAAAAAGGTTTTAACAGAGCTGCGAGGCAACAATTTACCAAGAAAAATACAAAGACGCTCTGTTCCTAACCTCCACCCTACATTCACCGAACAACAGAATTGCGTCAGACCGTCACCTCTTGCATACCGTTTTGATCAAAAAGTTGTCGTTTAATCCACTCGTTGACAAATGTTCCGTAGTTGATGGCGGTATAAAGAATCTGCCAATCGGGTTTGCTGAGCTACTGATGTTCGAGCTGATCCAGAGTGAGACGCAACGACACAAGATGAAATTGAGGATCTATTTAGGAAAAAATAGAGCTATGATACTGTGTCGGTCAGCACACAGCCTGCTTCAACGGAAAGTTGGCAACCAACCGATCCCGTATTCAGTAGAATAATAACATAATCGGATTTGGACAATGAAAATTATACGGATTTCGAAATAGTAATCGACGAATAATCTGCACCATTTTGTCCATTCATAGATGCCAAAAAGCGCTTACCAATATATTTATAAACCTGTTTCTTACCGAAGTAATACAAATGAGAGCTGGTGTTGTTAGGAAACTTTCAGACAAGAGGACACAAAACTATTGGACCAATTCCATCAGGGCGGTGATTTACTTGGTTTCGCACATGGAAAGTGCAACTTGATACAAAGCACAATCAACTTCACTCCTGTAGCTGGTCAAAACATCGCTAACTAAGTCCTTCACCGCGTATGCTCAGCACTTCGGGAAGTTGAACCATCAAGAACAATAGGCATCATCCCGGCGACAGAAGAGAAGTTTATATCGATGACGTTTGAAGTCCTTATCAACACAGCCACGGGAAGAGATGGAAAGGTGCAAAAGAGTTATGAATATTTAAGAATTTCGAATCTTTTTCGAACTTTCAAATACATCGCTAGAAAGTTCAGTTGCTATTCTACCAGCATCAACATTCGCAATTTTCGATGTACTGTCCGATAGCGACCAGTCAGCTGACGCTCAAGCTTCGCTTCGACTAAAAAGAAAAGAATAAACCTCCATTCAAACTTGACTGACGGATCAAATTTTGGAGAAACAAACCTTCTTCTACTTGAATACTGCAAAAACAGCTTAGACAACGCAAAATTGCTGATTACAGAGAAAGTAGTGCAAAAAAGAAAAAAAATGTTTTCGATAACTTCCAATGTCGTAACCTTGATGACTACCATAAATTGTATTTGAAGTGCGATATAATTTTACTTGCGTGCGCTTTTGAAAATTTTCGTAGGCTCTGAATTAACACATATGGACATGACTAAGGACATCACTACAGTGCATCAACCCTCGCTGGTGACGTTGTTCTAAAAATTTGCCAAGACAATAGTCATTCTTTAACAATTAGCGGACAACTGAAAAATATTGAAAACATGATTTGGTTAGGTATTGCCTCAGTGTAGGATGAACGCTATTTCAAAGCTAACAACAAGTACAAGGAGAATCACGACAGTACCGTCGAGTCGACTTTTGGTTTCGTGGTATATGCCAACTACTTGAATGGTGGCATCAAAAAAAGAGAACATCTACCAGTTGGTGGCTTTCTGTTGGCGGAAGTCTCACTCAAACTAGTAACCCATACTCCAACCGATTCGGAAATATGCTGCATCCTTGAAGTAGATTTAACATATCCGCACAATATACGAGACCTTCATCGTGATTTCCGTTTGGAGCCAAAAAGAGAAATAGTACTCGATGATTGGCTGAGCACTTATTAAAGTGAGTTGAAGTTCAGTGTCAAAATGTTGAGGTTGTCTGTTCAGATTAAGTTACTACAAACCGTTTCAGATAAAAAACCGTTATACGCTCCATTACCTGAGTCTTCATGTGCAACTTGGTCTGATAGTTGAAAGAGTACCTGATGTGCTCCAATTGGGCCATTAAATTGGATTAAGCCGTATTTCAGACTAAACACCGAAAAGAGACAGACCTCGATGAAAAATTTCCAAGAAAATTTGTTCAAATTGTTGATCAACAGCGCCTATGGTAACACCTGTGAGTCAAAAAGAAAAAGAATGAAACTCACCTTGGTAACGGATGCCAATGAAGTGCTTCAAAACTTCTCATGTTTTACCACTAAATCATTCAAAATTTTTTATCGAAAATTTAAATGACATCACGCGCGACCCATATAGAATCTGTTGGGATAGGCCAACAATTGTTGGCGCGATACTTTGGGACTTAGCTAAATTTCATATGTCTACGTTTCCCTACATCATTAAAAAAGCCGCATTTTGATTGTCACCTGCTATACTCTGATACAAAGAGTTTGTTATACAAAATTCGATGTGACGATTTGTACAAGGAATACGCGTTAAAACTGGAAAGTTTGTCCGCGTTTGATTTTTAAAGTTATCCTACGAGGTACCAACTCCTCAGCATTAACAATAAACTCGTCGTTTTTAACTACAAGGATGAATTTGCTGGAAAAAGTATCCAAAAATTTGTTTCAATGAAGCCAATGTTATTTACCTTAACTTCAACAGGTAAAACATTTTCACGTTTATTTAAAATTTTGGAGTTTTCAACGTTAATCATTATCACCCAAACATTAAACTTTAAGAGTAGCAACCAAAACTAGAGATTTTTTTTTAAAAAGTTCTCAGGAAAAAATGATACTGTTTTTACACTTTCTCATAAATCTGTTGTTTTCAGACTCCCACGAGGTCTCCGCAAAAAGGTTTTAACAGAGCTGCGAGGCAACAATTTACCAAGAAAAATACAAAGACGCTCTGTTCCTAACCTCCACCCTACGTTCACCGAACAACAGAATTGCGTCAGACCGTCACCTTTTGCATACCGTTTTGATCAAAAAGTTGTCGTTTAATCCACTCGTTGACAAATGTTCCGTAGTTGATGGCGGTATAAAGAATCTGCCAATCGGGTTTGCTGAGCCACTGATGTTCGAGCTGATCCAGAGTGAGACGCAACGACACAAGATGAAATTGAGGATCTATTTAGGAAAAAATAGAGCTATGATACTGTGTCGGTCAGCACACAGCCTGCTTCAACGGAAAGTTGGCAACCAACCGATCCCGTATTCAGTAGAATAATAACATAATCGGATTTGGACATTGAAAATTAAACGGATTTCGAAATAGTAATCGACGAATAATCTGCACCATTTTGTCCATTCATAGATTATGAAGCTGTTGAATAGCTGATGATGGTGGTGAGATAACAGGTTCAACGGAGGAAGCGATACCGCCACGTAAAAAGGGGGATTACGAACATAAAAACAACAATTTTCAGACTGTTATGATCTGTGTTTTATGTTTCCTATTTAATTTAAAACTATTCAGTACTTTTGACACGCTCCCTAAATACACCCATTTGTTTTTATATTCCATCTAATAACTGAAAATTTTCGCAATATTATGAATGTTCCTTCTTTTCTTTCTACTTTTAATGAAATTTAATGATAAAAATGGCTCAGTTTTTTTCGAAACTTTTTTCGAATTTCAAACCTACTCGTTTTTAAAATTGATTGCAGAAATAATGCTTTTCATTGTGCTTTGAAACCTTTCCATTGTACAGATTTTGTCTTAAATTACCTTTCATTTTCTCGACACAAGTTTGTGTTGTTTAGCTATGTTTCAAATGCTGGGTTAGAGCAAAATTCGGGGTTTTTTGTTCCACAATAATTTCACATTTCATGTCCAATCTTTCTGATAAGTCTGAATATTCAAATCTATTTCACTATTTAGCAAAAAAAACTTCCTCAAAATGAGAAAGCGGGATATGGAAGGGGAATTGGTCTGGATAACAATCCCGCTAAAGCTGAGAGTGGGTTGTCCCTGCATGTAAACGGTTGCGTTGTCCTGGCCCATGCTCAGAGTTGGGATGTCCTTTCCCATATATAAGTTGCGTTGCAATATCCAATGTAAAGGTTTGGGTTGCCCTCAGGACAACATTATCTTTTACGTTGGAAGAAATTCCCCATCTTCAAGGGTGTAATTGTTGCTGCTCATAGCTAAACGTATAATTACTGTTAAGAAGTTGGATTTAATTTATTTTTTATCTGGTTGAAAATTTTTTTTTTGAACTTCACTGCTTTCGGGGTTGCAGATAGTCAGTTTTGTGTTTCACCAGACATTTGAGAATTTTTATCTTGAAGGTTTTTACAAAATTGTTACAAAACTGTCTTATAAGTTCTTATAAGATTATGCGTCGCCCGACTAAGACTTTTTAAGACAATTTATCAGGTGCTACACAATTAGAGTTTTTTACAGGTCTGATAAAACTTTAAACGATAAAAGTTCACTTTTGTCAGGTCTTACATGTAAAAATTCTCCCTTATAAGATTTTACATGATAAAAACACTGCCTGACGAAAATGTTTATCGTGCAAGATCTTATAAGAATCCTATAAGATCTTATAAGATAAACATTCGGAAAGCATTGTTTCATCTTTTTGATATGATTTTTATCAGATCTTATACGGTAAAAATTCTTTAAGTATGAGATGTGCATCATATTGAAGGCCAATCATGGTTGCTTTCAAGCAGTAGCCAAAAAGCTGCAGCATGCAACACTTAAGTGTCGGAGCAACAAACAGACAGTTATCTTATATTGTCTCTTTGAGACTTGCAAGATATTGTGAGAAAAATTATACAAGTGTTAGGGGCTTTTTCTGAGGCCGTAATTATCAAACTAGGCTGTATAATTTTCTTCAAAGACCAAAACTATCTTGTACTGCTAAGTGTAGCCTTAGTACCTTGTTAAAACTCAGAATAATTCTGACGTCAAAATAGATTCAACAAACTTTTTTGTTTCGAATTTTGTTTGTTGACCAAAGATATTTTTGACTTTCATAGGATCTTGACTACGTTATACGGTTATATTGAAATCATCCCCGTCATTCACAGCTCTATGTAAAATTTTATCGTATAAGATCTGATAAGTATCTTATCAGATCTTATACGATTAAAATTCACGCAGGCAGAATTTTTATTGCATAGGACCAGCTAAGTTCTTACACGAGGAATATTTTTGATCAGCATCTTATCAGATCTCACATGATAAAATTTCCAGAATCACTGGGGTTCGCAGCCAGTTATTGATTTTCAGCAGCCAATGCAATTTTTGAGTTGATTTGAAAATTCTTTGGTACCTTGAAAAGTAGTTCGATTGGAAAGATATGTTCCCCGGCTTAAGACTGCCGAAATGCATGACTGCAAGAAAGAGAAGCGAGAAATCTTAACCCTGTGGAGTTTATGAAAAAAAACATTAAATAACTTATTTTCAGAATTTGGCTAATTTGGAGATGCAGCATTTAATTTGATTGGTTGAACTTTGATCCCGTTTTTGGTCACTGGAGGGCATGTTGAATGAAGCGGAATTCATATGTTTACTCATAATGTGCGCATTAGCTAGAACTTCGGCTCCAGCGTTGCTTTTGTTGTTATTTTTTCGGACATTAATGCTATCATGCGAATAATAAATTTTAGAAAGAGTTGAGTTAATTGCGTCAGAATTCAATACAGATCTGAAATATGATCAATCAACGCCAGAAAAGGTCACAAGCATGCAGGATGTCAAGGGTTCGAACCTCACAAAGGGAACTGTAAGCGATGAAACAACGCACAGTTGACATGTAGAATAACTCAGTCGAGATTTCTGCTTAGAAATCTATTATCAAATAAGTTGTTCGCATGGAAATTTTTTTAGAAACGACAAAGGATTTAATGTCACCAACACGTAAAATACATGATATTAGAGTCACATTTATAAAGAATATTTATTTGAGTAAAATTATCTTCCGGTGCCCTAGTCGAACTCCGACGCTTATCTTGCAAGACTTGCAAGATTCTTGAAAATGTCGCTTATCTTGCAAGATCTTGCAAGATTCTTGCAAATGACGCTTATCTTGCAAGATGCAAGATCCGGACGCCTATCTTGCAAGAAACTTGCAAGATCTTACAAGATAGACGTCGAAAAATGTTCAAAAAAGTGAAATTTTAAAGTCCCATTAACTCAAAGATCATTTTCTCTTATGAGTTCAGACGTCAAAGGGAGAAAAGGGTTGGCGAAAACGGTTCGCAGACGTCAAAGGGTTGGCGAAAAACGTAAACGTAAACGGTCACTTTTCTCAACCTTCCTATCCCTTGTAAACTCATCCTATAGCATAGCGGCACTCCTTTTGAAGCTAACACACAGTTCAAGGAAGAAAATAGGGTGCAAAATTTTTTGCCTTGAAAATATTCTTCTCTCGGGCCTAATCGAAAAGTATCATATTAACTTTACCGTCGATAACGTGTTTGAAATACTCGTTTCCACAAAAAAAGTTCAATGATCGTTTCAATGGTTCATTCTAATCACAACAAGTATGAAGCACTTGGTAAGCACTGAAAAAGGTCATAAAAAAGTATCCAGAGCGTTCCTGCTTATGTTATATAATGTAATAATCGACATTTTGTTCTGTAAATGAGACTTTTCTGTGAGTCCATTCACTTTGAATCATTAATAGGTAGCAAGGACACAAAAAACCAATGGTCAGTAATCAACTGAGAGAGAAAAAAACATATAGTTCCCCCAATATAGTCAATCATACGTTTTGTGTTACGATATTATAACGTTTTTCAATGATTAAACATGTACCTGGCGAGAAACGTAAACGGTCACTTTTATCCACCTTCTAACCCCTTGTAAAGTAATCCTATAGCTTAACGGCACTCCTACTTAAGCTAGCACACAGATTAGAAAAGAAAAATAGGGTCCAAAATTTTTTTGCCTTGAAAATATTTTTCTCTCGGGCCTAATCGGAAAGTTTCATATCAACTTTACCGTCGATAACGTGTTTGAAATACTCGTTTCCACGAGTATTCAATGATCGTTTCAATGGTTCATTCTAATCACAACAAGTGTGAATCACTTGGTAGGCACTAAAAAGGGTCACAAAAAAACATCCCGACTATTCCTACTTATGCTATATAATGTTATAATCGACTTTTTCTTCTGTAAATGAGACTTTTCTGTGAGTCCATTCACTTTGAATCGTTAATAAGCAGCAAGGACACAAACAACCAATTGTCAGTAATCAACTGAGAGAAAAAAACATATAGTCCCCCAATATTGTCAATCATATGTTTTGTGTTACGATATTATAACTTTTTTCAATGATTAAATATGTACCTGGCGAGAAACGTAAACGGTCACTTTTATCCACCTTCTAATCCCTTGTAAAGTAATCCTATAGCTTAGCGGCACTCCTACTTAAGCTAGCACACAGATTAGAAAAGAAAAATAGGGTCCAAAATGTTTTTGCCTTGAAAATATTTTTCTCTCGTGCCTAATCGGAAAGTTTCATATCAACTTTACCGTCGATAACGTGTTTGAAATACTCGTTTCCGCAAAAAATGATCAATGATCGTTTCAATGGTTCATTCTAATCACAACAAGTGTGAATCACTTGGTAGGCACTAAAAAGGGTCATAAAAAAGCATCCCGACTATTCCTACTTATGCTATATAATGTTATAATCGACTTTTTCTTCTGTTAATGAGACTTTTCTGTGAGTCCATTCACTTTGAATCGTTAATAGGTAGCAAGGACACAAACAACCAATTTTCAGTAATCAACTGAGAGAAAAAACATATAGTCCCCCAATATTGTCAATCATATGTTTTGTGTTACGATATTATAACTTTTTTCAATGATTAAACATGTACCTGGCGAAAAACGTAAACGGTCACTTTTCTCAACCTTCCTATCCCTTGTAAACTCATCCTATAGCATAGCGGCACTCCTTTTGAAGCTAACACACAGTTCAAGGAAGAAAAATAGGGTGCAAAATTTTTTGCCTTGAAAATATTCTTCTCTCGGGCCTAATCGGAAAGTTTCATATCAACTTTACCGTCGATAACGTGTTTGAAATACTCGTTTCCACAAAAAAAGTTCAATGATCGTTTCAATGGTTCATTCTAATCACAACAAGTGTGAATCACTTGGTAGGCACTAAAAAGGGTCATAAAAAAGCATCCAGACTGTTCCTACTTATGCTATATAATGTTATAATCGACTTTTTCTTCTGTAAATGAGACTTTTCTGTGAGTCCATTCACTTCGAATCATTAATAGGTAGCAAGGACACAAAAAAGCAAATGTCAGTAATCAACCGAGAGAGAAAAAACATATAGTCTCCCCAATATAGTCAATCATAAATTTTGTTTTACGATATTATAACGTTTTTCAATGATTAAACATGTACCTGGCGAAAAATGTAAACGGTCACTTTGTCAACCTTCTAATCTCTTGTAAAGTCATCCTATAGCTTATAGGCACTCCTACGGAAGCTAAAAGACGGATTAAGGAAGAAAAATAGGGTCCAAAATTTTTTTGCCTAAAAAATATTTTTCTCTCGGACCTAATCGGAAAGTTTCATATCAACTTTACTGTCGATAACGTGTTTGAAATCCTCGTTTCCACAAAAAAAGTTCATTGATCGTTTCAATGGTTCATTCTGTTCACACCAAGCGTGAATCACTTGGTAAGCACTAAAAAGGGTCATAAAAAAGCATCCAGAGCGTTCCTGCTTATGCTATATAATGTTATAATCGATGTTTTGTTCTGTAAATGAGACTTTTCTGTGAGTCCATTCACTTTGAATCATTAATAGGTAGCAAGGAGACAGAAACCCAAATGTTAGTAATCAATTGAGAGAGAAAAAACACATAGTCCCTGCAATATAGCCAATCATACGTTTTGTGTTACGATGTTATAACGTTTTTCAATGATTAAACATGTACCTGGCAAAAAACGTAAACGTTCACTTTTATCAACCTTCTAATCCCTTGTAAAAAAATCCTATAGCGCAACGGCACTCCTACTGAAGCTAACAAACAGATTAAGGAAGAAAAATAGGCTCCAAAAATTTTTTGCCTTAAAATTATTTTTCTCTCGGGCCTAATCGGAAAGTTTCATATCAACTTTACAGTCGATAACGTGTTTGAAATAGTCGTTTCCCCAAAAAAGGTTCAATGATCGTTTCAATGGTTCTTTCTGTTCACACTAAGTGTGAACCACTTGGTAAGCACTAAAAAGGGTCATAAAAAAGCATCCAGAGCGTTCCTACTTATGCTATATAATGTTATAAACGACTTATTGTTCTGTAAATGAGACTTTTCTGTGAGTCCATTCACTTTGAATCATTAATAGGTAGCAAGGACAAAAAAAAACAAATGTCAGTAACCAACTGAGAGAAAAAAAACATATAGTCCCCGAACTATAGCCAACCATACGTTTTGAGTTACGATATTATAACGTTTTTCAATGATTAAACATGTACGTGGAGAAAAACGTAAACGGTCACTTTTATCAACCTTCTAATCCCTTGTAAAGTAATCCTATAGCTTAACGGCACTCCTACTGAAACTAACACACAGATTAGGGAAGAAAAATAGGGTCCAAAAAATTTTTGCCTTAAAATTATTTTTCTCTCGGGCCTAATCGGAAAGTTTCATATCAACTTTACCGTCGATAACGTGTTTGAAATACTCGTTTCCACAAAAAAAGTTCAATGATCGTTTCAATGGTTCTTTCTAATCACAACAAGTGTGAATCACTTGGTAGGCACTAAAAAGGGGTCATAAAAAAGCATCCAGAGCGTTCCTGCTTATGCTATATAATGTTATAATCGACTTTTTGTTCTGTAAATGAGACTTTTCTGTGAGTCCATTCACTTTGAATCATTAATAGGTAGCAAGGACAAAAAACCAAATATAGTAATCAACTGAGAGAGAAAAAACACATAGTCCCTGCACTATAGCCAACCATACGTTTTGTATTACGATATTATAACGTTTCTCAATGATTAAACATGTACGTGGAGAAAAACGTAAACGGTCACTTTTATCAACCTTCTAATCACTTGTAAAGTAATCATATAGCTTAACGGCACTCCTACTGAAGCCAACACACAGATTAAGGAAAAAAATAGGGTCCAAAAATTTTTTGCCTTAAAATTATTTTTCTCTCGGGCCTAATCGGAAAGTTTCATATCAACTTTACAGTCGCGTGTTTGAAATACTGGTTTCCACAAAAAAAGTTCAATGATCGTTTCAATGGTTCATTCTAATCACAACAAGTGTGAATCACTTGGTAGGCACTAAAAAGGGTCATAAAAAAGCGTCCACAGCGTTCCTGCTTATGCTATATAATGTTGTAATCGACTTTTTCTTCTGTAAATGAGACTTTTCTGTGAGTCCATTCACTTTGAATCATTAATAGGTAGCAAGGAGACAAAAAACCAAATGTCAGTAATCAATTGAGAGAGAAAAAAACACATAGTCCCTGCAATATAGCCAATCATACGTTTTGTGTTACGATGTTATAACGTTTTTCAATGATTAAACATGTACTGGCAAAAAACGTAAACGTTCACTTTTATCAACCTTCTAATCCCTGGTCAAGTAATCCTATAGCGCATCGGCACTCCTACTGAAGCTAACAAACAGATTAAGGAAGAAAAATAGGGTCCAAAATTTTTTTGCCGTAAAATTATTTTTCTCTCGGGCCTAATCGGAAAGTTTCATATCAACTTTACCGTCGATAATGTGTTTGAAATACTCGTTTCCACAAAAAAAGTTCAATGATCGTTTCAATGGTTCATTCTGTTCACACTAAGTGTGAATCACTTGGTAAGCAATAAAAAAGGTCAAACAAAACCATCCAGAGCGTTCCAGCTTATGATATAAAATGTTTTCATCGACTTTTTGTTCTGCAAATGAGACTCTTCTGTGAGTCCATTCACTTTGAATCATTATTAGGTAGCAAGGAGACAAAAAACCAAATGTCAGGAATGAACTGAGAGAGAAAAAACATATAGTCCCCCCAATATAGTCAATCATACGTTTTGTGTTACGATGTTATAACGTTTTTCAATGATTAAAGATATACCTGGCGAAAAACGTAAACGGTCACTTTTATCAACCTTCTAATCCCTTGTAATGTAATCCTATAGCTTAACGGCACTCCTACTTAAGCTAACACGCAGATTAAAGAAGAAAAATAGGGTCCAAAAATTTTTTGCCTTAAAATTATTTTTCGCTCGGGCCTAATCGGAATGTTTCATATCAACTTTACAGTCGATAACGTGTTTGAAATACTCGTTTCCACAAAAAAAGTTCAATGAACGTTTCAATGGTTCTTTCTGTTCACACTAAGTGTGAACCACTTGGTAAGCACTAAAAAGGGTCAAAAAAAAGAATCCAGAGCGTTCCTACTTATGCTATATAATGTTATAAACGACTTATTGTTCTGTAAATGAGACTTTTCTGTGAGTCCATTCACTTTGAATCATTAATAGGTAGCAAGGACAAAAAAAAACAAATCTCAGTAACCAACTGAGAGAAAAAAACATATAGTTCCCGCACTATAGCCAACCATACGTTTTGAGTTACCATATTATAACGTTTTTCAATGATTAAACATGTACGTGGAGAAAAACGTAAACGGTCACTTTTATCAACCTTCTAATCCCTTGTAAACTCATTCCATACCAAAACTGCACTCCAACTGAAGCTAACACACAGTTTAAGGAAGAAAAATAGGGTCCACAAATTTTTTGCCTTAAAATTATTTTTCTCTCGGTCCTAATCGGAATGATTCATATCAACTTTATCTTCGATAAGGTGTTTGATATACTCGTTTCCCCAAAAAAGATACAATGATCGTTTCAATGGTTCATTCTATTCACACCAAGTGTGAATCACTTGGTAAGCACTAAAAAGGGGTCATGAAAAAGTATCCAGAGCGTTCATGCTTATGCTATATAATGTTAGAATCGACTTTTTGTCCTGTAAATGACACTTTTCTGTGATTCCATTCATTTTGAATCGTTAATAGGTAGCAAGGACACAAAAAACCAATTGTCAGTAATCAACTGAGAGAGAAAAAACATATAGTCCCCCCATAATAGTCAACCATGCGTTTTGTGTTACGATATTATTACGTTTTTCAAGGATTAAACATGTACCTGGCGAAAAACGTAAACGGTCATTTTTCTCAACCTTCCTATCCCTTGTAAACTCATTCCATACCAAAACTGCACTCCAACTGAAGCTAACACACAGTTTAAGGAAGAAAAACAGGGTCCACAAATTTTTTGCCTTAAAATTATTTTTCTCTCGGTCCTAATCGGAATGATTCATATCAACTTTATCTTCGATAAGGTGTTTGATATACTCGTTTCCCCAAAAAAGATACAATGATCGTTTCAATGGTTCATTCTATTCAAACCAAGTGTGAATCACTTGGTAAGCACTAAAAAGGGTCATAAAAATGTATCCAGACTGTTCCTGCTTATGCTATATAATGTTATAATCGACTTTTTGTTCTGTAAATGAGACTTTTCTGTGATTCCATTCATTTTGAATCGTTAATAGGTAGTAAGGACACAAAAAACCAATTGTCAGTAATCAACTGAGAGAGAAAAAACATATAGTCCCCCCAATATAGTCAATCATGCGTTTTGTGATACGATATTATTACGTTTTTCAAGGATTAAACATGTACCTGGCGAAAAACGTAAACGGTCATTTTTCTCAACCTTCCTATCCCTTGTAAACTCATTCCATAGCATAACTGCACTCCAACTTAAGCTAACACACAGTTTAAAGAAGAAAAATAGGGTCTAAAAATTTTTTGCCTTAAAATTATTTTTCTCTCGGGCCTAATCGAATGTTTCATATCAACTTTACCTTCGATAACGTGTTCGAAATACTCGTTTCCCCAAAAAAGATTCAATGATCGTTTCAATGATTCATTCTATTCAAACCAAGTGTGAATCACTTAGTAAGCACTAAAAAGGGTCATAAAAAAGCATCCAGAGCGTTCCTGCTTATGCTATATAATGTTATAATCGACTTTTTGTCCTGTAATTGAGAATTTTCTGTGAGTCCATTCACTTTGAATCATTAATAGGTAGCAGGGACACAAAAAACCAAATTTCAGAGATCAACTGAGAGAAAAAACATATAGTCTCCTCAATATAGTCAATCATACGTTTTGTGTTACGATATTATAACGTTTTTCAATGATTAAACATGTACCTGGCGAAAAATGTAAACGTTTACTTTCGTCAACCTTCTAAGCCCTCGTAATGTCATCCTATAGCTTAAAGGATCTCCTACTGAAGCTAACACACGGATTAAGTAAGAAAAATAGGGTCCAAAAAATTTTTGCCTTTAAGTTATTTTTCTCTCGAGCCCAATGGGAAAGTTTCATATCAACTTTACCGTCGATAACGTGTTTGAAAAACTCGTTTCCCCAAAAAAAGTTTCAATGATCGTTTCAATGGTTAAATTCTATTCACACCAAGTGTGAATGACTTGGTAAACACTAAAAAGGGTCATAAATAAGCATCCAGAGCGTTCCTGCTTATGCTATATAATGCTATAATCAACTTTTTGTCTGGTAAATGAGACTTTTCTGTGAGTCCGTTCCCTTTGAATCATTAATAGGTGGCAAGGACACAAAAAAACCAAATGTCAGTAATCAGCAGAGAGAAAAAACATATAGTCTTCCCAATATAGTCAATCATACGTTTTGTGTTAGGTTTTCATAACGTTTTTCAAGGATTAAACATGTACCTGGCGAAAAATGTAAACGGTAACTTTCGTCAACCTTCTAAGCCCTCGTAAAGTCATCCTATAGCTTAATGGATCTCTTACTGAAGCTAACACACTGATTAAGGAAGAAAAATAGGGTCCAAAAATTTTTTGCCTTAAAGTTATTTTTCTCTCGGGCCTAATGGGAAAGTTTCATATCAACTTTACCGTCGATAACGTGTTTGAAGAACTCGTTTCCCCAAAAAAGTTTCAAGGATCGTTTCAATGGTTCATTCTATTCACACCAAGTGTGAATCACTTAGTAAGCACTAAAAAGGGTCATAAAAAAGCATCCAGAGCGTTCCTGCTTATGCTATATAATGTTATAATCAACTTTTTGTCCTGTAAATGAGACTTTTCTGTGAGTCCATTCCCTTTGAATCATTAATAGGTAGCAAAAACCAAATGCCAGTAGTCAACTTAGAGAGAAAAAACATATAGACCCCACAATATAGTCAATCATATTTTTTGGGTTACGATATTACAACGTTTTTCAAGGATTAAACATGTACCTGGCGAAGAACGTAAACGGTCACTTTTATCAACCTTCTAATCCCTTGTAAAGTATTCCTATAGCTTAACGGCACTTCTACTGAAGCTAACACACTGTTTAAGGGAAAAAATGTGGTCCGAAAATTTTTTGCCTAAAAATTATTTTTCTCTCGGTCCTAATCGGAAAGTTTCATATCAACTTTAAGGTCGATAACGTGTTTGAAAAACTCGTTTCCCCAAAAAAAGTTTCAATGATCGTTTCAATGGTTCATTCTATTCACACCAAGTGTGAATCACTTAGTAAGCACTAAAAAGGGTCATAAAAAAGCATCCAGAGCGTTCCTGCTTATGATATATCATGTTATAATCGACTTTTTGTTCTCTAAATGAGACTTTTCTGTGAGTCCATTCACTTTGAATCTTTAATAGGTAGCAAGGACACAAAAAACCAAATGTCAGTAATCAGCAGAGAGAAAAAACATATAATCTTCCCTATATAGTCAATCATACGTTTTGTGTTAGGTTATTATAACGTTTTTCAAGGATTAAACATGTACCTGGCGACAAATGTAAACGATCACTTTTGTCAACTTTCTAATCCCTTGTAAAGTCATCCTATAGCTTAACGGCACTCCTACTGAAGCTAACACACAGTTTAAGGAAGAAAAATAGGGTCCAAAAATTTTTTGCCCTAAAATTATTTTTCTCTCGGGCCTAATCGGAATGTTTCATATCAAATTTACCTTCGATAATGTGTTTGAAATACTCGTTTCCCCAAAAAAGATTCAATGATCGTTTCAATGGTTCATTCTATTCACACCAAGTGTGAATCACTTGGTAAGCACTAAAAAGGGTCATAAAAAGCATCCAGAGCGTTCCTGCTTATGATATATCGCGTTATAATCGACTTTTTGTTCTGTAAATGAGACATTTCTGTGTGTCAATTCACTTTGAATCGTTAATAGGTAGCGGGGACACAAAAAAACCAAATGTCAGTAATCAACTGAGAGAAAAAAAACATACAGTCCCCCCAATATAGTCAATCATACGTTTTGTGTTACGATATTGTAACGTTTTTCAATGATTAAACATGTACCTGGCGAAAAACGTAAACGGTCACTTTGCTCAACCTCCCAATCCCTTGTAAAGTCATCCTATAGCTTAAAGGCACTCACACTGAAGCTAACACATGGATTAAGGAAGAAAAATAGGATCCAAAATTCTTTTGTCTTAAAATTATTTTTCTCTCGGGCCTAATCGGAAAGTTTCATATCAACTTTACCGTCGATAACGTGTTTGAAAAACTCGTTTCCCCAAAAAAAGTTTCAATGATCGTTTCAATGGTTCATTCTATTCACACCAAGTGTGAAACGCTAAAAAGGGTCATAAATAAGCATCCAGAGCGTTCCTGCTTATGATATATCATGTTATAATCGACTTTTAGTTCTCTAAATGAGACTTTTCTGTGAGTCCATTCACTTTGAATCTTTAATAGGTAGCAAGGACACAAAAAAAATGTCAGCAATCAGCAGAGAGAGAAAAAACATATAGTCTTCCCAATATAGTCAATAATACGTTTTGTGTTAGGTTATTATAACGTTTTTCAAGGACTAAACATGTACCGGGCGAAAAATGTAAACGGTCACTTTTGTCAACCTTCTAATCCCTTGTAAAGTCATCCTATAGCTTAAAGGCACTCCTACTGAAGCTAACACATGGATTAAGGAAGAAAAATAGGGTCCAAAATTTTTTTGTCTTAAAATTATTTTTCTCTCGGGCCTAATCGGAAAGTTTCATATCAAATTTACCATCGATAATGTGTTTGAAATACTGTTTTCCACAAAAAAAGTTCAATGATCGTTTCAATGATTCATTCTGTTCACATCAAGTGTGAATCACTTGGTAAGCACTAGCAAAGGTCATACAAAAGCATCCAGAGCGTTCCAGCTTATAATATATAATGGTTCAATCAACTTTTTTTCCGGTAAGTAAGACGTTTCTGTGAATCTTTTCACTTTGAATCATTATTAGGTAGCAAGTATCACAATAACATTTTGTCCGTATTTGATTCAGTGTGAAACAACACATAGCTCCTGCAAAATGGTAAGTTAGGTGGTTTGTGTTGCGATAACATAACGTTCATCAGTGATTAAAGATGCACCTGGCGAAAATAGTAAATGGTCACATTTCTCAACCTTCCACAGGTGTGTAAAGAAAGTAATCAAAAATCCCCCTGCTTTTTCCATCTGTGCACAGCTAATGTGAAGATGTTGTTAAGCATTAGGAATGTAGTGAAGAGCTTCCAGTTCCTTCCAAAACCATGAAAAAAAAATTTTCGAATTTTTGTTCTTCAAATGAGACCTGTCTGTTGCTCCATTCGTTTTTAATAAACCGTAGCGGACAAGAACAACAAACCATGTTAGCAAGTATTACGCCGACATCAAAATTACTCATAACACTTGTAGAAATGTTTATTTTGCGATTTTTACAGCGGAAATGTTTTTTTTTACTTTGTAAAATTAGGTTTCAGGAAAATTGTCATTGAGAGGTTTCCCTAGGCATTCAGTAAGTCTGATAACCATCCTACAGATTGTACATCTGGAGCTGAATGTGTTTGTGAGAATGGCAGGCCAGAATTGTTGTCCCATTCACGTAAAAAAAATAGAAAACAATTTATCTTCATTTGTAATCAATGTTTTCACGGAAACGGAAATTATGTACAATAATTCTTGTGTTAATTGTATCTTCTGATGACCTGTTGTGGCCATCATGCTGGCGGTATTTTTACGCTAGATTTTGATATCAAGTGGGTAGCAAGTAATGACAAATTGAGGCCGCAGTTTCCAACAAAAAACTGAAACATCTCTAATCTTTGATTCTGCTGAAGGTAGTTTCCTAAGATTCGAAACGTATTCTTCCTTTTCTGGTTCCAAATATGAAACTTAGCACTAAATAATTTTAAAGAGGCTCCATTAGGGCAGTTTTTTGACTGTAGGAAAAAAAAAACCTTGTTAAAAGCTTCAATTGTGCTTTAGTTTTCACCCAAAAAAGACACTTGAAATAGTAGTAGTCACTAATATTTTCTTGATGCTGACAAAATGATTGCAGTCAAAACAATTGTACATAGCTAATTGTCCTTAGGAAGTTTCCTTCTAAGTCTCAACAACTACTTCCTTAAATACTTTGTTGTTGTAAAGAAGTAGAGCCAAATGAGAAAGTGCAAAAATTTTCTGAAAATTGACATTTTGTCCATTTATTTTTAATTTCTTTTTTCTCAAATGTTTGCGACGTTTTCGCTAGTGCAAAGTGGAATTTTTGTTTTGTGCTGGCGTGGAGCCTGGCGCTTTGTAGGTATATTAATAGTGAACTGTTGTCTTCAAATTGTCGTTGTCCATTCTTCTGAACCCTCGTCAAAAAAATAATGCCCGATATTACATTATTGAGTGACATGCAAATATCTGCACGTACAGCGAATGAATGTTATGTGGGAAAGTCTTGTTTTGTTGCTGTTGCTCTATCCTTCCGCTCGTCACCTACGTATGCACTGTCAAAAGTGATATAAAAAGGTCAATTTCACTCTCTCATTGGAGTAGTCGCTTTTGTCTTGTACATGGCACTGTACATGGATGTTGTAATTTCTCATCGTAGAATGCACCGGTTTTGGTTCTGTTTGAAGTTGTAGTCCTGTTATGAGTTCTAGTTTGAGAATATTAGGGTTGGTTATGGCGTTGTCCGACTCTAATGTGGAAATTTTAGCAGATCTCCGGCACGCCCGAACCTCCCCAAAATGACCCACCTGGGTTGGGGACACTGTTTTGATATCCCTGAAATTGAACCGTATACCCAATTATTGGCCCAATATGTCTATTAGTATGTCTTGAGAGAGATTTAGTACAGTTTCTGTTGTTATTACAGTGTTTTCAGTGAAAATTTTTGCAAAACACGTATTGTAGTGGTCAAATGTTCTGATTTGGTACTGTACCTGTTGTGTGAAAATTCTTGTCCTTAAAATGTCCTTCTATACACAAATAATTGTTCAAAATCTTTGTCAGTATGTGTTGAGAGAAATGTAGCACAGTTCTAGTGTTCATTTTAGTGTTTTCACTGAAAATTTTGGCGAAACAGGTCTGGTACTTGGCCAATATCTCGATCTGGTACGGTTCCTTGTTTTTAAAATTTCACCTCGTAGAGTGAACCGATTTCAATTCTGTTTGAAGATTTGAGCTCAACTTGAAATGTACTTTAATATGATATAGGTCAGTGTATGGTTTTATCGAGCCGTCTTTGAGATATTGGCCAGGACACGACTGGCCATTTTTGCCAATTAGTGTCCGGTCAATGGCATGCTTCTACGTGTAAAACCTCAGTTTACGTGTATGGAATATTTTTAATGGTCGATTTAGATCTGTATACGTGTGATAAACGCTGTGACGAAGTTTCAGCTTCGTATTCCCAGTTTTGGTGATGAAATAAGTGTATTTTAGTTTGCGACCGGTGCCATATATGGCTCGTGGTACAATGCCTTAAATCTTTAATATCTCCCCCTAGAGTGCACCGATTTTGATTTTGTTTGAAGATTTGAACTGAGCTTGAAATGTATTTTAATGTGATATAGGTTAGTGTACGGTTTCGTTGAGCCATCTTTGAGATATTGTGCAGGACGTGACCCGCCATTTTTGCCATTTAGCACCATGTCAATGACGTATTTCTACGTGTAGAATCAGTGTATACGTGTACGGATTTTTTAAAATGGTTGATTTAGGTCTGTATATGCGTGACAAAGGTTGTCACAAAGTGTCAGCGTTCTATTTGCAGTTTTGGTGATGAAATAAGTGTATTTTGGTCAGCGACCGGCTGCATATATGGCATTTGGTACAATACATTAAATTTTTAATATCTCCCTATAGAGTGAACCGATTTTGATTTTGCTTAAAGATTTGGAATCAGTATGAAATGTACTTTAATTTAATATAGGTAACGTATGGTTTGGTCCGGGCAGTTTTGAGATATTGGCCGGAACACACCCCGCCATTTTTGCCATATTGGTGACAGGTCGTCCGAGTATTTGTCATGAATTTTGAGATTAAATTGTTTGTTCACCCTAATTTCTGTTGGAATAGGTGTGTGTTAGTGTTCCAAAAGTCATGTCAAAGTTTCATTGTCATAGCCGAAGTCTAGGTTATGAAATTGGTCGATTTTGGGCGAAAATCCCCTCCACTAGGGGTGATTGGGGGGGTATGCAAAATCCCTATCAATTATTAGCAAAATGCAGCAATTGCAGTTCTGTTTTCTGGTTCCACCCCCAAATTGATTGTGCAAAAACGTTAACTCATGCAAGGTTTGCTGCTTTGAAGTTAGTGCGGAGAAATTGACCTTCAGGGGTTATCCCATTTCGCCCAAATCGACCCCAGTACTCTCGAATAATATGACCCATACCACGTTGAAATTTTTACAAAGCGGCATCAAATGTAGTATGCTATGCCATTAATGGTTTCCTATTACTCACTTTACATTGCTGGTATGGTAAATTGTGTCAGAAAAGAATCATCGTGACTAATAACTACTACAACACATGATCCTTTCAGATATTGTTACGTGAAAATCTTGGCTTTTGACCTTTGAAAATTGCCAAATTGACATCAGTTCTCTTCAGCCTGCATCACCACTACAATAGCTGTAAGTTGCTTCCTCGCGCATGTTTTTGCTTGTGTTACCCTACCTTGTGTTGCTCTTGGCTCAATTGTAGAATTGAGACCAAATGTTTTCTTTAGATGTATCTTATTTGTATAACTTCTGTTCTGTGTTTAGCCCAACCAACATGAGGTAAAAAATCTCTTTCTGTTCTTCTCAAAATAACCGTCAAAGGTAGCTTAGACAGTCAGGTCCGCAAAATTTCAAAAAAGCGAAAAATTTTGCTAAATTTAAAAAATCGTTCATATGCTTTTTTTTTGTTTTGACATGATCAAATCTATATTATTTATCTAGTTTTTTTATGAAACAAATAAATGCTGCGTGCGGTAATGTAGCAACTCTGCTTGCGGTATTGGCTATTCTTGCTCTACAATTAGCTGATTTGTTAACCTTTCAATGGAAAAATTGGAATGATTTTTTTTTAACCATTGGAAAACGTTTTAAAAAAAGTTTTTTAAAACTTTTTTTTGTTTTCCTTGCATAATGTTCTCAAATTTGGCATTAGAGTTGTTGTTTTAGGTCCCTGAATTCTTTCCTGCTTACTCATGATGGCAATGAGGGCAACAGTACCTTTTCTCTGCTGCTCTTTAACAATTTTTTAAAACTTTTTTTACACAAAGTAACTTTATGCAAAATAACTTGTGATCGATTTTTTCCCTCTTTGGTTTGTGATCGCTGTCCATTTTCTTCACAATGGAGTTAACATAGCAGTTACCACTTAGTTACCGGTACTACAGTTCAAAGTTAATGCCAGGACAGCCATTGGAACAAATAAAAAATTTTTTTGTTTAGTAATCCGAAAATGAGCTCCTCTCAGCGATCAGTCAAAGCTAAAGCTGCACCAGCAACAAAGAGAAATCCAGTTGCTGTCCGACCAAAATCCTCCAGATGCGCTGATAAAGAAAGCGATTTTGTGTTTCCAAAGAATCACCGCTTTCTCGTTTATTTTTATGTCGACGGAATGTTTGACTTGTTTAAGCCGGATCATTCTGGGTGGCCAACTCATTTATCTAGTTCTGTTAAACTATTGTGTCTATTGTGTCTAAATACTATGTCTATTAGTATGTCTTGAGAGAGATTTAGTACAGTTTCTGTTGTTATTACAGTGTTTTCAGTGAAAATTTTTGCAAAACACGTATTGTAGTGGTCAAATGTTCTGATTTGGTACTGTACCTGTTGTGTGAAAATTCTTGTCCTTAAAATGTCCTTCTATACACAAATAATTGTTCAAAATCTTTGTCAGTATGTGTTGAGAGAAATGTAGCACAGTTTTAGTGTTCATTTTAGTGTTTTCACTGAAAATTTTGGCGAAACAGGTCTGGTACTTGGCCAATATCTCGATCTGGTACGGTTCCTTGTTTTTAAAATTTCACCTCGTAGAGTGAACCGATTTCAATTCTGTTTGAAGATTTGAGCTCAACTTGAAATGTACTTTAATATGATATAGGTCAGTGTATGGTTTTATCGAGCCGTCTTTGAGATATTGGCCAGGACACGACTGGCCATTTTTGCCAATTAGTGTCCGGTCAATGGCATGCTTCTACGTGTAAAACCTCAGTTTACGTGTATGGAATATTTTTAATGGTCGATTTAGATCTGTATACGTGTGATAAACGCTGTGACGAAGTTTCAGCTTCGTATTCCCAGTTTTGGTGATGAAATAAGTGTATTTTAGTTTGCGACCAGTGCCATATATGGCTCGTGGTACAATGCCTTAAATCTTTAATATCTCCCCCTAGAGTGCACCGATTTTGATTTTGTTTGAAGATTTGAACTGAGCTTGAAATGTATTTTAATGTGATATAGGTTAGTGTACGGTTTCGTTGAGCCATCTTTGAGATATTGTGCAGGACGTGACCCGCCATTTTTGCCATTTAGCACCATGTCAATGACGTATTTCTACGTGTAGAATCAGTGTATACGTGTACGGATTTTTTAAAATGGTTGATTTAGGTCTGTATATGCGTGACAAAGGTTGTCACAAAGTGTCAGCGTTATATTTGCAGTTTTGGTGATGAAATAAGTGTATTTTGGTCAGCGACCGGCTGCATATATGGCATTTGGTACAATACATTAAATTTTTAATATCTCCCTATAGAGTGAACCGATTTTGATTTTGCTTAAAGATTTGGAATCAGTATGAAATGTACTTTAATTTAATATAGGTAACGTATGGTTTGGTCCGGGCAGTTTTGAGATATTGGCCGGAACACACCCCGCCATTTTTGCCATATTGGTGACAGGTCGTCCGAGTATTTGTCATGAATTTTGAGATTAAATTGTTTGTTCACCCTAATTTCTGTTGGAATAGGTGTGTGTTAGTGTTCCAAAAGTCATGTCAAAGTTTCATTGTCATAGCCGAAGTCTAGGTTATGAAATTGGTCGATTTTGGGCGAAAATCCCCTCCACTAGGGGTGATTGGGGGGGTATGCAAAATCCCTATCAATTATTAGCAAAATGCAGCAATTGCAGTTCTGTTTTCTGGTTCCACCCCCAAATTGATTGTGCAAAAACGTTAACTCATGCAAGGTTTGCTGCTTTGAAGTTAGTGCGGAGAAATTGACCTTCAGGGGTTATCCCATTTCGCCCAAATCGACCCCAGTACTCTCGAATAATATGACCCATACCACGTTGAAATTTTTACAAAGCGGCATCAAATGTAGTATGCTATGCCATTAATGGTGTCCTATTACTCACTTTACATTGCTGGTATGGTAAATTGTGTCAGAAAAGAATCATCGTGACTAATAACTACTACAACACATGATCCTTTCAGATATTGTTACGTGAAAATCTTGGCTTTTGACCTTTGAAAATTGCCTAATTGACATCAGTTCTCTTCAGCCTGCATCACCACTACAATAGCTGTAAGTTGCTTCCTCGCGCATGTTTTTGCTTGTGTTACCCTACCTTGTGTTGCTCTTGGCTCAATTGTAGAATTGAGACCAAATGTTTTCTTTAGATGTATCTTATTTGTATAACTTCTGTTCTGTGTTTAGCCCAACCAACATGAGGTAAAAAATCTCTTTCTGTTCTTCTCAAAATAACCGTCAAAGGTAGCTTAGACAGTCAGGTCCGCAAAATTTCAAAAAAGCGAAAAATTTTGCTAAATTTAAAAAATCGTTCATATGCTTTTTTTTTGTTTTGACATGATCAAATCTATATTATTTATCTAGTTTTTTTATGAAACAAATAAATGCTGCGTGCGGTAATGTAGCAACTCTGCTTGCGGTATTGGCTATTCTTGCTCTACAATTAGCTGATTTGTTAACCTTTCAATGGAAAAATTGGAATGATTTTTTTTTAACCATTGGAAAACGTTTTAAAAAAAGTTTTTTAAAACTTTTTTTTGTTTTCCTTGCATAATGTTCTCAAATTTGGCATTAGAGTTGTTGTTTTAGGTCCCTGAATTCTTTCCTGCTTACTCATGATGGCAATGAGGGCAACAGTACCTTTTCTCTGCTGCTCTTTAACAATTTTTTAAAACTTTTTTTACACAAAGTAACTTTATGCAAAATAACTTGTGATCGATTTTTTCCCTCTTTGGTTTGTGATCGCTGTCCATTTTCTTCACAATGGAGTTAACATAGCAGTTACCACTTAGTTACCGGTACTACAGTTCAAAGTTAATGCCAGGACAGCCATTGGAACAAATAAAAAATTTTTTTGTTTAGTAATCCGAAAATGAGCTCCTCTCAGCGATCAGTCAAAGCTAAAGCTGCACCAGCAACAAAGAGAAATCCAGTTGCTGTCCGACCAAAATCCTCCAGATGCGCTGATAAAGAAAGCGATTTTGTGTTTCCAAAGAATCACCGCTTTCTCGTTTATTTTTATGTCGACGGAATGTTTGACTTGTTTAAGCCGGATCATTCTGGGTGGCCAACTCATTTATCTAGTTCTGTTAAACTGTCAATGCAGTATGAGGAGGTTTTTTTCAAATTAGACAAGAACCCAAAGGACTTTTTGAATGGTCTTGTTATAACAAACGGACCCGAAAACATTCTTGATCGAGTGGGAGATAAAATGAACGCTATGCTTAACGAACGCATTAAGAGATATGAATCTAACCAAAGTTTTTGCAGAAGCGCACCTTGAAACTCAAAACGAAAAGCAGACATATTTGTCAATAACAAAGATAAGGATGTTGACAACGCTGAATCGGATGGTAAATCGTATAGCGATGATTGGATTGATGACGATACGGATGATAACGAGCCCGATCAAACCGAGCCTGAGGTTCGGAAGTGCAAGAGTGCCCCAAAAACACCCGCAAATTCGGAGCTTACTGCAAATCAAGTGGTTAATATAATTTTTCCCCGAGAGGTACATAGTTTCTAATTGCTCTCAAACGAAGCAATTGTATTAATCCTGTGGTCTTTTAATGCTATTTTTTGCGCGACCTTTTATTCTGCCCATTTGACTTTTTGTCCTTAAGAACGAAATAAACAGGCAAAATTTGGAGGGAATTAAGTTTTGTTAGGGAATTCCGGCTTTCTCTACTTGAATTATGAGATTCGCGGAAACAGTCATTAAGGCAATTCTTGATGTGAAGGGTGGTTTTAATCAAGGGAACTTCAGTTACGATGAACCTAGCTCAGCCTCACTAAACTGTAGCTACTAACTGCCTGTGTCAACCGCTTGCTTGTTGTTTGAGAGCAAATCGCTTGACGTTCGCTTAGCTGGTTTAAGATAAAATTTAGACGCTCCCAAAATTTGATATTAAATTAGGTTTTTAAAAGTAAATTTTGATTTTGGTTGGTAGCAACCGAGTTTTTGTTTCTTAGATGGATTTGGCAAAACGTTTTGAGCGAGTGATTGGAAAGCTCGAGTCTCGAATGGATCGAAGAGACCGGTTACTAGACGATCTGACCAAGTTCTCCAGAAGTGCTTTAGATGAAATCTATCGAATCGCTGAAACTCCTGTTTTTTGTCTCGTAATGCGGAGAAAGATTATGTTTCCGAGGAGGCTGCCAACGAGGAAGTTCCTGTTCTAATGTTTGGTGATCAAAATCTGTTTAAACTTGGTGGCGCTACATTTGTTGAGAAAGCCTTCAATGTTGCAAAAGCTCTTTGGACCGAGGAAGAAAGAAAGACTCTTTGCATCGATCCCAAAAAGACCTTGGACCCTCAAAGTGGACGAAAACCGGGAGATCATGAAAGAACGGAACTGTATCAAAAAGCAGTGAAATTCGCATTTGGTGACCAATATACCGACAAATTGTATCGTGATTCATTAAAACTTGTTAACCAACGTCTGCGAGAGAAAAGACCAGTTGTTAGTGTGCAATAAAATGTCAGGAGTAGTTTTGACTAAAAGCTGTGTTGTTTTCTCATGTGGTTGATTTTTTGAGAAAAAACTGACGCCTTTTCGGAAGTCAATATTTCTTCAGTAAATTTTTTGTAGTTATATGTTGTGGCTGCTAAATTTCCCCTTAAACTAGATTCTTCACTTGTATTCTTTTTTTAGATAGTAAAATGGTTTCTCTCTATGAGGGGTTGCAAACAGTTCTGACTAATACAGAAACCCTTGAGGGGTGTTTACGGCGAAGTAATGTTATTGAAGTTGAGTCGAGAAATCGGATGTTAGATGTTTCTCGTGCCCTGAAAGAACTTGTAAGTATCTGTTCAATTAATTTTGCCGCTTTTATTCTTTCTATAGTTGGTAGCAACTATGGTTTTTTTTCTTTTTAGAATGATAAACGCGTGAAAGCACAAAGAGCTTCGGCTAGCGAAAGACTTGTATACAAAGGAAACGATCTCCTAAGTTAACCTTTCAATGGAAAAGTTGGAATGATTTTTTTTAACCATTGGAAAACGTTTTAAAAAAAGTTTTTTAAAACTTTTTTTAGTTTTCCTTGCATAATGTTCTCAAATTTGGCATTAGAGTTGTTGTTTTAGGTCCCTGAATTCTTTCCTGCCTACTCATGATGGCAATGAGGCCAACAGTACCTTTTCTCTGCTGATCTTTAACAATTTTTTAAAACTTTTTTTTACACAAAGTAACTTTATGCAAAATAACTTGTGATCGATCGAAAATTTCTCCCCTCTTTGGTTTGTGATCGCTGTCCATTGTCTTCACAATGGAGTTAACATAGCAGTTACCACTTAGTTACTGGTACTACAGTTCAAAGTTAAAGCCAGGACAGCCATTGGAACAAATAAAAAATTTTTTTGTTTTTGTAATCCGAAAATGAGCTCCTCTCAGCGATCAGTCAAAGCTAAAGCTGCACCAGCAACCAAGAGAAATCTAGTTGCTGTCCGACCAAACTCCTCCAGATGCGCTGATAAAGAAAGCGATTTTGTGTTTCCAAAGAATCACCGCTTTCTCGTTTATTTTTATGTCGACGGAAAGTTTGACTTCCCAGTGCACCGATTCCCGGAAATCTTAATAAGTTCCCGGAAAATTTCCCGGCAAGACCCAGGAAAAACAAGGGAAAGTCCCGGGAAACTTACCGGGAAACTTTCCAGGGTTCGTAAGATATGCAAAGATTGAGTAAGATCCCGCATTTCCCGGCAGGGATTCCGGGAACCAGTGTTTCCTGGCAGGGAAACCGGGAAAAAAGCGGGAAACTTACCAGGAAACCCAGGGTTTTTCCTGCATCTTATCAGGGTTTCCGGGAATTTCGGGTTTTCTTACCAGGGAAACTTACCAGGAAAACCCAGGGTTTTTTCCCTGCATCTTATCAGGGTTTCAGGGGGATATAAGATTCTCAACAGGAAAACCGGGAAAAACCCCAGATCTTACCAGCGTTCTCGGGAAAAATAGGATTTCCCACAGGAAAGCAGGGAAAAACGGATCTTATCAGGGTTCACTTTGGACAACTCTATGACCTAAACAAAAAGACCTCTTTTTAAAAGTACCTATTTGAAATAATCGTAAACATCCGTACGAAAACCTTACTTTTATAAACCAGACCGAAGACGTCCCCAACTTGAGATGCACAAAAGCCCAGAGGGGGGGGGGGGACCGACTAACCGGCGTCTCAACGGGGCAGGGAGGGGTGGTGCACCTCATGCGGGCCCGAGGCCCTCACCTTAGAATAAAAGTACTATATAAAAAAAACAAATATTTAACATATCGATTTAGCATGTTGTGCAAAAGACAAGCTACCAAAACAATTGCTTCAAACTTTGTTTGGGAGCTACTACGTTTCCATGACTGCGTCACACCCATTGCCCATTCCACAAGATGAAATTGTCAGAAACATCTTTAAAAATTCATTATTTTGAAAAAAAAAAATAAAATTGAGTTTGCTGGGCATTTTTTCCAAAAACCTTACCGTATTTGGTAACCAGTCTAATCTAATGTATAGTGATTACCTGTGGTGCCACATCTTCATACCAAATTAGGGTTCTTTGCACACAATGTCTCTGCACTGACGAAACGGAAGTACTTTTTTGGGGTCCGTTTCACCCCATTGGCAACGCTAAGTCAGCAACCAAAACCGCAGCAAAGTTTTTATTAGCGCAAAATGACGCACACAAAGTCCTCTGATAGTGGGGTGTCAAAAAAAATCCCCAGTTGGCCCTAAGGCCCACTGGGTTTTTTTTGGAGTAATTGTCTGATATCATGGCCGAGAAGATCATAGAAACCATTGATATTTTTTTCCTAAATGTAAACCAGAACAATTGTTGCAAAACTGTTACTTTTTTTCATGGACCACTAGCCAAAAGAGCACGTTTCCATGACTGCTTCATACCCATTGCCCATTCCACAAGATGAAATTGTCAGAAACATCTTTAAAAACTCACTATTTTGAAAAAAAAAATAAAATTGAAACAAGTTTGCTGGGCATTTTTTCCAAAAACCTTACCGTATTTGGTAACCAGTCTAATCTAATGTATAGTGAAGACCTGTGGCGCCACATCTTCATCCCAAATTAGGGTTCTTTGCACACAATATCTCTGCACTGACGAACCGCAAATATTTTTTGGGGTCCGTTTCACCCCATTTGCAACGCTAAGTCAGCAACCAAAACCGCAGCAAAGTTTTTATTAGCGCAAAATGACGCACACAAAGTTCTCTGATAGTGGAGTGTCAAACAAAATATACCAAGTGGGCCTTCGGGCCCACTGGGGATATTTTTTTGGAGTAATTGTTTGATATCATGGCCGAGAAGATCATAGAATCGATTGATATTTTTTTCCTAAATGTAAACCAGAACAATTGGTGCAAAACTGTTAACTTTTTTCATGGACTACTGTCCAAAAGAGCACGTTTCCATGACTGCTTCATACCCATTGCCCATTCCACAAGATGAAATTGTCAGAAACATCTTTAAAAACTCAATATTTTGAAAAAAAAAATAAAATTGAAACAAGTTTGCTGGGCATTTTTTGCAAAAACCATACCGTATTTGGTAACCAGTCTAATCTGATGTATAGTGAAGACCTGTGGCGCCACATCTTCTTCCCAAACTATCGTTCTCTGCACACAATGTCTCTGCACTGACAAAACGGAAATATTTTTTTGGGGTCCGTTTCACCCAATTTGCAACGCTAAGTCAGCAACCAAAACCGCAGCAAAGTTTTTATTAGCGCAAAATGACGCACAAAAAGTCCTCTGATAGTGGGGTGTCAAAAAAAATCCCCAGTGGGCCCTAAGGCCCACTGGGATTTTTTTTGGAGTGATTGTTTGATATCATGGCCGAGAAGATCAAAGAATCGATTGATATTTTTTTCCTAAATGTAAACCAGAACAATTGGTGCAAAACTGTTAATTTTTTTCATGGACTACTATCCAAAAGAGCACGTTTCCATGACTGCTTCAAACCCATTGCCCATTCCACAAGATGAAATTGTCAGAAACATCTTTAAAAACTCATTATTTTGAAAAAAAAATAAAATTGAAACAAGTTTGCTGGGCATTTTTTGCAAAAACCATACAGTATTTGGTAACCAGTCTAATCTAATGTATAGTGAAGACCTGTGGTGCCACATCTTCATCCCAAACTATGGTTCTTTGCACACAATGTCTCTGCACTGACAAAACGGAATTATGTTTTTGGGGTCCGTTTCACCCCATTTGCAACGCTAAGTCAGCAACCAAAACCGTAGCAAATCTCTCATTAGCACATTGGCAGAAAAATACTTGTAAAGAAAATAGAAAGATGAAATCGGAGAAATTTTACAATTTCGAAAGCACATATTTTATTGTATGGTTAGTTCAGTAATTTAACACAAAAGATAACAGCGCATTGACTCTACAATTTAGAGCAGAACACTTTCAAAGCACTTTTGACACAAAGCCCTGCTTTGGCAGATATTAATGCAGTTTTCACAGGCAAAACTGTTACACTTACTGCAGCAAATGAAATCGATTTCCGGGTTTTTTAAAATTATTTTGCACGCCACGCAGCGAAGGGTAGGAAAGGGCAATCTGAACTTTTGCCTACTACAGAAGCCTCTCCACCAATCGATACCAGCTTCTTTTTTCCCTCCCACTGCTTTGGCATTGACACCTCCGTAGCCTTTGCCCTCATGTACACACTTCCCAGAACTTGTTTCAAGGCCTTCTTCTGTGAAACGCATAAGTTCTGGATCCAGATTTTCATGTCTGACTCCTGAGCTGGGGTGAACACACACTTCGAATTCTCATTGGAACGTTTGACATTCCTCCTTATAGTCGAATAAGGTACCCCGGTTGACTCAGCAACAGCACGAATTTCGTAGTCCCCATGCCTTACAAGATACAAAGCAGTGTCAAGATCGTACTGGGAATATTTTCTTTTTTGTTGTTCGAGTATAATTTCTAGGCATAATTTCTCTCTAAAACAGGAGAAGTATTGAGTGTAACCCACAAACATAATAGCCTCATTTTCAAAGCATTTCACACAGGAGAAAACATTCCAATTAAAAGTCCAATTACAAACAGATAAGACTTCCTGTCAAGGCTATAAAGAAAACAACTGGTAATAACATACGTACACTAAGATCAACAGACACCAATTGCTTTTAACAAACAAGAACACTAAAGAAGCTTTGAGTACAAGCCCTCTGTCATGTACAACACTAGTTCTATCATCTCATTTTATATCAGCAGTTTTCATTACATTGCAGAAATTATAACAAGTCAATCTCTCTCGAAGACGCAACACAGTTCTGACACAAAATTCAAAACGCCAACAACTCGCAGGATGCACGTGCCACCACATTCATTACGTCTACTTCAACTAATTCATTTTTCAAAGAACCGACAACAAAATGAGCATCGTCAAGAGATTCTAAGATCTCTAATACTTCATCCATTGCCAAATCCATTTCAATAACATCCACACTTGATTCAAGAGTAGTGAGACGGTCACGTAAACTTTGTCTTAAAGCAGTCACAGACTTGAACATTTTTACTTGAACAACGCCGCACAAATTATCTAGATCGACATAAATGGCATGTAATTGTCCAACACTAATTCCCTCACCAGAATTAATCATAACAATATGTTCGCACGAACCATTTATGTCAAAACTACAGCTTGACGTGTGGCAGTGATAATTTTTCCCGTGTTTAGAAAAGGAGGAACAAGTTTTGAGGACGGATGTTACCATGCCAATTCGAGCTTGAACATCTTTGCACCGTTTTAGCAATAGAGGTCCAATTTTCAAAGCCTGTTCAACAAACGGTTTTCTTCTATAGAAAATTCTTTGACGCAGTTTCACAGCTAAACGAGTGAATAACTTGGTCGAAACTGTTTCACCAAGTTTTCTTTTTAATTGAAAATGAGCTGCTTCGAAGGCAATAGTAGAACACACAGACAGCGGGCCACAACGTTTCACCTGGTCCGCAAGATGACCCAAACTATGCGCATTGTACGTTTCTGACTTGTCACCGTAGAACCGCGATAGCTGCCGTTGAAAACAGTCAATACATTTCCCAGCAACATCAATCTCCTTCTCCGATTTAGGCTCTATTAAGACACGAATTCCAGTACTCAACAAGAAAAAATGAATAAACAACTGATCAGATATTGTGCCGAGAAAAAATAAAAACCCATATAGAAGAAACAACTTTAACTCAGAGGCTTTCCAAAGTTTGAGCGTGTCAAGTGGACGCAACTGACGATTATGTTCTTGAGAAGGCAGTCTACAAAGTGTAAGCCGACGGGAAACAAGCCCCTTCTGTTGTGCCGAAAAATCTCTCTGACGAACGATATTGCTAACAGTCTTCTTCACAACACCCAAAAAAACTTGGTGCATATAGTCAATGACCACGTCTTCGGGAACTGATACTAAAATTTCAATAGCAGACACGCCTCTCAAACCAAAGATAGGTTTTTTTCTGTAGGCTCCTTAGCTAAAATTTCTAAACGGTGTTTGTTTGTCCTCATTTCCGACTTGCTCTCTTGGTATGGATAGATCCAAGGCTTACCAGACGAATGGCTCTGGCCTGGTACCAGGCAGTTGGGGCAACCGTACAAACCGTTAAATTGGGTCTGGTTTACGAGTGGGGCTTTCAAGACAGCATCAACCGTAACAAGTCGGATGTTGATTTTGACTTGGAACTCTTTGTCCCCAATTAGAATTACGCGCTCATGGTTGAAACTGTGAACAAAATAAATCAAGTTTTTCATAAGTGATGAGCAATCAGGCTTGCTGTTGCCCCCAAACAAAGATACTAATAAAAGATTACGATAACAAACTCTGCGCTTTTGCGGCAAGTTGAGCAACATCAACCAAACTGGGTACAAACTGAACTTTGCGGACTTCGCAGGCGAAACGCCGTCCGTGCTTAAACTAAAGTGTAGAACTTGGTAATTTTCTTTGTGCTCCAAGTGAATATCTTCCTGCAGCTGCCAATTCTTGGAATAAATTAAATCGATGTTTCGCTCAATCAAAGCGCTTAATTGAGGTTTGACGTTCAAATTAAAAATTACTCCATTCGGTAATTCCTCCTCTTCTAGAGTGTTGGAATTGACTTCCATCTGTTGCAGACGATAAAAACTCGGCAAATTGTTCTTAGAAGGCAAGGAACGTTCAACCAGATTTAAAAGAGATTTGACAGCTCGTTCACTCAATGCAAATTGATCAGCAATGCCAATGAACTGCTCCACAAAATCGGGCATCGAGACTCGTGATCCATCACATAGCGCATCTTCTGACTCTTTCAACGGTGTTTCTGTTGAGCTGTCTGAGGACTCTGAACTAGAAGTTTCAACAAAATTGTCAACTTGACGCAACAACAAAGGTGTAGAGAACTCAATCGGTGCTGGCGAAGGAGAATCAGTGTTTGCAAAATCCTCTTGTAGAGCGATGGCGGCTTCCTCACTGGAAATCATTAGCTCTTCACTGCTTGATCCGGAGTTTGACACGAGAAGTCTTTTTTTCTTGAGAGGTAACGAGACTTTTTTGGTTTTATTCTGTAACATAGCTTGCAAAGCTCCGAGCTTTAAATTTACGCTTTGAGTTGTGACTTTCTGTTTTGTCGGCGCTTGAAAGAGGCGAAACCACTCCAGTTTTCGGAGTCAAAGTTGATATTGCTTTCACTGGGGTCTCGGGGTAGTGTATAATTGGTTTGACTTTTCCTGATCTTGTCCAATTATGGAGTATAACAGACGATGCACCATGAAATTCAGCATGTGGGCACTCACAGAACATTCTATCAGGTCCAAAAAAGTCACCTCCATACCGCACAGTAACTTCTTCTCCGACTTCTATCCCTTTGATAGCAGTAACGCGAATTTGCACTTTTGATCGGCACCTGTTAGGCACATAAACAGAATTTTCCCTACATGAGGAATTAATGAACGAAACACCACCGAGCATCAATTTTGGTCCCGTCGAATGATCAAAAATAGAGACATCATTGACACCCGCAATGATTTCAGACGAAGGCATCGGAGCAAGGAAGCCAGTTAAACCAAACAAAATTTCGTTAAAAATAAATTTTTTCTTGGCAAATACGCCTAAACTTGTATGGGCAGCGTCTTTTGAAAATGATTTTTTCCCGGGTTGGAGATCGAAATTTTCTAGAAAATTCAAGTAACATCGTCTCATAAGGCTTTCAAGTTTTTTTCGGTTTGACTCACAGACAGTTGGTCCAACACTTGGAATCTTATGCGTTTGCACATTCCCGTTATCCAAAAGCTCAGCTGTAAGGACTGCGTCGACTTGAGCAAGATCTGTCCAAGCAATGTTATCAACCATTGCATTTAAACTTAAATATTTCAACGAACTATGAAAAAATTTAGAACGACCAAGAAAACCTCAATTCTACAGAAAAAATGAAACGGTAATAATTTTTTAATTGAGCAACAAGTTTGAACTGGTATAATCAGGGAAACCAACTTGACAAAAACTTTAGCATTGAGCACGAAAAGAACTTACGGCAACAACTAGTTTCAATATTGTTTGCAACAAATTGCATAAAGAATCAAAATACATTGATAGCGTAAATTTTTGTGAAGCTGCGAGCTATGAACATCAAGTACTCATCCGATTAATTGTCAATGCACTAGCAACAAGCTATATTAGAAACAAAATTAAAGACACAGTTTATAATAAGATACAACAATGATGAAAGAGTTAAGGAAAAGAAAACAGAGCCATGAACATCAAATACTCATCCAAATAATTGTCAATGCACAAGCTATATTAGAAACAACATTAAAGACAAAGTTTAAAATAAGATACAACAAAGATGGAAAAGTTAAGGTAGACATCTGAAGTCAGATGAGACATCGATAGCCATTTTTACTCTGCTTCCTGTCTGCTACTACAATCATTTCGATCAGCAGCTTTCTTACTTTTTCTAATAATATCTTTATTGATATCGCACCCCAAATCTTCTATTGCATCACACGCCTTCATAAATTCGCCCGGAAACCGTCCCGCGATTAGCTCCTAAATTTCCTGCAATTTTTCTCCATCAAGTGATGCTAGGGATGTTGACTTCCTAGGATTGGTTCTTCGGTCTTTTAGCTCTTCAATTGTAAAATATTTCCTCGCCAGATTCCTTCCATATTTCTTTGCAGTCTTCCCTTCGACCAGCGACATGTCCTCTCCTTTTAAAAAAATTTGCCGTTTCTCTACATTGGAGACCTCACTAACAACGCTACTTGGAGCAGGGGTCGCAGCTTTCAATTCATTTTCGAGTTATATTCTAAGCTGCCTAGTCTCTCTGCGCTGATTGTCTATAACCTTCGTTACAGAGCGAATCGCTTTACACACTCTGTTCAGAATCGAAGTGTCACTGGAAGCATCAATTGCCTCTTCACCTTCGGCCTCAACTTCTTCGATTTCTGATTCCTGGCTATTGCCATTGTTCTCATCAAAAATAGTTTGACTATTTCCGTGTTTAACCTGCGGAATAGTGGAATTGGCATCTTCACACTGATCATCGCTCTGTTCATCAGCGCTTTCGTTCGGCAAACTCATCGTGGAGATTGTTTTCAGTTTTGACTGCACCAGGTTTTTTTGGGCATTCGACGAACTGGACTCCTTGACAGTTCGGACAACTTCAATTTCCTGATCTCCTGAAGTCTTTGGCCTTTTTCTTTGTGCACTTGGGTCAATGCATGACAGGTTCAATTCACTCAAAGGCCGTTTTCGACTTTGCTGCGAGATTGTCTCGATCGCGGCTTCTGTTTCTGCAGAAAAGGAGAGATTCGCCTTCTCTGTTGATGTATTGGCCTTGTCCAACCTGTTGTCCATTTGAGTGCAAACAACTTTTATAAAGTTGCTATCGCCTTTGGTAATGAAACGAGCGTTGTAAAACTTGTTCGTCCAATAGATTCTGAGAACATCTCCCTTCTTTACTTGGCTACGGGATCTGTAGCTCATTTTGTCCGGCCATGCCTTATGGTCAAGGCCAATTTCTCTATAGTTTCCGTCTTCAAAAAAAAACAAAAGGTCTATCCCCTGGAAGTTCTCAAGCAGTTTTTTATCGTTTAAACGCGCAGATTTGGAATTCGAGTCACTGCCCAGAAAAGTAACCGCCTTTGGAAACATTGCCATTTCTGGAAAAAAATTTCAAGAATAACAATTGGAAGAATTACACAATCTGGAATTTCTTCCGCCTATACACAAATGATGCCTTCACTGGCTTCAATCTACTTTCATACAAGCTCAAATGTGACTAGTAAAACATATTTCAACAACTTCAATTCGGAAGAGCAAATTTACAAATTCATTCAACGCGAATAACAAAGTTGACAATATTTACTTAGCTCCAAGAAAATCATCAATGTTATCAAGATTTCTTGAGGAGTCGTCACTCTCAGCAACTGGCTACGCAGCTGGCTCTTTCACTGATCTCAACTTTGCTCTTTTTAGGTCTCTGCCCGTTTGATTTATAGCACACCTTGCCTCTGGCCAGCATCCGGGAAAATGAAAATTCACCTGCTTCTTAATTTCCAAAATTTTGTTCTTGTCTAAAGGATCACGGGATGTTTTTTTGTGGGCTGACAATAAAATTGATTAGCTCGTCCTCAGTAAAATTTTCGATAACCAGATTAATCCCGAGTTGTGTAGCCGAAACTGCTGTTTTTAGATATAACTCTTCTGATTCAGTTCCTGCCGATGGCAAATCACTGGTATTGACATTTTCGTCCGGTATACTTGGGACGGCAACCGGCTCATTTCTACTTCTCTGTACAGCAACATCACGTTTGTTTTTCAGTCTTTTAACTGTTCCCACGAACAATCGATGCTCATTCTCTGATCGTCTTGTGCTTTTTTCAAGGCGCTGAAGTGCCTTCTCTAGCTTCTGCAGCTCGCTCATTGAAACTGAAGATCAGTAGAGATTCTAATTACAAAAGACAACGTATGGTAGTTCAAAAATGAAGCAAGTATTATATAGGCATCCTCGAAGAAAAACAAAAATATCTGGCCTGTCGCTAATATTATCTCACACAACCTGCGCTAAGATTAGACTTTAAACTTAATTCAGCCTCAAATTCCCAAACTCCGGTGTTCTGGTGTTAAAACAACTGCCCCGACTAACCATAATAAACCTGCCACTGCGACTCAAAATGTCCTACCCTACTAAAAACAATAAAAAAATTTGAGACCCAAGCCACAAAGTCCTAAATTGCGCACATACGTAAAAAGAGCTACTCTTTGATACACCTTTATAAGACAAACATGAAATGAACACGTTTATTCTTATAAATAATCAATTACGTTCACTAAACCAAGTAGATTTATTGCATGGAAACTTCATGACATCACTACTATAAAAGTTATCGACATCAGGCAACACCACTCGTTTTTTCTTAAAGGTAACTGGTTGGGAGATCATCGACTCTTTGAACCATGGTTTACTAACGTCTCCATGTTTGAGTATTTCAAATTTACTGATTGGCTGGTTTGTCATCTGTTGCTTTGTGATTTCGCAATCGGAAGGGTTGCAAAAGTTCATCCAACCGTTCAGACCACTATCTTTTCTCCTTGAGCACAGGAAAGACACACTTTTTTTTAGTGGATAATGCTCAATTAGTTCACTCTTTGCCGCTCCTAGTCCATCAGAGGAGGATGGGTGAAAACAATTGAAGCGAAGGGAAATAGCTTTTGCGTAGAGATTGCTCTTCTGGACCCGTTTCTTATTGCCTCTTTTTTTCAGTGCGTTTTCCTTATCCGATTGGCTGACTTTACGGTTCTAAAACAAAGAAAGACTGGCAAAATCTTGATTAAAAAAATTAACCTAGAGCCTAAATTAACCCCTAAGAGCTAAAAAAACCCCTGATACCCGGGGCTGGGTGGTCCCACTTATGCCAAATGTGGTGTGCGATACCAGTTTACACTTGGTGGTGTCCCCTAATACCCGGGGCTGGGTGGTCTTGATATTCCAAAAGCGAACAAAAGCAAAAAAAAAAGCAATGCACCCATCTATGAAAAAAGTGTAATCCTTTGAAAATGACAACAATTTTTGCAATTTTCAGATTCCGACGGAATTTTGGTACAATTCACAGTTCATATGGTTGGTACAACTGAGAAAACTAGAAAAAAGTCAACAAAAAACAAAATATCTATTATTTCCAATACCTTGAAAAACAGAAGCCTTTTTCGAGAAGAGCTTTTTTCTCATAATTTCAAGTTTCTGCCAATTAAACAGAAACTCTAGTTCTTTTTGCCTATAGAGACGTATACTTGTGACAACTAACAGGTTTTAAACCCAAAGAACACAAAAGAGTCAAGTTTAGAGAGAAATTGGCGAAAAAAGAAGCTCTATTTTAGAAGAAAAAAGACACCTAGTTCTCCTAACTACGAAATAATCAATAAAAAGACAAAACCGAAATTACATACGAATCAGCCGTCTCTATAGACACTGTGAGAGTGAGAATCACCAAAAAAACCTAAGAAATTAAAATATTTTTGATTGCGAGCTAGAGAAATAGTAAAAATATGCACCTATCTATCAAAAAACTGAAATCCTTTGAAAATGACAACAATTCTTGCAATTTTACAATTCCGACGGAATTTTGGTACAAATTAAGGCTCATATAGTTGGTACAACTGAGAAAAGTACAAAAAAGACAATAAAAAACAAAATATCTATTATTTCCAATATCTTGAAAAATAGAAGACTTTTTCGAGAAGAGTTTTTTTTCTCATAATTTCAAGTTTCTCTATACTGGAGCCAATTAAACAGAAACTCTAGTTCTTTTTGCCTGTAGACACGTATATTTAATACAACTAACAGGTTTTAAACCCAAAGAACACAAAAGAGTCAAGTTTAGAGAGAAATTGGCGAAAAAAGAAGCTCTATTTTAGAAGAAAAAAGACACCTAGTTCTCCTAACTACGAAATAATCAATAAAAAGACAAAACCGAAATTACATACGAATCAGCCGTCTCTATAGACACTGTGAGAGTGAGAATCACCAAAAAAACCTAAGAAATTAAAATATTTTTGATTGCGAGCTAGAGAAATAGTAAAAATATGCACCTATCTATCAAAAAACTGAAATCCTTTGAAAATGACAACAATTCTTGCAATTTTACAATTCCGACGGAATTTTGGTACAAATTAAGGCTCATATAGTTGGTACAACTGAGAAAAGTACAAAAAAGACAATAAAAAACAAAATATCTATTATTTCCAATATCTTGAAAAATAGAAGACTTTTTCGAGAAGAGTTTTTTTTTCTCATAATTTCAAGTTTCTCTATACTGGAGCCAATTAAACAGAAACTCTAGTTCTTTTTGCCTGTAGACACGTATATTTAATACAACTAACAGGTTATAAACCCAAAGAACACAAAAGAGTCAAGTTTAGAGAGAAATTGGCGAAAAAAGAAGCTCTATTTTAGAAGAAAAAAGACACCTAGTTCTCCTAACAACGAAATAATCAATCAAAAGACAAAACCGAAATTACATACAATTCGGCCGTCTCTATAGACACTGTGAGAGTGAGAATCACCAAAAAAGCCTAAGAAACTAAAATATTTTTGATTGGGAGCTAGAGAAATAGTAAAAATATGCACCTATCTATCAAAAAACTGAAATCCTTTGAAAATGACAACAATTCTTGCAATTTTACAATTCCGACGGAATTTTGGTACAAATCAAGGCTCATATAGTTGGTACAACTGAGAAAAGTAAAAAAAAGACAATAAAAAACAAAATATCTATTACTTCCAATATCTTGAAAAATAGAAGACTTTTTCGAGAAGAGTTTTTTTTCTCATAATTTCAAGTTTCTCTATACTGGAGCCAATTAAACAGAAACTCTAGTTCTTTTTGCCTGTAGACACGTATATTTAATACAACTAACAGGTTATAAACCCAAAGAACACAAAAGAGCCAAGTTTAGAGAGAAATTGGCGAAAAAAGAAGCTCTATTTTAGAAGAAAAAAGACACCTAGTTCTCCTAACAACGAAATAATCAATCAAAAGACAAAACTGAAATTACATACAATTCGGCCGCCTCTATAGACACTGTGAGAGTGAGAATCACCAAAAAAGCCTAAGAAACTAAAATATTTTTGATTGGGAGCTAGAGAAATAGTAAAAGTATGCACCTATCTATCAAAAAACTGAAATCCTTTGAAAATGACAACAATTCTTGCAATTTTACAATTCCGACGGAATTTTGGTACAAATCAAGGCTCATATAGTTGGTACAACTGAGAAAAGTACAAAAAAGACAATAAAAAACAAAATATCTATTATTTCCAATATCTTGAAAAATAGAAGACTTTTTCGAGAAGCGTTTTTTTTCTCATAATTTCAAGTTTCTCTATACTGGAGCCAATTAAACAGAAACTCTAGTTCTTTTTGCCTGTAGACACGTATATTTAATACAACTAACAGGTTATAAACCCAAAGAACACAAAAGAGTCAAGTTTAGAGAGAAATTGGCGAAAAAAGAAGCTCTATTTTCGAAGAAAAAAGACACCTAGTTCTCCTAACAACGAAATAATCAATAAAAAGACAAAACCGAAATTACATACAATTCGGCCGTCTCTATAGACACTGTGAGAGTGAGAATCACCAAAAAAGCCTAAGAAACTAAAATATTTTTGATTGGGAGCTAGAGAAATAGTAAAAATATGCACCTATCTATCAAAAAACTGAAATCCTTTGAAAATGACAACAATTTTTGCAATTTTCCGATTCCGACGGAATTTTGGTTCAATTCACAGTTCATATGGTCGGTAAAACTGAGAAAACTAGAAAAAAGTCAACAAAAACCAAAATATCTATTATTTCCAATATCTTGAAAAATAGAAGACTTTTTCGAGAAGAGTTTTTTTTCTCACAATTTTAAGTTTCTCTATACTGGAGCCAATTAAACAGAAACTCTAGATCTTTTTGCCAATAGAGACGTATATTTGTGATAACTAACAGGTTCTAAACCCAAAGAACAAAAAAGAGTCAAGTTTAGAGAGAAACTGCCGAAAAAAGAAGCTCTATTTTAGAAGAAAAATTACACCTAGTTCTCCTAACTACGAAATAATCTATAAAAAGACAAAACCCAAAATACATACGAATCGGCCGTCTCCATGGACACTGTGAGAGTGAGAATCACCAGTAAAGCCTAAGAAACTAAAATATTTTTCAATGGGAGCTAGAAAAATAGTAAAAATATGCACCTATCTATCAAAAAACTGAAATCCTTTGAAAATAACAACAATTTTTGCAATTTTCCGATTCCGACGAAATTTTGGTACAATTCACAGTTCATATGGTCGTTATAACTGAGAAAACTAGAAAAAAGTCAACAAAAACCAAAATATCTATTATTTCCAATATCTTGAAAAATAGAAGACTTTTTCGAGAAGAGTTTTTTTTCTCATAATTTCAAGTTTTTCTATACTGGAGCCAATAAATGAGAAACTCTCGTTCTTTTTGCATAAAAGGACGTATATTAGTGAGAACTAACAGATTCTAAACCCAAAGAAGACAAAAGAGTCAAGTTTAGAGAGAAATTGGCGAAAAAAGAAGCTCTATTTTAGAAGAAAAAAGACACCTAGTTATCCTAACTACAAAATAATCGATAAAAAGACAATGTCGAAATTACAACCCAATCGGCCGTCTCAATAGACACTTTAGAGTGAGAATCACCAATAAAGCCTAAGGAACTAAAATATTTTTCATTGGGAGCTAGAGAAAAAGTAAAAAATATGTACATATTTATCAAAAACCGGAAATCTTTTGAAAATGAAATTAATTGTTGCAAATTTATAATTCCGATGGAATTTTGGCACAAATCGCAGTTCAAATAGTTGACACAAATGAGGCAACTGCAAAAAAACACAAAAAAGACAAAATATCTACTATTTCCAATATCTTCAAAAATAGAAGAATTTTTAGAGAAGAGTTTTTTTTCTCATAATTTCAAGTTTCTCTAAAATTGGCGAAAAAAGAAGCTCTATTTTAGAAGAAAAAAGACACCTAGTTCTCCTAACAACGAAATAATCAATCAAAAGACAAAACCGAAATTACATACAATTCGGCCGTCTCTATAGACACTGTGAGAGTGAGAATCACCAAAAAAGCCTAAGAAACTAAAATATTTTTGATTGGGAGCTAGAGAAATAGTAAAAATATGCACCTATCTATCAAAAAACTGAAATCCTTTGAAAATGACAACAATTCTTGCAATTTTACAATTCCGACGGAATTTTGGTACAAATCAAGGCTCATATAGTTGGTACAACTGAGAAAAGTAAAAAAAGACAATAAAAAACAAAATATCTATTATTTCCAATATCTTGAAAAATAGAAGACTTTTTCGAGAAGAGTTTTTTTTTCTCATAATTTCAAGTTTCTCTATACTGGAGCCAATTAAACAGAAACTCTAGATCTTTTTGCCAATAGAGACGTATATTTGTGATAACTAACAGGTTCTAAACCCAAAGAACAAAAAAGAGTCAAGTTTAGAGAGAAACTGCCGAAAAAAGAAGCTCTATTTTAGAAGAAAAATTACACCTAGTTCTCCTAACTACGAAATAATCTATAAAAAGACAAAACCCAAAATACATACGAATCGGCCGTCTCCATGGACACTGTGAGAGTGAGAATCACCAGTAAAGCCTAAGAAACTAAAATATTTTTCAATGGGAGCTAGAAAAATAGTAAAAATATGCACCTATCTATCAAAAAACTGAAATCCTTTGAAAATAACAACAATTTTTGCAATTTTCCGATTCCGACGAAATTTTGGTACAATTCACAGTTCATATGGTCGTTATAACTGAGAAAACTAGAAAAAAGTCAACAAAAACCAAAATATCTATTATTTCCAATATCTTGAAAAATAGAAGACTTTTTCGAGAAGAGTTTTTTTTCTCATAATTTCAAGTTTTTCTATACTGGAGCCAATAAATGAGAAACTCTCGTTCTTTTTGCATAAAGGGACGTATATTAGTGAGAACTAACAGATTCTAAACCCAAAGAAGACAAAAGAGTCAAGTTTAGAGAGAAATTGGCGAAAAAAGAAGCTCTATTTTAGAAGAAAAAAGACACCTAGTTCTCCTAACTACAAAATAATCGATAAAAAGACAATGTCGAAATTACAACCCAATCGGCCGTCTCAATAGACACTTTAGAGTGAGAATCACCAATAAAGCCTAAGGAACTAAAATATTTTTCATTGGGAGCTAGAGAAAAAGTAAAAAATATGTACATATTTATCAAAAACCGGAAATCTTTTGAAATTGAAATTAATTGTTGCAAATTTATAATTCCGATGGAATTTTGGCACAAATCGCAGTTCAAATAGTTGACACAAATGAGGCAACTGCAAAAAAACACAAAAAAGACAAAATATCTACTATTTCCAATATCTTCAAAAATAGAAGAATTTTTAGAGAAGAGTTTTTTTTCTCATAATTTCAAGTTTCTCTAAAATTGGCGAAAAAAGAAGCTCTATTTTAGAAGAAAAAAGACACCTAGTTCTCCTAACAACGAAATAATCAATCAAAAGACAAAACCGAAATTACATACAATTCGGCCGTCTCTATAGACACTGTGAGAGTGAGAATCACCAAAAAAGCCTAAGAAACTAAAATATTTTTGATTGGGAGCTAGAGAAATAGTAAAAATATGCACCTATCTATCAAAAAACTGAAATCCTTTGAAAATGACAACAATTCTTGCAATTTTACAATTCCGACGGAATTTTGGTACAAATCAAGGCTCATATAGTTGGTACAACTGAGAAAAGTAAAAAAAGACAATAAAAAACAAAATATCTATTATTTCCAATATCTTGAAAAATAGAAGACTTTTTCGAGAAGAGTTTTTTTTCTCATAATTTCAAGTTTCTCTATACTGGAGCCAATTAAACAGAAACTCTAGTTCTTTTTGCCTGTAGACACGTATATTCAATACAACTAACAGGTTATAAACCCAAAGAACACAAAAGAGTCAAGTTTAGAGAGAAATTGGCGAAAAAAGAAGCTCTATTTTAGAAGAAAAAAGACACCTAGTTCTCCTAACATCGAAATAATCAATCAAAAGACAAAACCGAAATTACATACAATTCGGCCGCCTCTATAGACACTGTGAGAGTGAGAATCACCAAAAAAGCCTAAGAAACTAAAATATTTTTGATTGGGAGCTAGAGAAATAGTAAAAATATGCACCTATCTATCAAAAAACTGAAATCCTTTGAAAATGACAACAATTCTTGCAATTTTACAATTCCGACGGAATTTTGGTACAAATCAAGGCTCATATAGTTGGTACAACTGAGAAAAGTACAAAAAAGACATTAAAAAACAAAATATCTATTATTTCCAATATCTTGAAAAATAGAAGACTTTTTCGAGAAGAGTTTTTTTCTCATAATTTCAAGTTTCTCTATACTGGAGCCAATTAAACAGAAACTCTAGTTCTTTTTGCCTGTAGACACGTATATTCAATACAACTAACAGGTTATAAACCCAAAGAACACAAAAGAGTCAAGTTTAGAGAGAAATTGGCGAAAAAAGAAGCTCTATTTTAGAAGAAAAAAGACACCTAGTTCTCCTAACATCGAAATAATCAATCAAAAGACAAAACCGAAATAACATACAATTCGGCCGCCTCTATAGACACTGTGAGAGTGAGAATCATCAAAAAAGCCTAAGAAACTAAAATATTTTTGATTGGGAGCTAGAGAAATAGTAAAAATATGCACCTATCTATCAAAAAACTGAAATCCTTTGAAAATGACAACAATTCTTGCAATTTTACAATTCCGACGGAATTTTGGTACAAATCAAGGCTCATATAGTTGGTACAACTGAGAAAAGTACAAAAAAGACATTAAAAAACAAAATATCTATTATTTCCAATATCTTGAAAAATAGAAGACGTTTTCGAGAAGAGTTTTTTTCTCATAATTTCAAGTTTCTCTATACTGGAGCCAATTAAACAGAAACTCTAGTTCTTTTTGCCTGTAGACACGTATATTTAATACAACTAACAGGTTATAAACCCAAAGAACACAAAAGAGTCAAGATTAGAGAGAAATTGGCGGAAAAAAGAAGCTGTATTTTAGAAGAAAAAAGACACCTAGTTCTCCTAACAACGCAATAATCAATAAAAAGACAAAACCGAAATTACATACAATTCGGCCGTCTCTATAGACACTGTGAGAGTAAGAATCACCAAGAAAGCCTAAGAAACTAAAATATTTTTGATTGGGAGCTAGAGAAATAGTAAAAATATGCACCTATCTATCAAAAAACTGAAATCCTTTGAAAATGACAACAATTTTTGCAATTTTCCGATTCCGACGGAATTTTGGTTCAATTCACAGTTCATATGGTCGGTAAAACAGAGAAAACTAGAAAAAAGTCAACAAAAACCAAAATATCTATTATTTCCAATATCTTGAAAAATAGAAGACTTTTTCGAGAAGAGTTTTTTTTCTCACAATTTCAAGTTTCTCTATACTGGAGCCAATTAAACAGAAACTCTAGATATTTTTGCCAATAGAGACGTATATTTGTGACAAATAACAGGTTCTAAACCCAAAGAACAAAAAAGAGTAAAGTTTAGAGAGAAACTGCCGAAAAAAGAAGCTCTATTTTAGAAGAAAAATTACACCTAGTTCTCCTAACTACGAAATAAACTATAAAAAGACAAAACCCAAAATACATACGAGTCGGCCGTCCCCATGGACACTGTGAGAGTGAGAATCACCAGAAAAGCCTAAGAAACTAAAATATTTTTCAATGGGAGCTAGAGAAATAGTAAAAATATGCACCTATCTATCAAAAAACTGAAATCCTTTGAAAATAACAACAATTTTTGCAATTTTCCGATTCCGACGAAATTTTGGTACAATTCACAGTTCATATGGTCGTTATAACTGAGAAAACTAGAAAAAAGTCAACAAAAACCAAAATATCTATTGTTTCCAATATCTTGAAAAATAGAAGACTTTTTCGAGAAGAGTTTTTTTTCTCATAATTTCAAGTTTTTCTATACTGGAGCCAATAAATGAGAAACTCTCGTTCTTTTTGCATAAAAGGACGTATATTAGTGAGAACTAACAGATTCTAAACCCAAAGAAGACAAAAGAGTCAAGTTTAGAGAGAAATTGGCGAAAAAAGAAGCTCTATTTTAGAAGAAAAAAGACACCTAGTTCTCCTAACTACAAAATAATCGATAAAAACACAATGTCGAAATTACAACCCAATTGGCCGGCTCAATAGACACTTTAGAGTGAGAATCACCAATAAAGCCTAAGGAACTAAAATATTTTTCATTGGGAGCTAGAGAAAAAGTAAAAAATATGTAAATATTTATCAAAAACCGGAAATCTTTTGAAAATGAAATTAATTGTTGCAAATTTATAATTCCGATGGAATTTTGGCACAAATCGCAGTTCAAATAGTTGACACAAATGAGGCAACTGCAAAAAAACACAAAAAAGACAAAATTTCTACTATTTCCAATGTCTTCAAAAATAGAAGAATTTTTAGAGAAGAGTTTTTTTTCTCATAATTTCAAGTTTCTCTATACTGGAGCAAATTAAACAGAAACTCTAGTTCTTTTTGGATAAAAGAACGTATATTAGTGAGAACTAACAGATTCTAAACCCAAAGAAGACAAAAGAGTCAAGTTTAGAGAGAAATTGGCAAAAAAAAGAAGCTCTATTTTAGAAGAAAAAGACACCTAGTTCTCCTAACTACGAAATAATCAGTAAAAAGACAAAACCGAAATTACATACGAATCGGCCGTCTCTATAGACACTGTAAGATTGAGAATCACCATAAGATCCTAAGAAACTAAAATATTTTTGATTGGGAGCTAGAGAAATAATAAAAATATGCATCTAACTATCAAAAAGCGGAAATCTTTCGAAAATGACAACATTTTGTTGCAAATTTACAATTCCGGCGGAACTTTGGCATAAATCACAGTTCATATAGTTGTTTCAACTGAGGCAACTGCAAAAAACACGAAAAAACTAAATATCTACTATTTCCAATCTCTTGAAAAATAGAAGACATTTTAAAGAAGAGTTTTTTTCTCATAATTTCCAATTTTTCTTTACTGGAGCAAATTAAGAAGACAATCTAGTTCTTTTTGCCTATAGAGACGTATATTTGTGACAACTAACAGGTTCTAAACCCAAAGAACACAAAAGAGTCGAATTTAAAGAGAAATTGGCGAAAAAATAAGCTCTATTTTAGAAGAAAAAATACACCTAGTTCTCCTGACAACGAAATAATCAAAAAAGGGACAATCCCGAAATTATACCCAAATACGCAGTCTTCATAGGCACAGTGAGTGTGGGTAACATCAATAAAGCCGAAGAAACCAAAATTTTTTCCATTGGGAGCTAAAGAAGAAGTAAAAATATGTACATAATTATCAAAAAACTGAAATCTTTTGAAAATGACAACAATTGTTGCAATTTTACAATTCCGACGGAATTTTGGTACAAATCAGTGCTCATATAGTTGGTACAACTGACAAAAGTACAAAAAAGACAATAAAAGACAAAATATCTATTATTTCCATTATCTTGAGAAATAGAAGACTTTTTCGAGAAGAGTTTTTGTTCTCAAAATTTTAAGTTTCTCTATACTGGAGCCAATTAAACAGAAACTCTAGTTCTTTTTGCCTATAGAGACGTATATTTGTGGCCACTAACAGGTTCTAAACCCAAAGAACACAAAAGAGTCAAGTTTAGAGAGAAATTGTCGAAAAAGGAAGCTCTATTTTAGAAGAAAAATTACACCTAGTTCTCCTAACAACGAAACAATCAAAAAAGGGACAATCCCGAAATTTTACCCAAATCCGCAGTCTTCATAGGCGCAGTGAGTGTGGGTGACATCAATAAAGCCTAAGAAACCAAAATTTTTTCCATTGGGAGCTAAAGAAGAAGTAAAAATATGTACATAATTATCAAAAAACTGAAATCTTTAGAAAATGACAACAATTGTTGCAATTTTACAATTCCGATGGAATTTTGGTACAAATCACGGCTCATATAGTTGGTACAATTGAGAAAAGTACAAAAAAGACAATAAAAGACAAAATATCTATTATTTCCATTATCTTGAGAAATAGAAGACTTTTTCGAGAAGAGTTTTTGTTCTCAAAATTTTAAGTTTCTCTATACTGGAGCCAATTAAACAGAAACTCTAGTTCTTTTTGCCTAAAGAGACGTATATTTGTGACCACTAACAGGTTCAAAACCCAAAGAACACAAAAGAGTCGAGTTTAGAGATAAATTGCCGAAAAAGGAAGCTCTATTTTAGAAGAAAAATTACACCTAGTTCTCCTAACTACGAAATAATCAATAAAGAGACAAAACCGAAATTACATACGATTCGGCCGTCTTCATAGGCACTGCGAGTGTGGGTAACACCAATAAAACCTAAGAAACCAAAAACTTTTTCATTGGGAGCTAGAGAAAATGTAAAAATATGTACATAATTATCAAAAAACTGAAATCCTTTGAAAATGACAACAATTTTTGCAATTTTCCGATTCCGACGGAATTTTGGTACAATTCACAGTTCATATGGTCTGTACAACTGAGAAAACTATAAAAAATTCAACAAAAACAAAATATCTATTATTTCCATTATCTTGAAAAATAGAAGACTTTTTCGAGAAGAATTTTTTTTCTCATAATTTTAAGTTTCTCTATACGGGAGCCAATTAAACAGAAACTCTAGTTTTTTTGCCTATAGAGACGTATAATTGTGACAACTAACAGATTCTAAACCCAAAGAACACAAAAGAGTCAAGTTTAGAGAGAAATTGGCGAAAAAAAAAAGCTCTATTTTAGAAGAAAATAGACACCTAGTTCTCCTAACTACGAAATAATCAATAAAGAGACAAAACCGAAATTAAATACGATTCGACCGTTTTCATAGGCACTGTGAGTTTGGGTAACACCAATAAAGCCTAAGAAATTAAAATATTTTTCATTGGGAGCTAGAGAAATAGTAAAAATATGCACCTATCTAACAAAAAAACTGAAATCCTTTGAAAAGACAACAATTTTTGCAATTTTCCGATTCCGACGGAATTTTGGTACAATTCACAGTTCATATAGTCGGTAAAACTGAGAAAACTAGAAAAAAGTCAACAAAAAACAAAATATCTATTATTTCCAATATTTTGAAAAATAGAAGACTTTTTCGAGAAGAGTTCTTTTTCTCATAATTTTAAGTTTCTCTATACTGGATGAACTTAAACAGAAACTCTAGTTCTTTTAGCGTATAAAGACGTATATTAGTGCGAACTAACATGTTCTAAACCCAAAGAAGACAAAATAGTCGAGTTTCGAGAGATATTGCCGAAAAAAGAAGATCTAATTTAGAAGAAAAAATACACCTAGTTCTCCTAACTAGGAAATAATCAATAAAAAGACAAAACCGAAATTACATACGAATCGGCCGTCTCCACAGACACTGTGAGAGTGAGAATCACCAATAAAGCCTAGGAAATTAAAATATTTTTCATTGGGAGCTAGAGAAATAGTAAAAATATGCACCTATCTATCAAAAAACTGAAATCCTTTTAAAATGACAACAATTTTTGCAATTTTCCGATTCCGACGGAATTTTGATACAATTCACAGTTCATATAGTCGGTGCAACAGAGAAAACTAGAAAAAAGTCAACAAAAAACAAAATATCTATTATTTCCAATATCTTGAAAAATAGAAGACATTTTCGAGAAGAGTTTTTTTCTCATAATTTCAAGTTTCTCTATACTGGAGCCAATTAAACAGAAACTCTAGTTCTTTTTGCCTATAGAGACGTATATTTGTGACAACTAACAGGTTCTAAACCCAAAGAACGCAAAAGAGTCAAGTTTAAAGAGAAATTGACAAAAAAAGAAGCTCTATTTTAGAAGAAAAAAGAGACCTAGTTCTCCTAACTACGAAATAATCAATAAAAAGACAAAACCGAAAAAACATACAATTCGGCCGTCTTCATAGGCACTGTGAGTGTGGGTAACACCAATAAAGCCTGAGAAATTAAAATATTTTTCATTGGGAGCTAGAGAAATAGTAAAAATATGCACCTATCTATCAAAAAACTGAAATCCTTTGAAAATGACAACAATTTTTGCAATTTTCCGATTCATACGGAATTTTGATACAATTCACAGTTCATATAGTCGGTACAACAGAGAAAACTAGAAAAAAGTCAACAAAAAACAAAATATCTATTATTTCCAATATCTTGAAAAATAGAAGACTTTTTCGAGAAGAGTTTTTTTCTCATAATTTCAAGTTTCTCTATAATGGAGCCAATTAAACAGAAACTCTAGTTCTTTTTGCCTATAGAGACGTATATTTGTGACAACTAACAGGTTCTAAACCCAAAGAACGCAAAAGAGTCAAGTTTAGAGAGAAATTGGCAAAAAAAAAGAAGCCCTATTTTAGAAGAAAAAAGACACCTAGTTCTCCTAACTACGAAATAATCAATAAAGAGATAAAACCGAGATTACATACGATTCGGCCGTCTTCATAGGCACTGTGAGTGTGGGTAGCACCAATAAAGCCTAAGAAACCAAAAATTTTTTCATTGGGAGCTAGAGAAAAAGTAAAAATATGTACCAAATTATCAAAAAACTGAAATTCTTTGAAAATGACAACAATTGTTGCAATTTTACGATTTCGACGGAATTTTGGTACAAATTACCGTTCATATAGTCAGTACAACTGAGAAAACTATAAAAAAGCACGATAAAAGCAATATATGTATTATTTCCAATATATTGAAAAATAGAAGACTTTTTCGAGAAAAGTTTTTTTTTCAAACTTTCATGTTTTCTCTACTGGAGCCAATTATACCAAAACTCTGGTTATTATACCAAAACTCTGGCTATTCCAGACAGTGTAAAGACGGCCCAGTCACAAAAATAACTAACAAGTGGAGAGGAAAGCACCTATTATTATATACTACTACTACTACTACTACTACTACTACTACTACTACTACTACTACTACTACTACTTCTACTACTACTACTACTACTACTACTACTACTACTACTACTACTACTACTACTACTACTACTACTACTACTACTACTACTACAAGAAGTGATCAAAATGAAATGAACGGTACATGGAATGATCAAAAAAGAGAGACAATTCCGAATTGACACCCAAATCGGCCGTCTCTATAGACACGCTGAGACCAATAAAGCCTAAGACACATAAACATTGCATGCACTACGAAAAGCCTGACGTGATTTTGGGGAAATTTAGGTTGGCATTTTATGCCCCCCTGCGCTTATTACCCAAGACCATGAAAGCACTATTATACATGCAGTACCTATCTAAAACATCACAAATCATAAACCTCATTAGCCGAACTGCATGGCTTGGGTGTAGAACTGTTCTCATTGCCGCAACTGCCAGAACTGGTACACTTCTTGGGGATACGCTTCAAATGACATATTTCGGGAGCCTCAGACATGATTCTGAAATAATACGACTGAAAATGGAGCACAAACTATATATGACGAGCAAGCCCACCCCACTGGGTGTTCAACAAACCACCCCTGAAAACTCAATTCACTATTTTCATCGATTCACAAGTAGAAACATGGGTGCACCAGGACACCAAAATGTCAAACTGGAGGTGAGTGTCCTGGACAATATCTCGGAAACGGCCGATCAAAACTGAACGCGCTTTCGCAGAATTTGAGTACGACTCAAACTGCGCTTATCCTCAAAATTTGAGCCAAATTGGTTCACTCTACGAGGAGCTATTACAAAAACAAGGTCCGGTACCAAGTGACACACATGTTATAGTGACACCACTGTTATTGTCAAAATTAACCTCTAAAACATGCCAAACAACGTTATTAAACTACACCATTACAACCAGGAGATAATACTGCGTCTAAACAACCTACAATTTACAGTAAAAACTGATTTTGAAGTGGTCTATCCGACCTCCGCTTGTCAGGTATCCTGCTTCAGGGGGTCAAAATGGGGGTACCTTTACTGGCCAGAAACTGAACAAAATTACAGAAAACGCTATACGTTATATATACTGTGAGAAAGCTCATTTAATATCCTTACAGATGATGCAAACAGATCAGAAATCGGATACTTCTACGACGAGATATTTCAAAGATAAGGTCCGGTACCAAATAACCAAAAAAGCAGAGTACAACCACTGCAGAGTCAAAATTGAGCATCATCACCACGGAAAACGCTATACAAAATATAGTGCATAATAATCAGAACATTCTGAGGAATCTAAAGAGCCACTATAAGTACACTAAATCAACTGTTTTGTGGTACTGAAATTAGGGTGACCCAAGAGGTCCCAAAATCAACAACTTTTCCGATTTTGCACGTGAATAACTTTTTTCACCAGGCAGCCCAACTAACAAGCGTCTAAACCAAGCAAGAGGAGTTCATTACCAACAAAATGAGCCTACATTTGTTGAAATTGGTACAGTACTTTAGGAGTTATTAACAAAAACCTGTACAGTAAGCCGGTTTTTTTGTTTTCCCCGGAGCCCCAATTAACGAGAAAACCTGAAAAACCACGTTCGGAAGCGTCACGCACGTGTTTCTGGACGTCTGTTAAGTCCTCTGGTAGTTTAGTTGAAACCCAAGACCCTTACCGCGAGGTGGGAAAAAATTCCCACCTCGCCATAAGGGGCCAGGGTGTTTTGTGTGTTTTGAGTCAAAGACCGATTTCACTGAAAATTACTGAAGAGACCAAAAATGGTAAATCGTCAAAAAGCTAAAAACTGTTGGTTGTAGTAGCTTCATAGACTTGCAAAATGGATAAATAGCACTATTTGCAACTTCAAAAAGCACCCAACAAAAAAAATTGAATCTATTAACGTAAAAATTGTTCCGAGGGAACATTTTTGAAATTTGGTCTTGAATAACTTTATAGCTGGGCCGTTCCTGTACAGCAACTGTAATTGGCAACAAAGTGGTACTAAGTAGTAACACAGCGGGCTTCAATTGACTCAATTTGGTACAGTATAAACGGAGAAATCAAAAAAATTGTGAACCATACAACAATTTTTGCAATTTTAGAACGTGCTTAATTCTGGAAAATAACTGACATTTGCTTCAAAAACGAGATGGAAGGTGCCAATGTAAGCAAATGCAGTACAGTAATATGTCACTGGACATCCGAAAATCCAACAAGTAAACAATAAAAAATTCAACGTCGCTATATTAGCCACAAATTATCGAAAAAAAAATGAACCAAGTTTTTTTTGATGAATCAAATTTTCTATTTGATTGAGCAAAAAAATCGATCAACCCCCCTCAAACTTAGATCCTGCTTTGACCTTCTGTTAATCATTGTTTGTAATTTTTCAAAAAAAATCAGTTGGTTGCAGGAGAAAATGTTGAAAGGAGACAAAAGTTAAAAAAACTTCGAAAATTTTTGTATTTAAATCAAATTTTCTTTATGATGGAACAGAAGATCGGCCCCACAACCTAGACTTTTGAGCCTATGTTTTCACCTATTTTCAACTAATGTTTGAGATATTTTGAAGAAGATAATCGGTTGGCTGCAAGAGAAGGAGTTGAAACGAGGCATAAGTAGAGCAAATATCAAAAATTTTTATTTTTGAATCAAATTTTCTGTATGATGGAGCAAAAAATAGAGCACCAACATAAATTTTTCAGCTCCTGCTTTTGCCTACTTCCAATTACTGTTTAAGATTTTCCAGAAAAATCAGTTGGGTGCAAGCGAAAGTGTTGAAAGGAGACAAAAGTTATAAAAAAATCCGAAAATTTTTGTATTTAAATCAAATTTTCTATGTGATGGAGCAAAAAAATCGACCCCCCAAACTAGGCTTATGAGCTTATGCTTTTGCCTAGTTTTAAATAATGTTTGAGATATTTCAAAGAAAAAAATGAGTTGGTTGCAAGAGGAGGTGTTGAAACGAGACAAAGTTAGAGCAAATATCGAAAATTTTTATTTTTGAATGAAATTTTCTTTATGATGGAGCAAAAAATCGAGCACCAACATAGGTTTTTCAGCTCCTGCTTTTGCCTACTTTCAATTGATATTTGCCATTTTTCGAAACGAGGCATAAGTAGAGCAAAGAGAAAGTGTTGAAATGAGACAAAATTTATAAAAAATTCAAAAATTTTTGTATTTAGATTAAATTTTCTATATGATGGAGCAAAAAAATCAACCTCTCAACCCAGACCCTTGAGCTTATAATTTTACCAACTTTTATCTATTGTTTGAGATATTTCAAAAGAAAATAATCTGTTGATTGCAAGAGAAATTGTTGAAAGGAGACAAAATAAGAACGAAAATCAAAAATTTTTATTTTTAAATCAATTTTTCTACCCCCAAAGTAAAAATTTCGAGATTCCCGACGTTCCCCTCTTTTTCACCAAAACGAGATAATTCATCTTTGGTTAAGTTTCACAGTAAAAATCCTTATATACAGATTTCCTGCAAGGATAGTCGAGAAAAGTTAGGACTCCCGCGATCCTGCCAAGATTACCGGGAAACCTTAAGACTCCCGGTTTTCCCGTCAAGATTACCGGGAAACGTCAAGCCTCCCGGTTTTCCCGTCGAGATTACCGGGAAACGTTAAGACTCCCGGGTTTCCCGCTAAGATTACCGGGAAAAGATAAGATTCGCTAAGATTCCCGGGTTTCCCGGAAGGAAGTCCGGGATTCGGTGCACGGGGTTGTTTAAGCCGGATCATTCTGGGTGGCCAACTCATTTATCTAGTTCTGTTAAACTGTCAATGCAGTTTGAGGAGGTTTTTTTTCAAATCAGACAAGAACCCAAAGGACTTTTTGAATGGTCTTGTTATAACAAACGGACCCGAAAACATTCTTGATCGAGTGGGAGATAAAATGAACGCTATGCTTAACGAACGCATTAAGAGATATGAATCTAACCAAAGTTTTTGCAGAAGCGCACCTTGAAATTCAAAAAGAAAAGCAGACATATTTGTCAATAACAAAGATAAGGATGTTGACAACGCTGAATCGGATGGTAAATCGTATAGCGATGATTGGATTGATAACGATACGGATGATAACGAGCCCGATCAAACCGAGCCTGAGGTTCGGAAGTGCAAGAGTGCCTCAAAAACACCCGCAAATTCGGAGCTTACTGCAAATCAAGTGTTTAATATAATTTTTTCCCCGAGAGGTACATAGTTTCTAATTGCTCTCAAACGAAGCAATTGTATTAATCCTGTGGTCTTTTAATGCTATTTTTTGCGCGACCTTTTATTCTGCCCATTTGACTTTTTGTCCTTAAGAACGGAGTAAACAGGCATAATTTGGAGGGAATTAAGTTTTCTTAGGGAATTCCGGCTTTCTCTACTTGAATTATGAGATTCGCGGAAACAGTCATTAAGACGATTCTTGATGTGAAGGGTGGTTTCAATCAAGGGACCTTCAGTTACGATGAACCTAGCTCAGCCTCACTAAACTGTAGCTACCAGCTGCCTGTGTCAACCGCTTGCTTGTTGTTTGAGAGCAAATCGCTTGACGTTCGCTTAGCTGCTTTAAGATAAAATTTAGACGCTCCCAAAATTTGATATTAAATTAGGTTTTTAAAAGTAAAGTTTGATGTTGGTTGGTAGCAACCGACTTTTTGTTTCTTAGATGGATTTGGCTAAGATCTATCGAATCGCTGAAACTCCTGTTTTTTGTCTCGTAATGCGGAGAAAGATTATGTTTCCGAGGAGGCTGCCAACGAGGAAGTTCCTGTTCTAATGTTTGGTGATCAAAATCTGTTTAAACTTGGTGGCGCTACATTTGTTGAGAAAGCCTTCAATGTTGCAAAAGCTCTTTGGACCGAGGAAGAAAGAAAGATTCTTTGCATCGATCCCAAAAAGACCTTGGACCCACAAAGTGGACGAAAAGCGGGAGATCATGAAAGAACGGAACTGTATCAAAAAGCAGTGAAATTCGCATTTGGTGACCAATATACCAACAAATTGTATCGTGATTCATTAAAACTTGTTAACCAACGTCTGCGAGAGAAAAGACCAGTTGTTAGTGTGCAATAAAATGTCAGGAGTAGTTTTGACTAAAAGCTGTGTTGTTTTCCGATGTGGTTGATTTTTTGAGAAAAAACTGACGCCTTTTCGGAATTCAATATTTCTTCAGTAAATTTTTTGTAGTTATATGTTGTGGCTGCTAAATTTCCCCTTAAACTAGATTCTTCACTTGTATTCTTTTTTAGATAGTAAAATGGTTTCTCTCAATGAGGGGTTGCAAACAGTTCTGACTAATACAGAAACCCTTGAGGGGTGTATACGGCGAAGTAAGGTTATTGAAGTTGAGTCGAGAAATCGGATGTTAGATGTTTCTCGTGCCCTGAAAGAACTTGTAAGTATCTGTTCAAATAATTTTGCCGCTTTTATTCTTTCTATAGTTGGTAGCAACTATGGCTTTTTTCTTTTTAGAATGATAAACGCGTGAAAGCACAAAGAGCTTCGGCTAACGAAAGACTTGTATACAAAGGAAACGATCTCCTAAGTTATGGCGGTTGTCGCCATGATTATGCGTCTGTCGGCCGATTTCTCACTACAGCGATACATTCAAAGGAGGAGAGATTGGAGTTCTGTTGGTTTGTTCAGAGGAACAATGTTAAACAACCGGCCCGCAAGCTAGCATCAGCAGAAGACGAATATCATTTCAAAGGAAGGTTGTGCCCGACATTTCTAAATTCTAATTCCATTTTTCTGCCATTGCATTTTTTTGTTTCAGAAGCTGTGAGGCTTATTTGCAGAGAAAGCCTTTATGCGCTTAGAAGGGCTAAAGATGCCGCCGATTCTCTGGGACGACATGAGAAGGCTGAACTGAATAAAGAAAATTAATATGCCAAAGTTTTTTCAATATGAGAATAGTTTTGTCCTTTTTAATAGCCGCGAAGCAATAGCTGAGGCTATTATTGGGCTTCTCTTGGTTTTTTTCGTCGTCAAGATTTTCTTTACGACCATATGACATAGCAATTACTTCAAACGCGCTTGTTTTTTTTTCGTTCATGAAATTTCAACAATTGCGTGCGTGACCTGATTTTTCGCTCGTTTTGGAGCGCTGAGTTTTCTGTTCATTCACGGGAGTAAATTTTTGGTCACACGTGACTAACCTCACTCTGAAAATGATTTCCTAGCTGTTGTTTACTCTAATTCAAAAGAGTTAAGGTCAATTGATTGTGTGTCCCTCTAAATGAAGGTTATTTGAGAGCAGCCAATAGAGGCAGCAATAACCTATAAACTCTTAATCAAAATGTGACATCTCAGCTCTTAATGAATTTTTTTTTTACTTTTTCGGGACTGCAGATCTACAAAGCTATTGCGGCCATTTTCTGGCAATCTGCCAGTTATGTTTTTTACTTCTGTTTTTTCAAATATTTCTCTACGTTATCTGACTTGATTAATTCCAGATGAAATGTCTATACTTGATCATAAAAGTACAAACTCTACCTTCCAATTGCGCAACAATTGAGCAATCTTCCTGTTACATGGCAGGAGCTAGCATTTGTGGACGCAAAGTGGACCGAGAGGTGGGTAGACGTTATTGGAGTTCAAGCCCATAAGGTTTCTCTTTATCTTGATTGCCCGCCTGCTTATCTCTCGGATCTCGAAAGTTTTTTGGATTCAGAGTATGCTAAAAGTCAAAAACTGGTAATTTTTGGTCCAATAGATTATCTAACTAACGCTAATTTTTCCCAACTAGGAGTTTTTGCTAAATGTGATATTGAGTCAAAATTAGAAATACCCGGGCTTGTAGGCTTTCTTGTTGACATAAAAGAAGGTGAAATTGTTCCCGGCTACAATGATTTTTCAGTAATGGAAAGCTCTAGAAAAGGTGTTCAATGGTTAATGCTTGGGCCAATATCATTTATGACTGCGTCATGCAAGCCAAATATAGCCTCTGTTAATGTTAAAAATATTATGATGTGTGTTCCCTTAAGGGAGATTAAGGATGGAGAGGAACTAACTGAGTCATATCAAAATCATTTTTTGGTCCCAACAATCAGTATTGTCTATGTCCGTATAAAAGCCGCCATGGAAATCCGTTTCCTGAGATAGAAGTTAAACCAAGAAAGGGTTATAAGCAAAGTAAAGTAAAAAAAGCAAAAAAATCGGTCCAGCGTCGCGCCAAAGTTGTCCGGCCCGATTAAAAATGTTCTTCCCCGAAGAAAAATTAACTGATACACCAGAAAACTTAACCTATGAATCTCTCTTCAGTTCACTTGATTATACTAAAAAGTGTTAAAACTCGCTATGTCTTCAGTTGTGACTGAAAGCAATGACGGAAATCTTCCTCCTGATTGATCTGAATCTGACGTTTTTTTGAATCGGCGAACAGCTGGCAGCCAATTTCAGGCAGAAAATTTTGTTTGCTCATCACCTGCAAATTTACGTAGTTTTGAAGATGAAAATGCGCCCAATGACTTAGTTGATCAGAACTTGCCTGAGCTTAGCTGCTTAAGAAGTTTTCTTTACGAGGGAACTGATATATCTCATGATGATTTTTTGCAAAAATTTTCTAAGATTTCGATTAAGCTTAAGCTCTCGGACTCCGCAAGAAATGACTTCTTGAAACTTTTGCCAGCGTTTTGCCCTATCCCAACAATTTTTTTGCGGAAATTGCGTCTTCAAATCTCCCGTTAGTGTTAACAACATCTTTTGGTGCCTCAAAATTGCTTATTGTTGACTTAGTTCCTCAGGTAAATCGAATAATAAAAAAAACATTTTTCCTATATACAGCGATCATAGTCTAGTTCCTGCTTCCGACGCTTTCTGTAACTTTGAACTTCAGCTTGTATTTAATACCGACCGAGCGCCAGTTTTTAAATCGAAAAAGTTGTCAGTATGGCCAATTTGGGTACAAATATTCAATTTGCCTCCAGTGTTGAGTTCATCCTATGCTAATATATGCTTCTTGGATTGTGGTACGGCGAATCGAAGCCTGATTTTACCGAACTCTTAATAAGAATTTGCTTTGAGTTAGAAAGTTATTCCAGTGGAGTAAATCTAGAGGCATATGGGCGAGTGTTTTTCCGTTACAGAAGTATTGTTTGTGATGCACCAGCGACGGCGTACGTCTTGTGTATGAAGCAGCATATGGGTTACCAAAGTTGTTTCATAAAAGGTTTCCACAAGAGTAATAGAATGCTCTTCAAGGTCTCTAAGGCTTTTATTCTCCGCGATAATGATACGTTCAGAGCTTGTGGTGAAACAGCTAATCAAAAGCAAATAACTGTTAATGGCGTAAAATCTCTAACCCCTCTCATTAAGTTTTTTAACTTGCCGTGAGATTGTCCTATTGATCCCATGCATCAAGTGTTTATAGGCACCGGAAAAGCTCTTTCAAAATTTCTCATTTCATTAGCAAAAGGAAAAAAATTAAAAAAGCTCGGATATCGTGTTTCGAAATGCTGTATACCCTTCGATATACTTCATCGAACAAAAAAATTGAAAGATTTGTCATTTTGGCAAGCGTTTGACTTCAAACACTTTTTTTCATATTGGCCCACTCGTCATCGATAATTTAGGTATCTCAAATCTTCATCTGGAGAGTTTTTGTAAGTTAAGTTTTGCTATAAGATTTTTATCAGATGGCAATTTTGCTGTTACAAACCTTGAACCGCTGAATTATTGATTAACTCTTTCTTTGAAAACTTTATTGAGTTATATGGGGCCGAGTCCCAATCATACAATTTCCAAACAATGCGACATTTAGTAGAACAAGTCCGAAGAAATGGTCCACTCTGGCTTTTTTCTGCTTTTTGCTTTGAGTCGGCTAATCACCAACTTCTATCAGCACTTTCTGGAACAATAAAAAAACCTGAAAAAATGGTTGAACGCTTCCTAAACTACCAAAATTCTGTCGATGAGTTAAGAGTAAGTGGTGATAATATAAATAAGTGCCTTGAAGATTTCACTAAAATGTCCCAAGAGGTAAATGTTTTCTGTCATGAACGGAATGCTGAAAGTAAGTTTTCGCGATTTGTAAATGACAAAGAGAAAATTCTGTTCTCCTTCGTGTACAAGACCCAATGATAACTTAGGCGAAAGTGTTGTTCAACTTAAAGATGAAAAATTTGTTCAAGTTCAATGCTTTGTAAAAATTGAAGGCATCATCTTTGCTGTTGTCAGATGTTTTTTGAATGTCGCCATACTTAATGTTATTCCCGATCATCTTATATTTCCTTATAATTTTTGCTTTGAATTAAGTACGCTAGGACCGCTAGATTTGTGTCTTGTTGAAAATTTGTTATATAAGTCAATTGTTTGTCCGCTGCCTAATGTTCTGAAAGTCAGCGTAATCAGAGAAGGGTTCAAACATAATTGATTTTTTGTTGCTGATTGTAGAGTCAGTAATTTTTTTGCAGGTGGCCTCAATCATAATTTCATAATTTGGAGAAAAAATTTTTTTGTTGTTTGTAGAATCAATATGTTTGCAAATCCTTGACTCGGCCGGCAATTATTTTCCATTTTCCTCAAGTTACTGCGCAGTCTTTTTACGTTACTCGTGAAGAAGAGGTCAAAGCTGTTGATTGGAAAATTGTAAGTTTCATTTACTTGAGTTTATCAAATAAGCTTTCGAAATTTTCTACCAAATACGTCAATAATTTAGCATGTTTTGCGGATGACTGTCAAAGCTACCTTCTTTTGTTTCTTCTGAAATGTTCTGCTTTCGTGCGTCTGCTTTTTGTGCTCCAACTCATACTAATTTTTTGTTCAGCTCATTCCGGTGACTCCAACGTCAAACAATTGAAAACAGATCTCTACAAAGATCCGCTACTCAGTGCTTATCAAATTGACGTCCTGGCGATGAGTGGCATGCGTTCTCATGAGCTTGGTCATTGTGTCAGTCTGACAGCTAAGCAATACGACTTTGTTATTGTTGGCGTGGGAAACATTGACCTAGCAGGATGGCGTGATATACCTGCCGAAAAACCCGAAGAAGTAGGTCTCAACTTAGTATGCTTCGCAAGGTGTGCATCGCGTGAGGGCACTAATGTTCTTGTAATTGGAATGTGGAAAAGGCGCGATATGGAAAGCCATAATGTGGAGACTGTAAATAAGATTCTGTACCAGGAACTAAAGGAGTTTTATGTTGCATCAAAACTAAAACCAAAACATTTTAAACTTAATGATCCTTGTCATATGACATTTGATGGCAAGCGTGACTTGCTCGCCCTTCTAATTAGGCTAATCTGTACACGAGTTTTGAAGTAATTTGAATGTTTCTTGTGTCTTCTGAGTTAATTTATTTTGACTCTTGCTTTTTCTTTGAACTTGTTGATGTTGTCTTTTTTAGGTTGGTTGTAGAATCAGCCTGTTTCCTTTTTTTGCCTTTGTAGATAAAGAATGTGGTATAATAATAATTGATTTTTCAACTTGTTCCTATTTATTCGATAGTTGCGCTATGATGAGAAAATTAATACTCGGAGTGCTTTTGACTTTTGATTTAATTTATTCTGACTCTTGTTTTTTCTGTATATTGTTTGATTTTGGATTGGCTGCTGTTGTTGCAGATAAATGTAGAATAAACTCTTCGATGTTGTCTTAGGTTGGTTGTAGAATCAGCCTTTTTCTTCATTTTTGAATTTGTGCATAAAATGTTGTATAGTAATAGTTGATTTTTCAACTTCTTCCAAATTATTCGATGGTTGTACTTTGATGAGAAAATTTGTTCTCGGAGTGTGTTTTTGGTTTTGTCCTTGATCAGGCAAAGTGATGAAATTACAACCGTAAGTTGGTAATCAAAATTCTGATGGCCTGACTCTCTTGTGTGTTTCCTTTGTGTCTCTCTTCGTTGCGTTCAATCTTCAGTTTTTGTTACTTTGAGCGCGCGTGCCCTTTGTCTGTAGGTGTGTCTCGGCTGGTTTCCTGCTTGTTCTTTCGTTTTGTTTTGTTTTTCATTTGTCTCTTGGATTCTATTCGATTATTGCGCTATGATGAGAAAACTATTTTTCAAGCACTTTTCGTGTTTTCTCCTGAATCAAGCAATGTGATGGACTGAAATTACAACCTTAGGTTAGGATAATCAAAATTCTGATTGCCTGACTGTTACATGTGTTTCCTTTGCTTCTTTCTTCTTCGGGTTCACTTTTCAGTTTTTGTTGCTTTGAGCTCGCGTGCTCTTTGTCTGTAGTTCTTTCTCGGCTGGTTTCCTACTTGTTCTCTCGTTTTGTTTTTTTATTTGTTTCTTGGCTTCTGTTCGATTATTGCGCTATGGTGAGAAAAATGATTTTTGGAGCGCTTTTCATGTTTTCTGAATCAGGCAAAGTGATGAACTGAAATTATAACCTTAAGTTAGGATAATCAAAATTCTGATTGCCTGATGGCCTTTTATAAATTTTCTTTGCTTAGGTTTTCCTTGTGTTCAGTCACCAGTTTTTGTTGCTGGGAGCTCTCTCTCTCTCTCTCTCTCTCTCTCTCTGTCTCTGTCTGTCTTTCTTTGTTTGCTGTTCTCTTTTTGCCCTTTAAAGTCCTTGTTGTCATATGTTCGTTGATTGCGCTATGATGATAAAAAATGATTGTCGGAGCGCTTTTCTTGTTTTCTCCTGAATCAGGCAATGTGATGGACTGAAATTACAACCTGAGGTTAGGATAATCAAAATTCTGATTGCCTGACTGTTACATGTGTTTCCTTTGCTTCTTTCTTCTTCGGGTTCACTTTTCAGTTTTTGTTGCTTTGAGCTCGCGTGCTCTTTGTCTGTAGTTCTTTCTCGGCTGGTTTCCTACTTGTTCTCTCGTTTTGTTTTTTTATTTGTTTCTTGGCTTCTGTTCGATGATTGCGCTATGGTGAGAAAATGATTTTTGGAGCGCTTTTCATGTTTTCTGAATCAGGCAAAGTGATGAACTGAAATTATAACCTTAAGTTAGGATAATCAAAATTCTGAGTGCCTGATTGACTTTTATAAATTTTCTTCGCTTAGCTTTTCCTTGTGTTCAGTCTCCAGTTTTTGTTGCTGGGAGCTCTCTCTCTCTCTCTCTCTCTCTCTCTCTCTCTCTCTGTCTTTCTTTGTTTGTTGTTCTCTTTTTGCCCTTTAAACTCCTTGTTGTCATGTGTTCGATTATTGCGCTATGATGATAAAAATGATTGTCGGAGCGCTTTTCTTGTTTTCTCCTGAATCAGGCAATGTGATGAACTAAAATTATAACCTTAAATTAGGATAATCAAAATTCTGAGTGCCTGATTGACTTTTATAAATTTTCTTCGCTTAGCTTTTCCTTGTGTTCAGTCTCCAGTTTTTGTTGCTGGGAGCTCTCTCTCTCTCTCTCTCTCTCTCTCTCTCTGTCTGTCTTTCTTTGTTTGCTGTTCTCTTTTTGCTTTTAAAACTCCTTGTTGTCATATGTTCGATGATCGCTCTCCGAAGAGAAAAATGATTTTTGAAGCGTGTTTTTGGTTTTGTCCTCGATCAGGCAAAGTGATGAACTGAAATTACAACCTTGAGTTAGGATAATCAAAGTTCTGATTGCCTGATTGTCTCATGTGTTTCCTGGGCTTCTCTTTTCGTTGGGTTCACTCTTTAGTTTTTGTTGCTTTGAGCTCGCGTGCTCTTTGTCTGTAGGTCTGTCTCGGCTGATTTCCTGCTTGTTCTTTCATTTTGTTTTGTTTTTCATTTGTTTTTTGGCTTCTATTCGATTATTGCTCTATGATAAGAATAATGATTTTTGGAGCACTTTTCGTGTTTTCTGAATCAGGCAAAGTGATGAACTGAAATTACAACCTTAACTTAGGATAATCAAAATTCTGATTGCCTGATCGCATTTTATAAATTTTCTTTGCTTATCTTTTTCTTGTGTTCAGTCTGCAGTTCCTGTTGCTGGGAGCTCTCTCTCTCTCTCTCTCTCTCTCTCTCTCTGTCTTTATCTTTTTGCTGTTCTCTTCTTTCGCCCTTTAAACTCCTTGTTGTCATATGTTCGATGATTGCGCTATGATGAGAAAAATGATTTTCGCAGTGCTTCTCTTGTTTTCTACTGAATCATCCAATGTGATGAACTGAAATTATAATCCTAAATTAGGATAATCAAAATTCTGATCGCCTGATTGCCTTTTATAAATTTTCTTTGCTTATCTTTTCCTTGTGTTCAGTCTCCAGTTTTTGTTATTGGGATCTCTCTCTCTCTCTCTCTCTCTCTCTCTCTCTGTGTGTGTGTGTGTGTGTGTGTGTGTGTGTGAGTGTCTTTCTCTTTTGCTGTTCTCTTTTTTGTCCTTTAAACTACTTGTTGTCATATGTTCAATAATTGCGCTATGATGAGCAAAATGATTTTCGCAGCGCTACAATGATTTTTCAGTAATGGAAAACTCTAGAAAAGGTGTTCAATGGTTAATGCTTGGGCCAATATCATTTATGACTGCGTCATGCAAGCCAAATATAGCCTATGTTAATGTTAAAAATATTATGGTGTGTGTTCCCTTAAGGGAGATTAAGGATGGAGAGGAACTAACTGAGTCATATCAAAATGATTTTTTGGTCCCAACAATCAGTATTGTCTATGTCCGTATGAAAGCCGCCATGGAAATCCGTTTCCTGAGATAGCAGTTAAACCAAGAAAGGGTTATAAGAAAGTAAAGTTAAAAAAAGCAAAAAAATCAGTCCAGCGTCGCGCCAAAGTTTTCGGGCCCGCTTAAAAATGTTCTTCCCCGAAGAAAAATTAACTGATACACTAGAATACTTAACCTATGAATCTCTCTTCGGTTCACTTGATTATACTAAAAAGTGTTAAAACTCGCTATGTCTTCTTGGCTTCTATTCATTTGTTTCTTGGCTTCTATTCGATTATTGCGCTATGATAAGAATAATGATTTTTGGAGCGCTTTTCGTGTTTTCTGAATCAGGCAAAGTGATGAACTGAAATTACAACCTTAAATTAGGATAATCAAAATTCTGATTGCCTGATCGCATTTTATAAATTTTCTTTGCTTATCTTTTTCTTGTGTTCAGTCTCCAGTTTCTGTTGCTGGGAGCTCTCTCTCTCTCTCTCTCTCTCTCTCTCTCTCTCTCTCTCTGTCTTTCTCTTTTTGCTGTTCTCTTCTTTCGCCCTTTAAACTCCTTGCTGTCATATGTTCGATGATTGGGCTATGATGAGAAAATGATTTTCGCAGCTCTTCTCTTGTTTTCTTCTGAATCATGCAATTTGATGAACTGAAATTATAATCTTAAATTAGGATAATCAAAATTCTGATTGCCTGATTTCCTTTTATAAGTTTTCTTTGCTTATCTTTTCCTTGTGTTCAGTCTCCAGTTTTTGTTATTGGGAGCTCTCTCTCTCTCTCTCTCTTTCTCTCTCTCTCTCTCTCTCTGTGTGTGTGTCTTTCTCTTTTTGCTGTTCTCTTTTTTTGCCCTTTAAACTCCTTGTTGTCGTATGTTCAATGATTGCACTATGACGAGAAAAATGATTTTCGCAGCGCTACAATGATTTTTCAGTAATGGAAAGCTCTAGAAAAGGTGTTCAATGGTTAATGCTTGGGCCAATATCATTTATGACTGCGTCATGCAAGCCAAATATAGCCTCTGTTAATGTTAAAAATATTATGATGTGTGTTCCCTTAAGGGAGATTAAGGATGGAGAGGAACTAACTGAGTCATATCAAAATCATTTTTTGGTCCCAACAATCAGTATTGTCTATGTCCGTATAAAAGCCGCCATGGAAATCCGTTTCCTGAGATAGAAGTTAAACCAAGAAAGGGTTATAAGCAAAGTAAAGTAAAAAAAGCAAAAAAATCGGTCCAGCGTCGCGCCAAAGTTTTCCTGCCCGCTTAAAAATGTTCTTCCCCGAAGAAAAATTAACTGACACCAGAATACTTAACCTATGAATCTCTCTTCGGTTCACTTGATTATACTAAAAAGGGTTAAAACTCGCTATGTCTTCAGTTGGGACTCAAAGCAATGACGAAAATCTTCCTCCTGATGGATCTGAATCTGACGTTTTTTTGAATCGGCCAACAGCTGGCAGCAATTTCAAGCAGAAAATCTTGTTTGCTCATCGCCTGCAAATTTACGTAGTTTTGAAGATGAAAATGCGCCCAATGACTTAGTTGATCAGAACTTGCCTGAGCTTAGGTGCTTAAGTAGTTTTCTTTACGAGGGAACTGATATATCTCATGATGATTTTTTGCAAAAATTTTCTAAGATTTCGATTAAGCATAAGCTCTCGGACTCGGCAAGAAATGACTTCGTGAAACTTTTGCCAGCGTTTTGCCCTATCCCAACAATTTTTTTGCGGAAATTGCGTCTTCAAATCTCCCGTTAGTGTTAACAACATCTTTCGGTGCCTCAAAATTGCTTATTGTTGACTTAGTTCCTCAGGTAAATCAAATAGTTAAAAAACATTTTTCCTATATACAGCGATCATAGTCTAGTTCCTGCTTCCGACGCTTTCTGTAACTTTGAACTTCAGCTTGTATTTAATACCGACGGAGCGCCAGTTTTTAAATCAAAAAAGTTGTCAGTATGGCCAATTTGGGTACACATATTCAATTTGCCTCCAGTGTTTAGGTCATCCTATGCTAATATATGCTTCTTGGATTGTGGTACGGCGAATCGAAGCCTGATTTTACCTAACTCTTAAAAAGAATTTGCTTTGAGTTAGAAAGTTATTCCAGTGGAGTAAATCTAGAGGCATATGGGCGAGTGTTTTTCCGTTACAGAAGTATTGTTTGTGATGCACCAGCGACGGCGTACGTCTTGTGTATGAAGCAGCATATGGGTTACCAAAGTTCTCCCCATTGTTTCATAAAAGGTTTCCACCAGAGTAAAAGAATACTCTTCAAGGTCTCTAAGGCTTTTTTTCTCCGCAAGAATGATACGTTCAGAGATTTTGGTGAAACAGCTAATCAAAAGCAAATAACTGTTAATGGCGTAAAATCTCTAACCCCTCTCATTAAGTTTTTTAACTTGCCGTGAGATTGTCCTATTGATCCCATGCATCAAGTGTTTTTAGGCACCGGAAAAGCTCTTTCAAAATTTCTCATTTCATTAGCAAAAGGAAAAAAATTAAAAGAGCTCGGATATCGTGTTTCGAAATGCTGTATACCCTTCGATATACTTCATCGAACAAAAAATTGAAAGATTTGTCATTTTGGCAAGCGTTTGACTTCAAACACTTTTTTTCATATTGGCCCACTCGTCATCGATAATTTAGGTATCTCAAATCTTCATCTGGAGAGTTTTTGTAAGTTAAGTTTTGCTATAAGATTTTTATCAGATGGCAATTTTGCTGTTACAAACCTTGAACCGCTGAATTATTGATTAACTCTTTCTTTGAAAACTTTATTGAGTTATATGGGGCCGAGTCCCAATCATACAATTTCCAAACAATGCGACATTTAGTAGAACAAGTCCGAAGAAATGGTCCACTCTGGCTTTTTTCTGCTTTTTGCTTTGAGTCGGCTAATCACCAACTTCTATCAGCACTTTCTGGAACAATAAAAAAACCTGAAAAAATGGTTGAACGTTTCCTAAACTACGAAATAAGATTCTGTACCAGGAACTAAAGTCGTTTTATGTTGCATCAAAACTAAAACCAAAACATTTTAAACTTAATGATCCTTGTCATATGACCTTTGATGGCAAGCGTGACTTGCTCGCCCTTCTAAATAGGCTAATCTGTACACGAGTTTTGAAGTAATTTGAATGTTTCTTGTGTCTTCTGAGTTAATTTATTTTGACTCTTGCTTTTTCTTTTAACTTGTTGATGTTGTCTTTTTTAGGTTGGTTGTAGAATCAGCCTGTTTCCTTTTTTTGCCTTTGTAGATAAAGAATGTGGTATAATAATCATTGATTTTTCAACTTGTTCCCATATATTCGATAGTTGCGCTATGATGAGAAAATTGTTTCTCGGAGTGCTTTTGTCTTTTGATTGAATTTATTCTGACTCTTGGTTTTTCTGTATATTGTTTGATTTGGATTGGTTGCTGTTGTTGCAGATAAATGTAGAATCAACTCTTCGACGTTGTCTTAGTTTGGTTGTAGAATCAGCCTCTTTCTTCATTTGTGAATTTGTGCATAAAATGTTTTATAGTAATAGTTGATTTTTCAACTTCTTCCAAATTATTCGATGGTTGTTCTTTGATGAGAAAGTTTGTTCTCGGAGTGCGTTTTTGGTTTTGTCCTCGATCAGGCAAAGTGATGAAATTACAACCGTAAGTTGGTAATCAAAATTCTGATGGCCTGATTCTCTTGTGTATTTCCTTTGTGTCTCTCTTCGTTGCGTTCAATCTTCAGTTTTTGTTACTTTGAGCGCGCGTGCCCTTTGTCTGGAGGTGTGTCTCGGCTGATTTCCTGCTTGTTCTTTCGTTTTGTTTTGTTTTTCATTTGTCTCTTGGATTCTATTCGATTATTGCGCTATGATGAGAAAACTGTTTTTCGAGCGCTTTTCGTCTTTTCTCCTGAATCAGGTAATGTGATGGACTGAAATTACAACCTTAAGTTAGGATAATCAAAATTCTGATTGCCTGGTTGTTACATGTGTTTGCTTTGCTTCTTTCTTCTTCAGGTTCACTTTTCAGTTTTTGTTGCTTTGAGCTCGCATGCTCTTTGTCTGTAGTTCTTTCTCGGCTGGTTTCCTACTTGTTCTCTCGTTTTGTATTTTTATTTGTTTCTTGGCTTCTGTTCGATTATTGCGCTAAGGTGAGAAAAATGATTTTCGGAGCGCTTTTCGTGTTTTCTGAATCAAGCAAAGTGATGAACTGAAATTATAACCTTAAGTTAGGATAATCAAATTTCTGATTGCCTGATTGCCTTTTATAAATTTTCTTTGCTTAGCTTCTCCTTGTGTTCAGTCTCCCGTTTTTGTTGCTGGGTGCTCTCTATCTCTCTCTCTCTCTCTCTCTCTCTCTCTCTCTCTGTCTTTCTCTGTTTGTTGTTCTCTTTTTGCCCTTTAAACTCCTTGTTGTCATATGTTCGATGATTGCGCTATGATGATAAAAATGATTGTCAGAGCGCTTTTCTTGTTTTCTCTTGAATCAGGCAATGTGATGAACTGAAATTATAACCTTAAGTTAGGATAATCAAAAATCTGATTGCCTGATTGACTTTTATAAATTTTCTTCGCTTAGCTTTTCCTTGTGTTCAGTCTCCAGTTTTTGTTGCTGGGAGCTCTCTCTCTCTCTCTCTCTCTCTCTCTCTCTCTGTCTTTCTTTGTTTGCTGTTCTCTTTTTGCTTTTTAAACTCCTTGTTTTCATATGTTCGATGATCGCTCTCCGAAGAGAAAAATGATTTTTGAAGCGTGTTTTTGGTTTTGTCCTCGATCAGAAAAAGTGATGAACTGAAATTACAACTTAAGTTAGGATAATCAAAGTTCTGAATGCCTGATTGTCTCATGTGTTTCCTTGGCTTTTCTTTTCGTTGGGTTCACTCTTTAGTTTTTGTTGCTTTGAGCTCGCGTGCTCTTTGTCTGTAGGCCTGTCTCGGCTGATTTCCTGCCTGTTCTTTCATTTTGTTTTGTTTTTCATTCGTTTCTTGGCTTCTATTCGATTTTTGCGCTATGATAAGAATAATGATTTTTGGAGCGCTTTTCGTGTTTTCTGAATCAGGCAAAGTGATGAACTGAAATTGCAACCTTAAATTAGGATAATAAAAATTCTGATTGCCTGATTGCCTATTATAAATTTTTCTTTGCTTATCTTTTCCTTGTGTTCAGTCTCCAGTTTTTGTTATTGGGAGCTCTCTCTCTCTCTCTCTCTCTCTCTCTCTGTGTGTGTGTGTGTGTGTGTGTGTGTGTGTGTGTGTGTCTTTCTCTTTTTGCTGTTCTCTTTTTTTGCCCTTTCAACTCCTTGTTGTCATATGTTCAATAATTGCGCTATGATGAGAAAAATGATTTTTGCAGCCCTTTTCTTGTTTTCTTCTGAATCAGGCAATGTGATGAACTGAAAATATAATCTTAAATTAAAATAATCAAAATTCTGATTGCCTGATTGCCTTTTATAAATTTTCTTTGATTATCATTTCCTTGTGTTCAGTCTCCAGTTTTTTTGCTGGGAGCTCTCTCTCTCTCTCTCTCTCTCTTCTCTCTCTCTCTCTCTCTCTCTCTCTGTCTTTCTCTTTTTGCTGTTCACTTTTTTTGCCCTTTGAACTCCTTGTTGTAATATGTTCGATGATTGCGCTATGTTGAGAAAAAGGATTTTCGGAGCGCTTTTCTTTTTTTTCTCCTGAATCAGGCAATGTGATGAACTGAAATTATAACCTTAAGTTTAGTACAATCAAAATACTGATTGCCTGATTGCCTTTTTCAAATTTTCTTTGCTAATCTTTTCCTTTTGTTCAGTCTCCAGGTTTTGTTGCAGGGAGCTCTCTCTCTCTCTCTCTCTCTCTCTCTCTGTCTTTCTCTGTTGCTGTTCTCTTTGTGCTTTTTAAAATCTTTGTCAAATGTTCGCTGATCACGCTCCGAAGAGAAAAATGATTTTTGAAGCGCGTTTCTGGTTTTCTCCTCGATCAGGCAAAGTGATGAATGAAATATAACCGTCAGTTTAAGGTAATGAAAATCTGATATTGCCTGATTGCCTTTTATGTGTTTTCTTTTCCCTTTATCTTTGTAACAATCACTCTTGAGTTTGTGTTGCTTTACGGCCACGTGCTCTCTCTTTTCGTTGTTTCTTTTTTCTTGCTCTCTGTCTCTCCTGTCTCTTGCTCTCTCTCTCTCTCTCTCTCTCTCTCTCTCTTTCTCTCTCGCTCTCTCCCTCTCTCTCTCTCTCTCTCTCTCTCTCTCTCTCTCTGTCAATCTTGCTCTCTCTCTCTCTCTCTCTCTCTCTCTCTCTTGCTCTCTCTCTCCCTCTGCTTTTTCTTCCTTTCTGTTGTCCCTTTCACTTTCCTATCTCTCTCCTTTTTCTCGCTCTCTACTCTCTCTTCTCTCTCTCTCTCTCTCTCCTCTCTCTCTCTCTCTCTCTCTCTCTCTCTCTCTCTTTCTCGCTCTCTCAACTCTCTCTCTCTCTCTCTCTCTCTCTCTCTCTCCTCTCTTCTCTTCTTCTCGATCTCTCAACTCTCTCTCTCTCTTCTCTTCTCTCTCTCTCTCTCTCTCGCTCTCTCTCCTTGTTGCCCTCCGGGCATTTGTTCCTTTTCTTTGCCCTATGGCAAAAATTTTTTCTCTCTAGGATTGCCTTCCGGGCAAATTCGGTTTCGCTCGTTCGTTTTTGTTTCTCTCGCTCTGCGCTCGCTCGTTTTTCTTTCGCTTTCTTTCACGCTCGCTCGTCTTTGTTTCTCTCGCTTTGCGCTCGCTCGTTTATCGTTCCTTTGCTTTCACGCTCGTTCGTCTTTGTTTTCTCTCGATTTGGGCTCGCTCGTTTTTCGTTCACCTGCTTTCACGCTCGTTCGTATTTGTTTCGCTCGCTTTGCGATCGCTCGTTTTTCGTTCGCTTGCTTTCACGCTCGTTCGTCTTTATTTCGCTCGCTTTGGGGCTTGCTCGTTTTTGGTTCGCCTGCTTTCACGCACGTTCGTTTTTGTTTCGCTCGCTATGTGCTCGCTCGTTTTTCGTTCGTTTGCTTTCATGCTCGCTCGTTTTTCGTTCGCTCGCTTTCGCGCTCGTTCGTTTCTGTTTTGCGTGCTCGTTTTTTGTTCGCTTGCACCCCCCACCCTTCTCTGTGCCCCCTTTCTTGTGCATTTAGATGTTCATTTATGTTTCATTCTTTCAGTGCTATAACCCCACCCCTCTCGGTGCCCCCTTTCTGGTGCATTTAGATGTTCATTTATATGTTTGTCTCTTTCTTTCTTCAGCGCGATAACCCCCCGCCCTTGATTGTGACCCCTTCGCGCAGCGCGATAACCCCCGCCCTTGTTTGTGACCCCTTCGCGCATTAGTCTTAGCTCTTTCGGTCTTTTTTTTCTTTGGTGGCTAGAGATCAGGTGCGCTCCTTCTGGAGCATAGTTATGCACCGACTCTAGACATCAAAGAAACCAAAAAAGGGCCCACGCTCCAGCTAAGGCTACATTTCCGCCCTTGTTTGTGACCCCTTTTGCGCAGCGCGATAACCCCCCGCCCTTGTTTGTGACCCCTTCGCGCAATAAGTCTTAGCTCTTTAGGGTCTTTTTTTCTTTGGTGGCTAGAGATCAGGTGCGCTCCTTCTGGAGCATAGTAATGCACCGACTCTAGACAGCAAAGAAGCCAAAAAGGCCCGCGCTCAAGCTAAGACTAAAATTTCCGGACGCCCATTTTGCAAGGCTCTTGCAAGAATTCGTCGCTTATCTTGCAAGATCCTTGCAAAAATCAGACGCTTATCTTGCAAAATTCTTGCAAGACTTCGACGCTTATCTTGCAAGAGTCTTGCAAGAGTTCGATGCCTATCTTGCAAGAATCTTA